>NC_060277.1:46371406-46679351 GCF_021613505.1 Equus quagga
TCTTACAAATTCATTTTATAATTTACTATTTGTTCTATAGAGCACAATTTCCTTTATCTCTTACAAATTCATTTTATAATTTACTATTTGTTCTATAGAGCACAACTTCCTTTATCTCTTACAAATTCACTTTTTAAAATCTAGAGGCATACTCCTAGTGGTAGTTCACTGGAAGATTTTGAATGAGTCCAATTTCACGTGAGTTATATTTTAAAATTTTAATTTTTATAACTTTCTAAATTATTTTTTTCTACTCTATAGTCTATAACTTACTAGATAATGCTCATAGGGCTGTCCCTTTGTACCCTATGTTCACTACTTTGATCAAGTTAATATTTTTGTTCACTTAGTAATTTATATTTATAAATTTAGATGTTTGGTTCACTTAGTAATTTACATTTATGATAACTACATAATTACATATATAATAATCACATAATTGTTGACAGTTTATGAGTCTATTAGTGAAATGAAAATGAATATTAAATATCCTGAGCTTCTAACATTAAAAGTTCTTAATAAGAATTTTAATTTGTCGTTATAGGTGCAGTGTAAAATATACAGTTGTATGAATTAAATGTATTTATAAGCGTAGTATATTTCGTTCATGAAATGCTATTCTTTGAATGCCTATGCTGCTGTTAAGATCTAGTTTAGGTTAAAATTATTTGAGAAAGATGAAATTAAATATGGTTGAGGAATAAATGGGGTGGAATATATGTATGAACCTATTATTTCTCTTTCTAATATACAGTAAAATGCCATCACTTTATGTTGCCTAAAATGTTGTTATACAAACATTTAGATACTTTTTAATAAAAGAGTTGAAATATATTAAATCTGCCAATACATAGTAGTCTATTATAACATTATTATATTTGCTAAAGTTACTTTATTATATATATAAATTAAACAGCTCAATAATAAGAAAATCTTAATTTTTGTTGACTATTAAAGTTGTATTCTTTCCCTACAACTATCACTTACCCTCCCTTTTTTTTTTTAATATAGTAGCAGTTTTCCCTAATATTTCAGTCAAATGTGGATAAGTGAGATTTTACTATATTTTCAAACTTTTGTAAGTTTGTACGTGGGCACTTATATTTCTGGCTTGTATACAAATACTTATTCTTTTTCACTGTGGTCATATGGAAACATATGGTGAACTTGATTTAATTGAGTTTACTGCATATAAGTAATATCTTAGAAGTCTATGCAATGTGAGTTCTACACTGAAACCATGCTGTAATGCTGTTTGTTATGCAATGGAGTTAAGTATATGTAAGATGGGCCTGCCTGAGAGTTTATGAAATTTCAATAACCAAATACCAAAATAACCTGGAATGAAATTATCTCACTTATGTGTTGGGGTCCACCCACAGACCTCCACCATGCAAACTTACAGCAATGTTCCAGTGTAGTTACTTTGAAAGAAAGCGATGCAGACATTCATTTTTACTTTCTTATTGTAGGCTCCCAGCAGTCTTATGGAGACCCTTGAACAGCATCTAAATACATTAGAAGGAAAGAAACCCGGAAACAAGTACGCATTAGTTATATATTTTAAATAAGATGAAAAATGCTAGAATCCTTCTTTATACAAATGAGATTTATCGCGGTACAACTTATACTATTATAATTTTAGGATATGCTTTATTGTAATTCTTCTGGGTTCCCTCAAAAGCCCCATCCTTCCCATTAATTTACGACAGTGTGACCCCACATACAGGCAATCTGTCTGCAGGCAAATACAGCAAATTAGTAGGTTGTACCTCTGTTGACTGAACTTGCTGATTTATATATTTGCCCTTGGAAAGGATTCATAATACACAGAAGAAGAGTTACTCATGTTTAAAAATTAAGGCTGTTTTCATTGGGCATGAGTAAAAACGAGCACAATTTCATCAGCAGCCTTGAACATTCTGTTATGTTACCAACCACACTGTGAAAAAAGTAAAGTCCTCAAGTATAGTTTTCTAGACTCCAGACTCTCCCCACTTGAACTATTCAGCATGGCATGCTGCTGCCATTTTACTCAGGGGTCTTTTTATACAGAGAATAGCAATCAAGCAGCAGTAAATGCGGTTTTCCTGGATTTTCATACCTTTATTTGGGGGCACTTACATTTTTGACTGTTTTTCCTCATCGCATGTAAAAGATGTCCAGGTTCCATTTCTTTTCTCCTCTCCAGCAGGTGTCAAACTTGTCTATTCACAAGAGCTTTCCCGTCTTTGTTCCTTGCTCAGTCTGTAATTCTGTTGGTCGTAGGTGCTACCCTCCTCGTCTCTGTAAACCTTACACATCCTGGGAGGGCCATCTCAGGAAGCCTTCCTTACTCCATCACTGCCCTGTGTTGTGGCTTTTTTTTAGTCGCATATGTGGTTTAAGTAGATTTTCTGATTCTAAAGGTCAGGGACTATTTTATGCTTCATTATCTCCACCTAAACACTTAATGTTGCTTTCTCTGCAGAGTCAACTTGAAATCTATCTTTGTTGATGATCCCAGCTTTATGTTTATTCCATTTATTTAGATTGACAGCAGAAAGTTAGCAGAGACAACCTATGAACTGATCGTTGCAGGGCTCTAGGCTGATGATGGATTTTACCTACGATACAGCTATCAAAATGCAACTCCTGTCTGCTTTCTTCTCTCTGGACATTCTCCCAGAATCTAGACCATGTCTTGATGTTCCTTTTTTGCTCGTTTCATTAGCTAAGTGTTGTTTCTGTCACCTTTTCCAAGTTAGTATAAAAATTACTGCATGTTTTATGTTTTCGATGATAACAGTGTAGGAACCTCTCAGGCAGTTATAACAGAGCTGTTTGGAATTATGGATGGCAGGACCTCTCAGGGGCTCTACCAAGGTTGTTGCCACAGTCTAGTGTCCATCCTCACTTCAGTGGGGCCGTGGATGGTCAGACTTTTGTGGATAGATTGATGTCAACTAAAAAGATATGACAGTGCATTAAGTCACAATAGAAGATGCCCGCTTCCGGTTATGTTGGGGCCACTGTGTATTAGGATATCTGGGAAGCCAAGTGAGTTGCCTAGTCTTTAAGAAAAAGGAGGCAGGAAGCCTGAGACATATCCCTGCTCCTGTGGCAGAAGGACCTTTTTAGCTATGGAAATATGCATTTCCCCAAGAGTTAGAGCCTCTGTCTTGGGCAGTGAAAGTCAACTTCTTTGCACTCTTTCCCCCACAAGGTCACCCACCCCTGCACAAATCCATGCGCTCCCTTTGTTACATCTGCCAGTGCTGCCGTCACCGGAGAGGCTGCCTTCTGGAGTGGATTCCATTAGCCCTAACATCAGATCTCAGTTCGCCCCCTTGTGGCTGCTGCAAACTATTTTTGAAACATGTAGTTAATATTTCTAAGAGTAGTGAAATAAAAACTTGATGATCTTCTGTTTTGAATTACCTTTTGCTCAACATAGTTTTTCTCTCTCCTTTAAAATAATTTTATGCTTGTCAGATTTCTTTTCTGAATTGGCTGAGACCACATATGAACTTGTCTTTTACTTATTCCCTATTTTTAAAATAAATGAATATAGTAGTTAACTATTTTCTTCTTTGTATGTTTGTGCTTACCTGGGAACTTAAGTGAAGGGTGAGTACTATATTGAGTGACTTTTTTGCATTTGGTTATTGCTGAAAATGCAAAAAACACTCTTAAGATTCCACATTTGGTATTTTGGAACATTTAAAACTGATTTCTGTCAATTTTGCACATCTATGTTTTTTCATTATACTTTTTTTATTTGTCTCCCAAGGTGACTGGCATAAATAGTTTTACTTTATTTTGGTCTTATTCGATCAAGACTAGCAATCTCTCAAAGATTTTTTCATTTGTTTAGTAAACAAAAGATTTTCCCATGACATATGTCAAAAGTGCCAAAAGGCAACATTATGAAGAAAATTAATTGCTTAAAGTTGTTTTCTTTGTCTTCTAGTAGCAGTATAAAACTATTCTAACTTCTAAGTTAAGTAAATGTGTAAAATCAAGCATTTTCAAATGTCTACCATAAAAAATATGTGTGCCCTTTATATTTAGTGCCTTATATCCACTGAGATTCATTTTTGAAAATTTATGCAATACTCTGTGAGATGCCTTTGTCTATTGTGTCCTTCTACGATTCCATAGAACCAAAGAGAGAAATTGATTTCATATTACATGTGTGTTTACTAAGTATTGAGGGTGCAGGAAACCCAAGATAAGTCTATTGTAATGAAAATTATTTGGAAGACATAGATAGGTTTCTTGCATCTGTGTTTTGTTTTTTTTTGTTTTTCTGGCCAGCGTTTATAATTAGAAGTATGTAGGGATTATTGTTGTGAATAAGAACTAACAAAATTTCGTCTTTAATAGCTTGCTATTAACATCTTGGAAGTAAACCTTGTTATTTGCTATGTTCATCATAAAAACTCATGGGTTTATTTGTAGCAGTTTAAAGAATTTAGGGTAGATTACTACATGGGTCATTCATTCTCTTTTAAAATTATATCTGTGCTTTATTTTTCCCAACACGATTCACTGTGTACTAGATATCTCTAGCTGAAATTATTAAAATCAGTATTGGTCTTTAATAAATGTTATCATCTATATATAAAAGATTGTAGCATTTTCTTTTATAAAGGGCAAATGACCAGTGGTAGCGTAGCAATCAAGCGAGCAACAGATAAAAAGAAGCAAGTTATGTGATGTGTAAGAGAGGAACAAATGTCCTGGACTCCTCTGTGTTTCTGTCAGGACAGGCTGGAATGTGAAACAAGCCCAGGCTCTGGGCATCAGACAGACTTGGACTGGAGTCTTAAATCTACCATTAAAGAATAATAAGACCTTGACAAGTTATTTATTTCTCTGATCCTCAGAGCCCTCAGATTGATTGATTGATTGATTGATTGATTGGTTTTTGAGGAAGAATAGCCCTGAACTCACATCTGCCACCAATCCTCCTCTTTTTGCTGAGGAAGACTGGCCCTGAGCTAACACTCGTGCCCAAGTTCCCCTACTTTATATGTGGGACACCTATCACAGCATGGCTTGATAAGCAGTGCCATGTCCGCACCCAGGATCCCAAACAGTGAACCCTGGGCCACCGAAGCTGAACATGGGAACTTAACCGCTGTGCCACCGGGCTGGTCCCATGAGCCCTCAGATTTTAATCAGTGATTAATGGTGCTTTTTAAAGCTACGGCCCCAGTGAGAGCACCTCTGATTCTCACCTTTTCAGTGAAATCATAGCAAGGGCTGAATCTGGTCCCTGGAAACATGGATCACACATCCTGACAGTTCAATTTCACACAAAGTAATTTTTAAGACTTTTGGTTAATTTATTTTTTATACAAAGAGTATGTGAATGCATTCTCATTTTAAAATTAAAATAGTACAGCAATATATTTCAGTGCCTACAGAAGGCGAGGTGCTAGATAGAGTGCTGGGCATGTAAAGCAATGGGAGGGGTTCCCTTCCTTCAGATTTAGCATCTAGTGGAGAAGACAGACAATTAAACAGACAAGATGCAATGTGGTCAGTGGGGTGAGAGCTGGAGAGAAATGGGAGGAGGTTTTCATTTGTTTGCTGAATCCATGGGGTTACCACGGTGTCGTTTAGTAGTAGTGTCCAGGCAGGAGCTTGGCAAAGCAGTTCTTGTGCCAGTTTTGATATTTTGTACCTAGATTTGAGCGTGATATTCTTTAATAGCTGGTAGAGCAATTCTGTTATTTTTACTGTATCTTTATTTTTGCTACAGAGTCTAGTCTATGTTAGAAATTTTTATATATTAGTTTGCAGATATATTTCAAAAATATATTGCTTATCCTCAGTACTCTTCTGTGTTAATATTTCTCATTGTGTTAGTACCACTAAGAATTGGTTCTTGAAAATCACTTGAGAGATAAACAAGTTAATTTCAATTAATTCATTCTTAGAAAGCGACCATATTAAATGGGTTTTATGTTTTCTTTGCAAAGTTGAGGCTATTATTTTCTTAGGTTTTTATTTAGACTCAACTCCCTTGTCCTCATATGTAAAGAGAAGAAATAGTGGGAGTGGAGAAATTATTAGCCAAAAACTAATTAGAGAATTTTCAACCTTACACTGGACAGATTCTCAGGTTCTTAAGTAACTTTCCGTGGACACAGAGAACACAGTGATCCATTCAATGCACAGACCCTTTGACGAGCAGTACAGATCAACATACGTCCTTTTCCTCATAGGACATCTTACTCTAGAGATAACATTTAGCCAAACTACACGTAACCAAGTTGAGTGTGACTTAGGCTTCCATTTTCATTACATAGCAGAAATCTCTGTGTGTCCTTGCTTTACGTTACATTCGTTTTCAGTAAAAACTGAACTTAAATAGGAAATGGCAGGCGTGTATTTACAAATGAAGTTGAGCATAAAAGGTATTCATCTGGCATATAACACTGCTAAAGTTCTTTTGCTACACGCAATACAACAAAAATTCATGATATTGTACAAGATTCCAGTTACTAAACCTCTGCTAATTTTGTTTCCCTGCTGCTACGTTTGACACTTTCTCTGCAGATGAGTAGGAAGCCACCCATGCCATCCCAGAAGACCCTGACAGTAGGCTTCTTACCGAAACGTATTTTTGTCTTCATTTCATTTTATTACTGATTCATTTTCCACCAACTCAGTAAAATATAAGCTGTTTCGGCCCTTATTTCTGAAACCCTTAGCTAGAAATGATGTCCAGTAGTCAGTGCTACCAGAAATCTAAATAAAAAAAAATTTACTCCTTCCTAATTGTCCCTCACTCCCTTAGAACCAAGCCTGGAGCTTCCTGTTGTTTTTCAAGCTCTCACTGTTAATGGGAATATTTTTCCTAGTTTTCATTACAGCCATGAAAAAAACAGACAAACTTCAGGAGTATACGTGTGAACGTTGGGAAACATTTCAGGCACCGTGCTCCTAGGGTCTTATTTTTTTTTTCTAGGGTTCCTTTTTTCTATCACAGTTGTGATTAAATGAATCACAGTGTACTTTAAAGATTTTATTTATTTTTTATTTTTCCTTCTTCTCCCGAAAGCCCTCCAGTACATAGTTGTATATTTTAGTTGTGGGTCCTTCTAGTTGTGACATGTGGCATGCCACCTCAGTGTGGCTTGACGAGCGGTGCTAGGTCTGCGCCCAGGATCCAAACTGGTGAGACCCTGGGCCGCCGAAGCAGAGATCACGAACTTAACCACTCAGCCACAGGACCAGCCTCTTGTACTTTAACCTTAATGAGTTTTCTAACTTTTTAAAATAATAAACCAAAGGGTTTTTAAAAAATTCTATAAAGCATTATTTTTCCTAAGTCTTGGCAAAACTTTTAAAGTTCCAGTTTGGACACTTTATTTTTGATGGACACAGGCAATAATGATCAACTCAAAGAATTGAGTTTTTGGAGATACAGAAAAAATTTCAAATTTAAGAATTTGTAGTACTAGAAATTAAGTGGATGGAAAACATTGGAAGAGCATGTCATAGTTGAGTAAAAGATAAAAATGTTTTTAAAAAATAGTTTATCCATTACTAAAAAAGTCTGTTGGTGGTCTAGTGGTTAAGATTCAGCATTCTCACTGCCCAGCTCGGGTTTGTTCTTGTCAGGGAACCACACCACCCATCCACTGGTTGTCAGACTGTGGTGGCTGTGTGTTGCTGTGATGGTGAAAGCTCTGCCACCACTGTTTCAGACACCAGCAGGTTTCAGCAGACCTTCCATAGTAAGACAGACTAGGGGCAGGGAACTGACCACCCACTTGCAAAAAACTGTCCATGAAAGCCCCATGAATAGCAGCGGAGCATTGTCTGATAGAGCACTGGAAGGTGAGAGGATGGCGCAAAAAGACCGGGCAGGGCTGCACTCTGCTGTGCACGGGGTCACTAGGAGTTGGAATTGACTCCAGGGCACTAACAAAGAACATCTATATATTAACTAGTTAATACTTGACCAAGTGATATCAAACTTAAGTGCTTCTATAAACGTGTTTATGTATATTCAGTTTTAATTTTCTTGGTTCCCTTTCAGATCTGGTGCTCCCTCTCCATTAAGTAAGGTAAGATGGTTTTTTATTTTGTTTTGACTCTTTCAACAGTTTTTGAGTATACAGTTCATTGGCATTAAGTACATTCACATTGTTGTGCAACCATCACTATCATCAATTTCCAGAACTTTTTCGTCTTCCAAAACTAAAATTCTGTACCCTTTAAACACTAACTTCCCCCGCTCTCAGCCCCTGGCAACCACCACTCTGCTTTCATCTCTATGAGTTTGACTGCTCTAGGTACTGCAAATAAATGGCACCACCCAGTGTCTGTCCTTTTGTGATTGGCTTATTTTACTTAGCACAGAATCTTCAAAGTTCATCCGTGTTGTAGCAGATGTCACAATTTCCTTCCTTTTTCTGTCTGAATAATATTCCATTGTATGTATACCACAGTTTGTTCATCCATCTGTCCATCCCTCAATGGTCACTTGGGCCGTTTCCAACTTTTGCCTATTGTGAATAATGCTGCTGTGAACATGGGGGTGCAAATATCTGTTCAAGTCCCTGCTTTTAATTCTTTCCAGTATATATTCCAGAAGTGCAAGTTCTGGATCATATGGTAATTTTATTTTTAAGTTTTTGAGGATGGGAAGGTAAGTTTTTCTGTATTCTCCTTTAGTTTCTCAGTCCAGTATAGTATAGCAGTGTCTACTTAGTCCTCTATTTGAACTAAATTTTTAAGTAGGAGAAATTTTCATACATTTATATTACAACTGAAAACAAATATGTCAGTGTAATGTTTGACTAGTTACAGAGCACTTTCACATCCTCTGAATCATGGCTTTGTGAGAGAAATAAGGCACGTAATATTGTGGGTGTTTTAATGGTAGAGAAATCAGTCGTAGTTGGGTGTCTTTCCACGGGCAAGCCTTTTAGACGGTCTACTATAATAATTTAATAACTCCTCCTCCCTATCTCTCTTTTAGCATGTTGAAGGACAGGATTAGGGTTGTCAGTGACGAGAGTATTTACTTCTATATGTCTGTAGTTCACATTTGCCGTTGTATTTTTCAGGCGAAACTCTACTAAACATGCTCTTTCCTCTTTGACAAATTTCCGTTATAATTGCAGTTATTACAGACAGGAAGGATTTCCTCAGGACGGCGTTGGTGGTTCCCAGAGGCCCTATACTGTGCCACCACCTGGCTGGCTGCCTTTGATTCCCTCAGGGAGCTCGAACAAACAGTCAAATCAAACAAACAAACAAACAAACAGTTCCCTGGTAATTTTGATACAAAGCCAGGTTTAAAATCATTATGTCTGAGTGAAAAATTCCAACATATGACTGCTGAGTAGAGTGTGGTAAAATTAAGGGCTCCTTTGGGATGGTCTGTTTCTACTTTTTGGCCAAATTGAATTTTATTGACTTTCTCTTTTTATAACAACAGGATTATTTTGGTTCTGTTTTCCTAGCTCTCTCATCATTTCAGAGCTTATTGTTACAAGGCAGTTTTTAATGGGTCTTTGAAGACGTTCGTTTCTGCATTTATGTTAGCAGATTCATTGCTGTCATTAAGTTCTCAGTGGTGTTTCATAAGCATTACTTTCTAAGCATATTTACATGTATTGGTTTAAAAAAAAACTGATTTCTTCTAGAGGAGTTTTCAGTGTCCACAATGGATGACATGCAAATTAATTTTTGTTAGTCTTTTCTATTCCCTTGATAATCTTTCACGTTCCATTTGGAAAATTTGAATTTTTCTGAAGGGGGAAGCTTGAGTTGACATTTTCTGAGCAGCAGTATCCATACTGCGCATGTGCTTGTCTTTCTTGAAGTGCTGCGTGCTTGGCACTGGTATATCTATTGAATTTTGACGTCTTGATTAGTTGTATTCTTGGACAAATAGATAACAGACAAATACTGTTTATGTCTGGAAACTCCTGTCCATTTCTTATCTCGTCAGTCCTTTTTCTTAAGTTATTCTTTTTGCGACTTACTTTAGGGTTAGGCTGTTTGAAATCGGATGTCCAGTTACAGCAGTATCTGATGGCCTTGCCTGGTCTTGGTCTTTGTGTATTTTGCTTGCTGTTATATCTCATTTCCACTTACAGAACTACTGGCGTACTGTTTTGAGATGTTGCATTAATCTTTCTCTTGTGAATACTTGGGGAATTAAATATACCAAATAAAAGAAAGTAGAATTAGAATAGTTACTAAACAAAAATTTTAATTTTTAATTTTTTAATATATTAACGGTTAAGCCCTCTTCTTAAAAAATAAACCAGTCCAAGTTAATAAATGTTAGGCTTTAGTTCATGTTTTTGGTTTTCTCTCTGTCATATTAGTGATGGGATAAAGTTCTGATATCCTCAAGCTGTCGGTGGCTTGAATCTTCTTTGTGAATTATTCTCTGCCATCTGCAAACTACTTTGTAAATTAGATTTCTTGATTTAAAGCTATCTGAGATGACCTCACATGAAGTCCATTTAGGATGCATTGGAAAAAGAATGGCCTTGGTTTTATGGCAGTTATTACAATTGATAATTTAAAAAATTTTGGGCAGCTAGTGAGATCTTTCCTGCTAATTTTATATTCAGAAAATACGTTTAGCTTTGATTTTAAGTACAAGAACAGAAGTCATTACAATATTAGGCCATATTTTTATCATAATTTCATATAAATTACATTTAACTTTTAAAATTTGAGAGATGTCTCGTCCAATATTGATTATATATTACAATCTCTATTTCAAATTTTCTTGAGTTTTTTTCTCCCATGAGGAATTACCAGAAAATTGCTGTGAATGCTGTGGGTCTGCAGAGTGGGAGTCCTGTTGCTCTGTGTGGTGTAGATTCATATTTGACTGGAATATGTTGTGCGTCTTCGCTTTCAGTCTTCTCCAGCCACAACCGTTACGTCTCCGAATTCTACACCAGCTAAAACTATTGACACATCCCCACCAGTTGATTTATTTGCAACTGCATCTGCGGCTGTCCCAGTCAGGTTAGTTTATAAGTATGCACTGAACTGTTTATGAATATTTTGATGAAGTTTGTGTTTTATTTTTATGTGCTGAACACAAATGATTTTGGGACATGAAATCTAGTCCTAACGTGTGATATTTGGGTTATTTTTGTGTACATAAGTTCAGTTTTTTTGTACCTCATGCAGTTACTTAGGCTGCCCCTATCAAAGCATCAGAAAGAGCTAAGCTCTGGAGATCACCCTGTAGCTCACACCGCTGGGAAAGGAAGTACAAGAATGATGCACATACTTAAGGTTCTTCTGAACTTGGCTGATAGGGAAAATGTTTTCCAAAAGTAGATGTTCTGATGGGAAATTTAAAGGATGTCTTAAAGTACTTTTTAAAAGAGACAGACTTGCAGTTGTAGGCCAGTTAGCTGGTAATGAGCAACTCATCTGAGGAACTCAAACTCTAGTGGTAGGAAGAGACCGTCCGAGTGTTCCTGAGCAGCTTTTACAGCACCTACAGTCAGAACACAAGTGAGAAAGTGGGTGACCAGGCATGCGGCAAAATCTCAGGGCTGCCCACAACGAAGCCCCAACTCACAGGGCTTCCTCACAGAGTAATTTTACGTCAACTCTTCAGTTGGTTCTTTTCCCTTGAGAGGATTCTGGTCTCACTTTGTAGTATCTGTGACTCTGATTATAAATGCCCTATATTTGGAGACTTGAATTTTGAACTGAGCAATAAATCCAACTAATAAACCCATGTTAACTATGTATGTTACCCTCTACTTGGTTAGTTTTGCTTTTTATGATAGCAGAGTTGGTAAAACCAAGTCCTTTCTGCCTCTATACTAAGAGAAATTGCTTCTAATAAAAGCTTCGATTCAGGTCTTAATAGTAAATATGTTTCCCTATGCTGGCACTTAGACTAGTTGTGTTTATGAAATGGACATCAAAACTTGGCAAGTTTCAGAGATTTTGAAACTTTTTTTTTAAAGCAGCAAATTTTTTTCCTCAAAAGAGTGTTACCTCAAAATCTAATATGTAAAAAAGATAAAGATGGAACTGCTGTTTACCAGATGGCATGGGGAACTTTGGGACCCTCATGGCTTAGTACCTGTCTGGTAACCTTTAGGCCAGTGCTCTTGAAGCCTGAATGTACATGGGAAGCATCTGGGGTCATGTTAAAGTGAAGATCCTGATGTAGCAGATATAAGGTATGCCTGAGATTTTGCATTTCTAACACGGTCCCAGGATGCTACCTGTTTGGGGACCACACTTTGAATAGTAAAGCTCTAGGATCCTCCTTGGAGCTTCTAGAGATGGAAGAGCTTTGAAAAGCACAGCCGCAACTGAAGAAGAATAAAAAATAGAGAAGTATTTGTAGGTGAGGCCTCTTACTGGCAAAGTTGATGTCTTGCAGTTTAATTTAGAGAAAAGGTACATTAGCGACTATTCATTTTAATATTCTTTGGTTTACAAATTAATTCTTTTCAAGACAAGAACTTTTTTCCATACTAAAATTTTTTAAAAATAGAGAAAAGGAGAAAATTATCAATAATCATCCTACCCTAATACCTTTAACATTTGGAGTATGTTTCCTTTTGTCACTGTCCTCATAACCATCATATCAAATGCTACCCAGTGGACATAACATGTTCAGGAAAATTCCCCCTTACGTTGAGGCATTTAGGTTTTCCCTTTTCATTTCTGCTCTACAATTTGTTGAGTGACCCATTGCTTGAAGTATGATGTAACTTTGTTACTGTCTATAGAGCAAGAGTTGGCAAACTATGGCCATGGGTCAAATCTAGCCTGCTGTCTGTTTTTGTAAATAAAGTTTTATTGGAACAAAGGCACATTCATTTGTTTACATGTCATTTATGTCTTATTTCATGCTACAATGACAGAGTTGAGTATTGATAGAAACCGTCTAGCCCGCAAACCTAAAATACTTAGCATCTGAACCTTTTATAAAAGTAGTTTGCGAACTCTTGGTATAGAAGAATGTGTGCTATACAGCTGTATTTTCCAAAATATTGTTCTCTTATTAGATTTAAAATATCCAAAGTCTTTGATATTTTCTGTGTAAGTCTTTATTTAAAATCATCTTTACATTATAAAATTTCAAGATCTGATCTTAAAATCCTATTTTCCTTTCAGCGCTTCTAAACCATCCAGTGATCTGCTGGACCTCCAGCCAGACTTTTCCTCGGCAGGGGCGGCAGCAGCCGCGGCACCAGCACCAGCACCACCTTCCGGAGGAGCCACTGCGTGGGGAGGTGAGTGAGACCCACGGCCAGCCATCTCACCGTGTAGTTGTTTTTATTTGGGCTCTGATTGTTATACTAATCTTCTCATCATCCAAAGTGCTGCTAGAAACATGGAGAGAAAATGCTAAGAATGGCATCTACTGGTTGAAATATATATCGAGGGAGAGACAGAGACAGATAAAGTACCTATAATACAGTTAAAATAGTCAAGTAATCATACAATTTTTATATTTAAAGTTGGAACAAAGGCAGTATTTTTCTTTGCTATTCTAAAATTCTGACTCTTTTTATTTAATTTAATTTATTTTATTTTAGTACCTGTTCTCTAGAGATTCAGGCCTTAGAGGATTGGGTGTTCCCGTGAATTTATGAGATTACATAAAGGCAGCATTCCTAATTTGGTTTGTTCAGGTGTAGCTTCCTTCATGAATTCCTTTAGACCTGAATTGCTTTTATTTGTATTGTGTTTGACTTCATAAAGTTGGAATCTGGGATAGATCCTTGTTTGTGCCAGAAAAGACTCCTACCAAACTGATTGAGAGAAATCATACCTAAGTATTTGATTCCCATTTTATTCATGGATCTTGGGAAAAATTAAACTTTTATAAGTATTTGATTAAAAAGCATATTTAAAACTAATGTAAAAATTAAGTTAATTACTCCGTAATTCTCAAAGCTGCACAGAGTTGATTTTAAATCGCTTGCCCTAATCCATTAAACTTTCAAAATAAAATTTTTTTAAAGTTTAAAAATGACTCATACAACTACAAAAACAACACAGAGGAAGTGACATAAGCAAGATGGTGGAAGAGAAGCTACCCCATCCTATCTCCCCACAGCAACAATAGTTTGGCAGCCATCCACAGACAAAAATGCCTTTGTGGGAACTCTGGGATCCAGGTAAGAGTTTGCGAAACTCCAATGGAGCCCAAGCCCAAGGTGGGTTGTTTTGAGAAGCCAGACCCACACCTACTAATAAAACTCACCAACCTTGGTCCTGGCTACAGACCTGGAGATATCACCATCCTCTGTAGACTCAGCCTCACCTCTGGTCCCATTGGCTTTGGTCCGGCCACCACTGCGCTGTGCCGAGGGACCTGGGAGGAGCCATACATGGCGTGCCCGTGCCTCAGGTGACAGGCCTGCTGACCTTGGTCTTAGCTCTGGACCCTGAAACAGCCTGTGAACCAGCTCCAGCCTCTCTCAGTCATGGTCCAGGAGCAGTCCTGTGTGCCTAGGGATCCAGCAGGAGACACACCTGTACATGCCCCCGAGGCAGGCCCAGTGACCTTAGTCCAACCTCAGATCCTGAAGCAGTCCTGTGACTCAGCTCCAGCTACTCCCAGCCTCAGTCAGGGAAATGTCCTGCCTACTCAGAGACCTGATGGGAAACACACCCATCTGTGCCCCCAGAGGCAGGCCTGCAGGCCTTGGTCCTGACTTCAGACCTTCAAACATCCCTGTGACTCAGTTACAGCCGCACTCAGCTGCAGTCCAGAGCTAGTCTTGCCCATCAAGGGACCCAACAGGGGCAATGCCCTTCCACCCCTGGAAATAAGCAAGTCATCTGTAGACCCAACTGCAGAGCCAGAAGTGGACCCTTGCCCCACCTCCAGTCCTGCTGACCAAGGTCCTGAAGGCAGTTCTGTCCACCCAGGAACCAGGCAGACTCCATACCCAAGCCCCTGGTAACAGGCCCACCAAACATAGACACCATGGCAGACCCAGAAGCAGCCAAATGACCCAGCCTCAACCCCACTCAACTATGATCCCAGAAGAAATATCATCAGCCCAGGGACCTGGGGAGAAGGTCTTTACCTGTCAAAACCAGTCTTTGGAGACTAGAAGAGGTGTTTAAATCTCCTTCAAATGCACTGACACGACACAGTGCTACAAGAATCACAAAGAATCAGGCAAACAAACCTGACGTCACCAAAGGAAACTAATACAGATCTACTAATTGACCCCAAAGAAGTGGAGATCTATGAATTGCCTGACAAAGAATTCAAAATAATCATCTTAAAGAAGCTCAGTGAGGTGCAAGAGAACACAGATAGACAACTAAACAAAATCAAGAAAACAATACATGAACAAAATGAGAAGTTTAAGAAAGAAATAGAAACCATTAAAAATAACTAAACAGAAACCCTGGAGATACGAAATACAATGACTCAACTGGAAAACTCAGTAGAGCCAAAAATGTATAATGGGGAAAGGATAGTCTCTTCAATATATGGTGTTGGGAAAACTGGACAGCCACATGCAAAAGGATGAAACTATACCACTGTTTTGCACTATACACAAAAAATTAACTCAATATGAATTACAATTTGCATGTAAGAGATGAAACTAACATTTGTAGAAGAAAACATAGGCTATAAGCTCCTTGCTGTTGATCTTAGAGATTTTTTTTTGGATCTAACTCCAAAGGCAAGGGAAACAAAATAAAAAATAAACAAATGGGACTACATCAAACTGAAAAGCTTTCTGTACAGCAAAGGATACCATGAACAAAATGAAAAGGCAACCTGCTGAATGAAAGAAGATATTTGCAAATCATATATCAAAGAAGGGGTTAATATCCAAATTATATAAAGAACTCATTCAACTTAACACAAAAACAAACAACTCAGTTAATAAATGAACAGAGGATCTGAATAGATATTTTCCCAAAGAAGACATACAGATGCCCAACAGGCACATGCAAAGATGTTCACCATCACTAATTATCAGGGAAATGAAAATCAAAACCACAATGAGATATCACCTTACACCTGTCAAAATGACTCTTATCAAAAAGACAAGAAATAGCAAGTGTTGGAGAGTATGTGGACAGAAGAGAACCCTTGTACATTGTTGGTGGGAATGAAAATTAGTGCAGCCACTATGGAAAACAGTATGGATATTCTTCAAGAAATTAAAAGTGAAACTACAATATGATCCAGTTATTCCACTTCTGGGTATTTTTCCTAAGCACATGAAAACACCAATGCAAAAAAAAATAGGTGCCCCTATGTTTATTGCAACGTTATTTACAATAGCCAAGATATGGAAACAATCTAAGTGTCATCTGTCAATGAATGGATAAAGAAGATGTGGTGTGTATATATGCACAGACACACACACACACACACACAAACACACACACAGTGGAATACTATGCAGCCATAAAAAAGAGGAACCAGGGCCAGCCCTGTGGCATAGTGGTTAAGTTTGTGTGCTCTGCTTTGGTGGCCTGGGAGTCACAGCTTCAGATCCTGGGCACAGACATGCACACTGTTCATTGTGCCATGCTGTGGTGGGCATCCCACATACAAAATAGAGGAGGATTGGCACAGATGTTGGCTTAGGGCCAATCTTCCTCACCACCCCCCCCCAAAAAAAGGGAAATCTTGCCACTTGTGATAGCATGGATGGACCTAGTGGGTATTATGCTAAATGAAATGAGTCAGAGAAAGGTATATGTAGTATGATTTCACTTATGTGTCAAATCTAAAAACAAAACAAATGAACAAACAAAACAAAAACAAACTCAGAGATACAGAGAACAGAGTGGTGGTTACCAGAGGGGAAGGAGGTCAATTGTATGTTGGCAGATGGTGACCAGACTGTGGTAGTGATCACTTTGTAGTGTATGCAAATAGTGAATTATAATGTTGTACACCTGAAACTTATATAATGTTGTATACCAATTTGGCCTCAATAAAGAAAAAAACTCAGTAAAGAGCTTCAACAGCAGACTTGATCAGACAGAATAAGGAATCAGCAAACTCAAAGACAGATTATTAGAACGTAACCAGTTAGAGGAACAAAGAAGAAAGAGTGAAGAAAGCATAAGGGACCTACAGGATGCCATCAAATGAATATATATATGCATTATGGGAGTCTCAGAAGGAGAAGAAAGAGAGAAAGGGACAGAAAGCTTATTTAAAGAAATAATGGCTGAAGATGTCCCAAATCCTGGGAGGGATTTGGGCATTCAGATTCGTGAAGTTCAAAAGTCTCAAAGCAAGATCAACCCAAAGAAGATTACCCCACAACACAGTATAATCAAATTGTCAAATGTCAGAGAGAGAGAAAATTGTGAGAACAGTAAGAAAAAAGCAACTCATCACATACGAGAGAACTCTGATAAGGCTTATCAGCAGATTTCTCAGCAGAAACCTTGCAGGACAGGAGGGATTAGGATGATATATTCAGAATGCTGGAAGAAAAACTACTGCCAACCATGAGTACTATATGCAGCAAAGCTGTCCTTCGGAAATGGAGAGAGAAAGATATTCCACAACAAATGAAAGCTGAGGGAATTCATCACCACTAGACTTGCTTTACAAGAAACGCTAATGGGAGTTCTTCAAATTAAAACAAAAGGACGCTAAGTAACAACATAAAAACAGATGAAAGTATAAAACTCACTGGTAAAGGTAAATATATACTCAAATTCAGAATACTTTAAGACTGTAATTGTGGTAGGTAAATCACTTTTAACTCTGAGATAAAAGTTAAAATAGAAAATTAAAATAACTAAAGCTATAATAATTTTTTAACATATACACAATGTAGAGATATAGTGTGACATCAAAGCATAAAATGTTGCAGCAGGGAGAAAAAGTAAAAGTGTAGAGTTTTTGTATGTGCTTGAAGTTAAGTTGTCATCAGCTTGAAATAGACTGTTATTAGATGTTTTATGTAAGCCCCATGGTAAACATGAAGGAAAAAACCTCTAATACATATTCGAAAGATACAAAGGAATCAAAGCACATCACTAAGGAAATCAACAAGTCACAAAGGAAAACAGCAAGGGAGGAAGAAAAGAACAAAGGAACTACAAAACAGTCAGAAAAAAGTAAAATGGCAATAATAAGTCCTTACGTGTGAATAATTACTTTAAATGTAAACAGATTAAATTCTCCTACCAAAAGACACAGAGTGGTCTGATGGATGTTAGAAAAAAAACTTCAGCCGTGATGGCGTAGTGGGTAAAGTTCGGCACACTCTGCTTTGAGGGCCTGGGTTTGGTTCCTGGACACAGAACCACACCACTGGTCTGTCCATAGCCATATGGTGGCGGCAGCTCACGTAGAAGAGCTTGAAGGACTTACGGCTAGAATATACAACTATGTATTGGGGCTTTGGAGAGGGGGAAAAGAGAGGAAATTTGGGCTACAGATGTTAGCTCAGGACGAATCTTTCCCAGCAAAAAAAAAAAAACCAAGACGCTACAATATGCTGCCTACAAGAGATGCACTTTAACTTTAAGGAGACACATGGTACAAAGTGAAGAGATGGAAAAAGATATTCCATTCAAATAGTAACCAAAAGAGAGCAGGAGTTGCTATGCTTGTACCTGACAAAATAGATTTCAGTCAAAATCTATCACAAGAGACAAAGAAGGTCACTATATAATGATAAAAAGATCAGTTCATCAAGAAGTTATAGCAATTGTAAATATATACACACCAAACATCAGAGCACCTCAATATGTAAAGAAAAATTAACAGAATTGAGGAGAGAAATAGCTATACAATGATAGTAGAGGATTTCAGTATGCCATTTTCAACAATGAATAGATCATCCAGACAGAAAATCAATAAAGAAACAGTGGATTTGAATAACACTTTACCCCAAGTGGACCTAACAGACATAATACAGAACATTCCATCCAAGACAGAGTATACTTTCTTCTCAAGCACACATGGAACATTGTCCAGAATGGATCATATGTTAGGACATGAAACAAATGTTAACAAATTAAAGAAAATTGAAATCATATCAAGTATCTTTTCTGACCTCTGTGGTATGAAAGTAGAAATCAGTAACAGAAGGAAAATTGGGAAATTTGTAAATATGTGGAGATTAAACAACATACTTCTAGCCAACCAATGAGTCAAAGAAGTAACCAGAAAGTGTCTTGAGACAAACGAAAATGGAAACACAACATACCAAAACCTACAGGATGCCACAAAATCAGTTCTGAGAGGAAAGTTTATAGCAATAAATGCCTACATTGAGAAAAGGAAAAATCTCAAATAAACAACCTAGCTTTACAGAGAAGGGAACTAGAAACAGAACAAACTTAGCCCAAAGTTAACAGAAGGAAGAAAATTAAAGATTAGAGCAGAAATAAATGAAGTAGAGAGAAGACTTAAAAATAAAATTATAAACGAAAGGGGAAGCATTACAATTCATACCATAGAAATACAAAGAATCATAGGAGACTACTGTGAACAATTATATGCCATCCAATTGGATAACCTAGAAGAAATGGATAAATTCCTAGAAACATATGGCTGACTAAAACAGAATCATGAAGAAATAGAAAATCTGAACAGACTCATAATGAGTAAGGAGACTGAAGCAGTAATCAAAAACCTCCTAATAAAGAAAAACCCATGACCAGATAGCTTCACAGGTGAATATTACCAAGCATTTGAACAAAGATTAATGCCAGTCCTTCACAAACTCTTCCAAAAATTTGAAAAGGAGGGAATACCTCCAAACTCATTTTTTGAGGCTCGTATTACCCTCACACCAAAGCCAGATAAGCCACTACAAGAAAAGAAAAGTACAGGCCAGTATTCCTTATGAACATAGCTACAGAAGTCCTCAAGAAAATGTTAGCAGACTGAATTCAGCAGCATCTTAAAAGGTCATACAGCATAATCAAGTCGAATTTATCTCTGGAATACAAGGATAATGCAGCATACACAAATCAATAAACACGGTTGACCACATTAACAGAATGAAAGATAAATATTATGTGATCATCTCAATAGATGCAAAAAAAGGATTTAATAAAATTCAACATCCTTTCACGATAAAAACTCTCAGTTTGATTGTGGTAATCATTTCACAATGTATGTGTGTATCAAATCATCACACTGCACATCCTAAATAGGATACAGTTTTTATTTGTCACTTATACCTCAATAAAACTGGAGGGGAAAGAAACAACACAGGTAAAAGATATTAACTTGCTGATGAGGAAACCAGGAAGATGATACAGTTAGTTCAAAGAGCATTTTGAGGAACTACTAGGTATTTATAGATATTTCAAGAGGAATGTTAGAATAAGGTGGCTAGATTATATACAAAACTGGTTACTGTCCAATAAGGCAATAAAATTCGTGTCTTGAGGTTATCTTTTTTCCAGGCATAGTTTTATTTGCATCACTAGCAGACAAAATCTCTAACCTAATATACTATCTCACAATCAGAATCCTTAATTAACAGTTAAATTGCAAAGTTAAATGAAGTTACATATTCTGGGTGCAGACCCACACACTGCTCATCAAGCCATACTGTGGCGGCGTCCCACATACAAAATAGAGGAAGATGGGCACAGATGTTAGCTCAGGGACAATCTTCCTCACGTACACACACACAAAAATACATTTCCCTAGATAACTAAATAATCCTTTGGTGGGCTTGGTAAACAGCGTGTCAGTATGACATCAGAATACATGCAATATAATCTCTTGGTTTCATTTCCAAGTTTTTGAGGGAACAAAATAAACAAAAGATAACCAGTTCTGAAATAAAGTTTCTAACTATAAATATGGGCATTCTAGATGTTGGTGCTTTTCCACTTTAAATATTTAAACCTTCTCCTATGTTGAAATGTTCAGCTCCTAAGCTTACAGCTATCAGTTTTTTAAATAAAATTGTTCTTTCAACTTCATTTAACTCTCAATTGATAAGGGATTTCAATTGGTAAGGGAAAACAATGCTGAAGTTTGATAAGGTCATTCTTCTGGTTCTCATGTTTTCCTTCTGAGCTTCACCTTTTAAAATGTTTAATTATTTCAATTTACTAATAATTTATTTTCATTACTGCAGTGTCTTATACAATGTATTGTTTCTTTCTTTAAGAAAGCTCCCAGTCCATCTGCTTAAATCAGATTTTCTCCATCGTAAAATTTATATAAATGACTTTTATAGAACTCTTGTAATTTAAAATTTAGAGTAATTATAAATTTGTGGGGTTATACAAAAAGTTTTTTCAGTTTTATGTGAATGTGTTAACTCTATTTCTCTCAACTATTTAAATTAATATGTATTTCACACTTCCTAGATTTTAGAACTTATCAAACATTCAGGGATTTGGTTAGCACTTCAGTGAGTAAACAGTCAGACTACAAACTGTCTCCTTTTGCCTTATCCTCTGGCATGAAATTGAAGAGAAATTTTTTTTTTCACTTTTGGCACCAAAAGAATGGTAAATAAAAAGAAAAACCCAGGTGGAATCTTTTTAAATTGCAGTGTAACATTTTTATTCATCTCCAAGCACTTTTTGCTAAGACATGTAATTTTGTAAGAACTAAGTTATAATAACCAATTTTATTAGAATACATTTCAGTCTTGTAAATAAGTAACTGTTGACGACTAAAACATTGAGTATCAGTGGATTTAGAAGAAAGCAGAATAGCGTGGTTTCAGCCAGCGCTGTCGAACGTGGACATGCAGTCAGCTGCGGAGAAAAATACTAATAAACTAACTCTCTAATTCCTAAGCAAAATAATAAAAATTATAAACATTAAGAAATTGAAGTAAACAAGTATAATATGAAATTGAGAAACAATAGTTACCTTCAGTTTGCATTTATCCTGTAGATACCCAGTGGTGGCTTAAGATGATGCTAAATTGTAACAAACGTGTTTTGGCTCATTTGACTAAGCAAAAAAAATAAAATCGCTTTCTTGATCTTATTTGAATAATATCAGACCACTTCTATTATTGAGTCATATTTAAATTTTGTATAACAGGACAGTAAAATACAAACTCTAAAACTCTTTAGACCTATTTGGATGTTCTTATCTGACCATATGATAGTAAGAGGATTTCATTTTCCAGCAACTATGGCCGCTTCAGGTGTTTATGAATTTCTCTTGGGGGATATAGATACTGATAAATATTGCCATTTTGGGGGACATATTGTAAATTATAGAATTTTTTTTGCCCGTTGGTGTAAAGCAACCAAATTTCAGCAAAATCCTATTTTAGTAAAATTAATTTAAATAATACGTATAAGATTTGGCATCCTGCAGGCTGATAATGAACATGTTTGACAGAAGGAATACAGAGCGTTTTTAAATCCCTGCCTTTGGCCCCATAATAGGGAGAGTGGGGTTTTTTTCATAACAAATTCATCTCTCAGCAACAAACAAGCAAATGTGTGTTGTATTTCTGTATATCTTAGAAGTGGGAAAACAATTTCTTACTATAAATACTTGAAGTGAAATTTCTACTTTTTGAGAAAAATAGAATTACTGATAGAGAATAATGTTATAGAACATATAGAATAATTAATAATTTCTTAGAAGTAATAGACCTAATAGAAATTAATCACCAATACACTTTTGAAAGCTCATCAGTATTTGTGATCATATGACTTTAATAGTTTCCATGTGGAAGATTAGCTACAGTACAAGCAGATTTTGTGCCTCATATTCCCATTTGTTAAATCAATCTGGAGGACATATCTATAGGCTGTTTTGTACATATGCAGGTGCACACACTCATACACACATACACACACACACACTCTGAAAGATTTATAGATGCTTTGAAATTCACAGTCTTATAATAAAAATTATAGTTTGACTTAAATGTTAGATATTCCTATTATTAGCTGTCATTATAGGCATTTTATATGTTCCTGGTATGAGTGAGACTTAAATAAATTAACATATTTAATCTTCATAGTATTCTAAAAAGTTTAGCTTTATCTCTCTGCAGAAAATAGATTTCCTTGTTAATTTATTTGTAGTTCCATTTCCTCAGTGAATATTTTCTAGCAACTTCTGTCATGCAGAGAAAACTCTCTGATTATGTACTACTTGCAAATGAATTGAACTCTGCTGCTGTAGTTTTTTTTAATATAGATTAATCCTTTATGAAAAGTGGCAGTTTTGAGAATATTTAATAACTGTTCCCATCATCCTAAAATAGGGACTTTCTTTTATAGTAGAGAAAAAATTTTGCATAAAACAAGGAATAAGTAACATAAATTATATTTCATCTAGAAAATTAAGATTTTGGATACTAAAACCTGTGGTTTCCAGGAGTGAAAAAAGCTTTTCAACATCAATCACCCACCAGTGTGCTTAATCATCATACAGTTCCCTGGGAAATTTTACTTTCCGTCTTCCATCATATCATTCTAAGAAGTCTCATCACCTTCCAGCTGGACAAAACATTAGTCAAAAGCAAGGAATTAATATTTTAATTTCCTGTACTTCTTTTTTTAATCTTTTTATTTCTCTTTCCTTCTAGTGTACATAAATAGTCTTCTCCTTTGTCACTTACCAAATGTCTGAAATAAATTGCCTGTTCCCCATCATAGACAATAGCAGGTCTGGAAACTGTTAGATCACGTGGCTGTTAGCTCTTCTGCAAAGTCACGTGGCAGCTTGAAATAGCCATTAATAAGGATGGGGCTAGGAAAAGTCCCTCCCATGCCAGAGGAGAGAAACCAGGTCTGTATGGCTTCTGGTGACCCACTTTGTTTCTAATTAATATTTTTAGGAAGTGCGGCTATGAGTAACAGTTGTATTGGGCCAGGTACTGTTGGTTTGGGGAATTATTTGAAGGACCTTCCATTTCTTAGGATTTTGGTCTTGGCCACCTAACAACAGAAAATATCTTCAAGTCAACAGAGGTCCTTTTCGGCCTGCTATTCATTAGGCATATGTTCTAAAATTTTAAAACTGTTTCTAATGCCAAGTACTCTGTATGCTATAATTTTCTAATGTTGTTAGAAATATGTAAAATTTGGTTAGGAAGAGTCTTGATTATCTTAGTGTATCTGTACTTTATGTAATATTTATTGGGTTTGCAAATTGCATAATTAAATGAATGTGATTATTTTTTATGTCAAATTTCTATTAGTTTTTTAAATGTCTTTTAGAACTTTTGGTTTACTGAGTTCTCATATTGTTTTAAGGCTCTGGGAAAAAAAAAAAAAGCTCCATAATGGGTTATGATAGAATTTCTTCACGATTGAAATAAATTTGCAGTAACATTCATGAATTCAAATAAGAGCCGTGAGGTGTATCACATGACTGAGAATAGAAGAATGCCATTGGACACTCTAAATGTTTAACCTCAAGTCACAGTATAGTTAAGAATAACCCCTCCTAGCCTTTTTATTTAGGATGCCATCTGTAATCTCATTGTTGAACACTAAGAAAGTGTGAACCTTCCAACAGAATGCTGACCTCAGAAGGCTGAAAAATTTTCATGCTACATAATCTCTCACATTCGTCTTACAAATAATCCTCATGTGTTGTGACATAATGTTTATAAATGTAAAGATTATATATTCAGTTGAAAAACATCTGATAATGGGAAAGTTATGAAGAAGAAAATGGTTTCGGTGGGGCTTTTTTCTAACTCCTGAACTTGCATGCAGTTCTTTGACTATTCCTGGTATATTCTACAGTCAAACTACAGCTGTTATAAAGCCTCTGCTTACTTTCTGGTGTTCCGGACTGCAGTGACACATCAAATAGAGAGGATAAATAAAGTTCAGTTAACTACAGTTTCAGAATTGACATTTATAGTGTAGTGAAATCAAAGCAGGTGAAATAGGAAACCTGGTGAGAAATAAGTTGAGTTTGTCAAAATCGTTTAGACCTGACTTAAGGTAAGTGTCTTGACCTCCCTTGCTCTCTGTTTCCCCATCTGTGAAATTAGAAACTTGGTCTAGAGGATTCCTAAGGTCCCTTCCAGCTCAATAGTTCCACGATAATAATAGGTAATACATTTATTTTTTGTAATTACAAATGATCCAGAAAGGTACCTAAAGCTAGAATTTCTTCAGCTAGTGCCTTACCCTGCTTGGACATTGGTGTGGTTGAATGTTTCAGCTTTCTCTCTTATTTCTTCATATGCTGACACATAATGGACATCGATAGACCTTTTGGGAGAGGGTGAGTAAAGCTTTATTTTAAACTTCTGTGTTGAGAGACTTCCATATCTTAATAACTGTCCTCGTTTTGATCATGTGGAGCCTGGGATATCTTTGTCCTTTCTTTTTCTTCTCTTCCATTTGTTCTCCCTCTCTGTTGCGACATAGATTCTTTGGCTGCACTCTCCTCTGTTCCCTCTGAAGCTCAGATCTCAGACCCATTTGCACCAGAACCTTCCCCTCCTACCACAGCTGCAGAAATTGCAACTGCTTCCGCTTCTGCCTCCACCACCACAACTGTCACTGCTGTCACTGCTGAAGTGGATCTCTTTGGAGGTCAGTCAGTCACGTCACTGTTCCTTAATTTTCCTTCCAGGATTGCTGAAATTACTTTAGAGTTAAGGTGTTTAAAAATCTTTACACTCCATAACAGCGTGTCAGAGTGTTTAAGGACTTTTTAAATGTTTATTTTCATATATTTATCTTTGCTAAATTTATCAACTTTATCTTGATTTTAGTGGTTTTCAGGCAGCGGTTGCTATACTTTCGATCCATTTGATTTTCCATTTTGTAAAAGTTACGCTTTAAGTTGCTCCTTGTCCCGTATACGCTCCCTCCCTGCAGAATCTGTGGAAGAGTGGGGCCAGACTTCGCCATCATATTTAGGTTGGCTTTTTGGCCAGATTCGAACTAGCACAGAGAAAAATATTTAGGGAATATGGGAGGGGTAATCCTGGCCTAAGTTATTTCTTAAGGTTTAGGACAAAAAGTCATCTAAGAGTAGTTCAGACTTGGAGGTCTCTGACAGTTTAGGGGGTGCCTCTTTTTACAGTTTTAAGTTTATTCTTTCCAAGCAAAGACCTGGATCATCTTTGGCTTCGGAACTTTGGGAGATCACTTGAATCAGCACTTGAAATGCTGATTGAAAACAGGTTTAGGTCAGACTGTGAAATAATTGTCTGAAAACACGTTTTCCATGCAAATGTAAATTCTGACACGCAGTCGATTTACAGCTGCGGCTTGAGTCAGATACCCTAGTCTCTGCCACTGTAATATGCCTGGACCTGAGGAACCATCTGAAGCCAGTTTATTTACATATTCCTATCTGAGGGGTGCTAATGTCCAAGCCTGGAGAAGTGTTCACATCAAATACACACACAGGGGAGTGTTATATTCATCATAGTTTTGTGTTTCTTCATTACAGGATAGCATCTTTCCCAGGCATTTGAGAATATGGTAAAGAAATTGGAGGAGGCACATGACGGGGAGGGCAGGAGAGATTCGGCAGGCTCCAGTGACGTTAATATATCCCCCTGGGAACACGCACTCACACACCACTGTGCTATGTGCCGTGTCCAGTCTTGAGGCTCGCCAACGTTGGCTAAGGCAAGGAGCACTCACCTAGACGCAGCCTTGTTGCCACTGTTTCATGCAAAGAACTTGCTGCTGGCTTGCTGTACTGCCCTTGCTGTGAGAGGAGAAACCTGCTTTAAAAAAGAAGAGGGAAAGGGTTTGCAGAATCTTGAATAATTTATTATAGACAGTCTTCCCCTAGAACCCATTGGCTTTTCAGTTATGCCTCTATAACTTTTGAGACCAAAAATTAAAGTTTTAGCTTAAATTTATGAAATCAACTTCCTCACCCCCTCATCTTCCCCCCCGCCCCCATTATTGGTGTTGGGTATGGATGGTTGCTCATAGGCTTATGTTACCACAAAACTTCAAGAAGAGGGACGGGATGGGTAACAATTTTGTGCTCGAACATTTCTATCCCTTTAGTTATTTAGATTTTTGTTTTCCTATCCATTCATAAAGAGCTTAATTGCATCTAAGAAATCACTCAAGTCCATCTTGCTTCCTTCATGGCTCTCTAGAATAATGAAGCCTCAGATATTTCTTGAAATGTTCTTTGAGCCATTATGCTATTCGTGTCGATCGTTTCTTACTGCTTTGACTACATTCATCAAGCAGAGAAATATATATGTTTGGAAATGTTTTCATGATGACATTCTTTCTACCCTAAAATACAACCTTTAAGGACTAGTACTGCAGAAAATCATATAACTTAATGCCAAAGAATGGGGCTCTCCTCATGATTTCACCAACATCCATTTCTGAAAAATGGGTAATTGTTTAATTTCATGGATATGAAATGTTAAAACATTAAACTTTTTTATGTATGTATTTTCATTACAATTTGACAACTAGGAAACATCTGTTATATTTTAATACTCAGATTGATACCCACATAACATTTTAGTCATTTCAATGTAAGTCATTAAAATTTTTTTAGGAAACATTATCTTTACTAAATGGTTTCTTTTTTATTTTACTGAGGTCTTATTAGTTTATAACGTGGAATTTCAGTTGTACATTCTTATTGCCAGTCACCACGTAAATGCGCCCCTTCACCCCTTGTGCCCACCCCCACCCCCTTTCCCCTGGTAACCACTAAACTGTTCTCTTTGTCCTTAGTTTGTTTATCCTCCACATATGAGTGAAATCTAAATGTTCTCATTTTTAAAGTGAACTTTTAAGAAATAAAATCCACTTTCTGTGTTCATGCAGGACAGCACTGCAAGGCAGTGTTGTGCTTAAAAAATTTAGATGTTAGTAAAAGTAAAAGACAAAATCCTTAAAAACATTCTATTTATGAAAATCTTACTAACAACAGCGCATTAGTTTGTAACAGCACAGGGTGTTCCTAAGCCCTAGGAGGTGAAATTGGTGCTACCTCCTCCACACAAACGCCAGGACACCCTTTCAGTCACCTGTATCCATTTGTGAGCAAGCGTTCATGGAAGTCTGCAGTAGTCTGTAGGAGGTAGTCTATGAGCTTGAAATCAGGTGACTGCAAAACTAAAGAACTTTCACAAGCTTGACTTCCTTTGTACGTGTGGTTAACAAACTGTTAACCAACCTTCCTTAAAACCAGTACTTAAATATAAGCACTTAAAACTAGATTTCATGTGAGAGTTTTATAATCGTGGACCTTTGGGGAAGAAAAGGAACTGGACAGCTGACCCTTGGGCTGTTGAGAATGATTGAAACCTTTGGGCCGAGTATGTGATTTAAAGATGGCTTTATGTGGCGGGAGAAGAGAGAGGTGTGGTTCAGGCTGGGGAAGATAACAGCTATTAGAAATTTTTAGAAAGGTGGTCACGTGATAAAAAGTTCGAGAGAAAATTCTTCCTAGATTGCTAGAAGGAAAAAAAGACTAGTCTGCAGCAGTGTCGGAGAGACCGGTTTGCTGGGTAAGGGCTGGACTGAGTCCATAATTGCAGAACAGCAGGATCTTGCATTTCCAGGAAGTAGCACTGATTGAAAATTGGCAGAATGTAGAAATGAACTGCAAGTGGGTAACAAGCGAAGGAGAACCAGATTGGAACTAGCTTGAGTTTTCAACACTGGGAGGATAATGCTGCCATTGATAAGGAAAGAAAGCTAGGTATTAAAAAGAAGTTTTCTTGTTTTTTTTTAAACAACATCAGAATTTTATTCTCTCTCTTCAGTCCAGGAGACCCACTGGGCTCAGCTGGACAGTTCTCACTCATAGTCCTTTTCATGGCTACAGTCAGACCGTGGCTGGGGTTGGGGTCATCCCTAGTCTTGCTCATTCTTATCTCCGTCTCCTTCTCTGGGAAGACGTAACAGCCAGGACCTGGTGCAGCTGGGGCTCCTGTCTTTAAGAGAAGTTTTGATGGGAGTAAATAAGGTGTTTATGATGTTTAGTTTTAAGTAACAGGAGAAGCATTAAAGGAGATGTCTTGCTGACAAGAAAGAAAAAATATCTCCTGAGAATATAGCTATATTTATACGTAAGTGATCATTAAAGAGGCCAGCCCATGAATATTTATCTGACCCCTAGCACTGACATAGTTGGTGTTTATTCCATCCAAGTAGTACTGTACTAGCAGAACGTGGCACAGTTCGTAACAGCACGGCATAGTAGTTAAACTCACAAACCTCAGTCAGACAGTTTATGGCCAAATCCTGACTTGGCCATTGGCTATCTGTGTGACCCTGGTCAAGTCACTCAGACTCCCCAAGTTTCTGTTCTCTTATCTCCAAAGGGAGATCATAGAGCCTACGTCACCAAATAGTTGTAGGAATTAAATGTAACAGTGCATATAAAATATTTCCACAGTGACTGGCACATCAGTGCTCACTAAATAGTGACCGTGGTTACTGTTTCTGCTGTTTCCAATATTATCAGCCCCAGTTCCACATTTTATAGGAATAAAAAGAAAGAAAACACCTGATGCTTGACAAAATATTGTCCTGCCCTCGTCACCTCCTCTTGGACTTTTCTTGTGTAGTTCTGTCCTGGCTCTTGGCACTTTGATGCTGCTCTGCATCCTCTGTTACAGTCCTTAACATGCCGTCTAGGGAACGGGGCCTGCCCTACCCCGTGACGTGTTTTCATATTCCAGTATCTGGCCTCTCCCCGGACTTACCTCTACTCAGAATAGCTATTCCCTCACTGTAGCTTAACAGTGGGCCTCGGGACATTACTTAATTACTCGTGACTTTCATACTCAGATCAGTTTGGAACATTCTTGGTTAAACTGAGAAACAAGTGTCTTGACTGTAGGACTTCCTACAGCCTAATATACTACATAAATCTCCCACAAAGGGGGTATACTGTGTAGCATTTTCCAAGCATATTTGACAAATTCTTCATAATGGCCAGAGGAACAGTGCTCTAGGGAACACTGGTAGGTATTGTGGAAGGCAGAATTTTAGGATGGGAAGTCTAGCAGGTAAGTGGCAGGCTCTGGGTGAGGGTTGGTCCCCACTTTCCAGAAGTTTCTTCTCCTAAGCAAGTCATTCTTATGATAGCTTGATTCCTTTTGTACTTTGGAACTACAGAGTCTCTTTGAAAACTTTAGGATTTTTTTTTTTACCATAATTAACATGGTTTGTACATATCGGCCTTTTATAAATTGGGCATTTATAAACTGGAGTGCCTGTATGTTAATGGATTTTTCTACTATAAATAGTAATACACTTGTAGTCTTAAAACATGAAACTGTATTTTTAATCTGTTGAAAATAGATCATTTTCCAAATAACTAGAGCAATACAATATTTGAAAACCACAGTAAATTTAAGTCAAAATAAAGGCATTATGGTGTCATCCCCTAATTTTATTCTCTCTTTATTCCTGTAAATCCTTGGTTGTGTCTGAAAATGATTTTCAAGGATAATGAAGACTTAATGTTTATGAATACTTAGTAAAACTTTCATGTTAACAGTGTAGTTTTCTTGTCCTAGTCTATAAAAATTTAAATTAGAATTGTTTGTTTACATTACCATGATATATTTAATTTTGTTGACATTACAGAAGACATCCATGTTTGGCAGAAACCCCTAGTTGGTGACATCATAGCAACGTAGTGAATAAGTATTAACTGGACTTGAAAGATTATTGTCTTAAATTACATAATAAAATTATCTTTGTGTTCTAATTTTCACATCCATTAATTTCTAATGATACATAAAACATGCTTCTCAGAGCCCTTATACAATGAGAATCTTGTTACCTTTTAGATCCTAATAGGCCTCAGCAGTATCCACACTGTACCACGTGCATGTAATTAACCTGAAGGGGCGCAAAGAATCATTGTTTTGTGACCGCCAACTATGCATGGGCCATAAAAATGCATTTTAAGAAATTCATGTTGTATAAGGGAGCCTTCTTCGCAATTTAACTTGGTTCTTTTACTATATTTTCTTCTCTTTTTATTCCTTTAATTTCTATTGTTTTAAAAACTGCACCCAAGATGCCTTTGCAGCTTCTCCTGGGGAGGCCCCTGCCGCACCCGAAGGGGCCGCCGCGCCAGCCCCCCCAACCCCTGTAGCAGCAGCACTTGATGCATGTTCAGGAAATGGTGGGTTCAAAGGCACACGCCAGTCTGTTGTTTCTCTGTCCCGATGTGAACCTCCCGTAGTTAGATGTGGCCGTATGTTTTTCTAATTCTAATTTATTCTGAGTGTAAAGTCTCATTCATCATAACTGAGTTAGTAATGCCGGGACTTAAAACATTAAGACAGTGAAGTGCATACTTAGCAAAATTGGCAATTTCTCAAGATTGACAATTTTTGTCAGTGCAAGTATGCTCTCTTAATGTTTTTTTTTCTCTAATGCTTTATCGTACTCTTTTGTAACACTGAGTTCAAATATATAGGCATGTTTTAATGAATGTTCAAAGCTACCAAATTGACCAGCTTTTGTAAGAGTTTGGAGAATGACAATCTCTGATCCTAGGCTGTAGGCTAATCTTACAGTACTTTGAAGTGTTTCAGTTTCTTAACTTGGTACCTACAAAATTTTCTTTTTTCTTTAGAAAAACATTCTAATCACTGCTAATAGGATGTAGTTCAATCTAAGCAGCCTAATGCCTAGCTAGCCTGTGACTCTGTGTCAGGGTCTCCTACCCAGAGTTAGGACCCCTCTCTCTTGTCTCTCTCCTTACTGATGCTGTGTGTCTCCACTTTCCTTCCCGAAAGACCCCTTTGCCCCGTCTGAAGGTAGTGCAGAGGCTGCACCCGAGCTGGACCTCTTTGCAATGAAGCCACCTGAGACCAGTGTTCCTGTAGTTACCCCTACAGCTAGCACAGCCCCTCCGGTTCCCGCCACTGCTCCTTCTCCTGCTCCCGCCGTTGCAGCTGCCACTGCTGCCACTACTGCTGCCACCACCGCCGCTGCCACCACTGCCACCACCTCCGCCACCACCACCACCGCTCCTCCTGCTCTAGATATCTTTGGTGGTAAATTTTTGTTGTTGTTGAACTCTTTCCATCTGGTGGATTGAATTCTGGTACTTGAGATGTACTGCATACACAACTCTTCCTGCATGAATACTGTGTAACGAAATGGTTCTCTGGAAACCATTTGCTGCTTGTTTCAGAATTCTCCAAAGTGCTACTTCAGCACTGGAAAGGGATGCTGTTTCAGGCTGGTTTGTCAAGTTGAGTAAAGGCATGTGTGTTCTTGGTCTTAGATTTATTTGATTCTGCTCCCGAAGTCGCTGCAGCGCCTAAGCCAGATGCTGCTCCTAGCATAGACCTGTTTGGTACAGGTAAAACCAAAGCAACCCTTTTCACATTAGTTTTCCTAGCTGTTTTCATGATTGAACCCTTTGTACTCACCTGTGATAATGCATTTGTTAGATTTTTGACTTTGATTTCAGCTGTCTACTTACCTCTGCTTGGTTTTGGTTTGTTTCACTTTTGGAAGATGCTTTCTCCTCTCCACCACAAGGGGCCTCTCCCGTGCCTGAGAGTTCGCTCACTGCTGACCTCTTATCCGGTGAGTGCCTTTGCCAAGGTCAAGCCTGCAGAGATGTCTTGTGGGGGTTATGTGTGGAGAGGTAGATACGAAAACATGTGGGTTTGGCTTGAGTTCTTTTAAACTCAAAAATTCACTTTTTTAAAAATCTCACTTTTTAGCCCCTCATCAACTGATGAGGGTTAATACTTCAACTCTAACACTGGTGCAAAGAGAAAATTTTTTCACGCCAAAGCCTCTGACCCCAAGAAGTCAAATTTTATTTTCTTCTGGAAAGTGTATATTTTAAAATCCATTCCTTAACTGTTAAGATTGCCTGTAGTGGTACTGCCTGATATTGAACATGAAATCTCGAGAAGCCAGTTGTCAAGGCCCATGGTTTCACTGTCCTTTGGGTGACATGCAGTTTGTCCTGCTCTGTGCTTCACTGCAGTGGATGCATTTGCAGCACCATCTCCTGCAGCCGCTGCCTCTCCAGCAAAGGTGGATTCTTCAGGTGTGATAGACCTTTTCGGGGGTGCGTATCTGTCCTCCTTCAGCACTTACAGAATCTTTTTCCACCCTCAGAATAGTTTTTACATCTTCTATTTCATTTTATTTCATCATTTTTCTTTTGACTATGTGAAGCCATTCCATCTCTTAAATGTAAACTTAAGTTTTTAAGATCTTTTCCATTTCTTTGCCATCATCATCGTCATCCTCATCAGTTCATCGTAATTTTCAGCGCATGGTCTAACAAAACCAGATCGTTTCTCATTTGAGGTCTTTGTATTTTTGTTCATCCTAATGTAGATTAGAATTTGCTTCTACTGTTCTGCCTTGGTGATCCTGATCTCTTGTCTAAATAAACATTTCTCAGTTCTTAAAAGCAATGTAAACGTAAACTAGATAAGTCGGAATTGAAAACAAATAAGGCAGTCAAAACTGAAAACTTAAATTCTAGAGGTCATACATTATCTGTAGGGTTTATTTATGTTGAATTTAATATTTTAGAGTCACTGATTTAAGTGTATTCTCCTCTTCTTTAATGTGTTATCTGAAGGCAGGGAGATGTACTAAATTAACTCTAGAATTACTCATTTGGCAGATACATTTAAAGTCTTCTTTAAAAGGAAAGTATAGGTTTGAAGTGATTTCTTCATGACTCTCCATAAATGTGTCTGCTTTGGGCTAAAATGTCATCCTTAGCAAGTTAAAACCACATTGAGTACCTGCTGTGCGCTGAAGAATCATGGTATGTGCCATGCAGGTACAAAGACGTCACAGTCTCTGACATTCAGGGCCTCAAAACTTGTGGCAAATAAACACCGAACCCTAATATGTGGGTACAAGTAGTGCTGCTGCTGCTTGAATTAAATTTGTTAAATTTTTTAAAAGTTTAATAGAGTTCTAAATGGGAAAATTCTCCTGTATTACCTGTGGGCAAAAATTTCAAAACCTTAATGCTGTTCTGATAGATGACAAGATTTAGTCCAAAACCTTTATTCTTAAAAAAAAAAAGAAAGAAAGCAAAAAAAGAATTTTCTTACTCTTACAATTCTTAAATAATTCTTAAATTAATTCTTAATTAATTTAATTAATTCTTTATTAAATTTGTAAATATCCTAGAACTGCTTTTTGAGACAATCAACTGGGCAAAGCATAAGTCAGTTCTCTCAGTCGTTTCACATATCCACAGGAGACGAGCTCACCACGCAAAGTGTCCTGTCTGTGTATTTCTCTGCAAAACACTTACATTACTTACTATACTTACTGTTTACACTCTTTTCCTTTTTTTGCTGCATAACGGATAATGGGTAGATGCATTTGGAAGTAGTGCTTCTGAACCCCAACCTGCACCTCAGGCTGCTTCTAGTTCGTCCACATCGGCAGACCTACTAGCTGGTAATGAATTAAATTGAAATAAAGTGGTATTTTGTGGAAGTTAAGTTTGGGTATAGTTTAAAGAAACAGATATTATATAAATTTCAAGGTGCATGTTTTCTTTCCCTTTTAAGACATGAAATTGAAAAGTAAGATGTTGTATAATAAAAGATTGATTATCCCAGGATTCTATGAAATTAGTCTTAAAATCAGTTGTATACAAGCCCTCGTCCCTCTTTGGATGTTCCTCACATGCCGTAATTTCAGTTAGCAGGTTTCTTTTTGTTTACTAAAGAGGTAATATGCTTCTGTAGAAATTTTCACCTTGTGTTGCCTATGCCCGTCTTTTTTTTTAAGGAATTTGTGGGGAGAGATACCATCATGTTTGACAATTGATTCTGTAACTTATGAATCACTCCAGGAGAAACTATTACAGATTGCCACCATTGGGTTGAAGCTGCTGCTGCATATGCCACTTTTTTAACTAGCTGATCATTTTTCTGTCTGAAAACCTCTGGAATGATCCCAATTCAACAAGACCATAGTGTGGATAGATTGGCACAAGGTGCGTAGGGTTGTTGCTTATTTCCAGGGTGGGCGAGATAGAAGCCTGCCAGACAGGAGCCTGGCAGAGTGGTCAGCCACTGTTGACCACTTCCACTGCTGCAGAGTGACATTGTCTTCTCCAGTGTCCTCAGTCCGTCCAGCCTCTCCATGCTTCCAGGGCTACATCCTGAGACACTGTCTTTCCAGAAGAGCCGAGGACACTAGAAACAGGAGCAGAGAGGCCAGTCAGAGCCTGTGTTCCATTCCGATTCTAAGGCAGAAGTCAGTGACAGAGCTGAGGCATTTGATCCTGGGGGATGACATAGGATCTAAAATGTACCCGGAACGAGCAGGAAGGGCTTTGTCACCTACCATGGAGTATAGCAGCAGGTACCTGAGCCTCAGCTGCACAACCTGGTGTATGTGTGGGTCCAGCAGGGGATGTGCATGAAAAGTGCGAGTTAGGCCACTTCACCAAAAGCAGGCTTAAATTACTCTCCTGTGTTGTCTGTCCTGAAATCTTAGTAAAATGGGGTAGAAAAGAGGAGAAAATCAGTGATGAAAGTGACAATGTCATTTACATAGGTTTTATTGACTGGACTTTTCTCATTTTTCCACGTCATCATCTTATGACTGTTTCAGTGATGGGAAGAGGATTTTGTGTACATTTTCTTTTTTCTCTATTTTTTTCTATTTAAGTTAATTTTTAATGTAAATAGATGTAAATGGGTTCTGTTGTCTAGTTTGCTTTCCAGGCAATTCTTGTGATCTGTACATATCTGAGTGTCTGGCATGAGGCCAACTATTCTTTCACCTTATATCCTGATGGAAGAAATTTTAAATTACTTCTAATTTTCTAATTTTTAAATTACTTCTCTAGATCTCAATTATTTGGGCTGGTTTTTCATACTTCCCTTCATTTTGCTTATAGAAAAACATTTCTCAGACCAGCCCCATGGCCTAGTGGTTAAGTTTGGCACACCCCGCTTCAGTGGCCTGGGTTTGGTTCCTGGGCGCAGACCTACACCACTAATCAGCAGCCATGCTGTGGTGGTGACCCGCATACAAAATACAGCAAGATTGGCACAGATGTTAGCTCAGGGCAAATCTTCTTCAGCAAAAAAAAATAAAGGTGATTAAAAAAAAAAAGAAAAACATCTCTCATATTTGTTCGAGTAACACAACAAGAAGCCATGTTCTCACTGAAGAATATCATGGCATATTAGTATAATTCATCCTATGAACTAGAAGCAACTTTCCCAGCCAAAAAAGAAAAGAAAACCCTGCTAATATACACAACATAAAATCACTCTCACATTTATGTATGTAATCTAGCTGACAGTGGCCATTTCTGAGTTTTCTCATTGCCCAGACATTTCTGTTTAATGAATATCAATGGTAGAACAAATATTTTGGGTACTGTGTTGTGATAATTTACAGTGAAGCTTAACCCTTGTGTTATACTTGTGTGTGTATCTATGGGGAGAGATCAGCTAAGTCTACAGGCTATTGGAATAAAGAGGAACATTTTTTTTTAAAGATAAATGAACCTAATCATAGATAACAAGGAATAACAAGGATCCACAAATGCAATCAGGTTCAAAGTAGGAATGTAAACCAAAAAACAGAGAGAGAAATTCTATTTTATGAGTTTCTAGAATCTGGTATTATTGGCTTTTAGAAATAAGACTATTTTGTGAAAGAGTAAAAAAGAAAAATAATACATAGACACAGTGATGGGAGGTTTAGACTGTCCAAAAGTAATGTTGGTTGCTGGACTGGGGATTCTCACCCCATGCCTGACTAAAGTTAGATTTTTTTGAGGGAATAAATTTACATGTAAATAACAAGGGAAATGCAGTAAGTATGTACTATAATGTTAAAAATTATTTTTAGAGATTTTAAATGAAAAATTAAGAATCATTTTAAAATTGAGGAGAAAGCTTTATCAAAAATTGGTATATAATTTAAAACTAGAAAACTAAAATTAAATGGATAGTCCCTTAAAAATGGGCATATCTCATAAAAAGTGGTTATTCTTCTTCATTCAAATTTACTTCTAGATCTGTCAGATAATACCAATTCCAGAATTGAACTGTGCATGAAATATTATCTTATCGTCTTTTACCCCTTGAATAAAAATTTCAGGTTCTCTTTGGTGTACCCAACCTGGTGAAACTAGAGAAAATCCTAGAAAGGGTAACTGTTGTGACCAGTGAGGACAGAATAGAAGAATAATTCTCTCCAAGTCTTTGAGATTACTGGTAGGATGCAGATATTATCTCAGATGGAGTCTGGCTGGAAACTTGAGAGTTAAGTTTATAACAAATAAAAGGAAATACTATATCACACAGTGAAGAGTAAAGCTGTCAAACTCCTCTCAAGATACACCAGCTGAAAATATAGATGTTTGAAAGATAGAGACAGATTCCTGGATGCTGGATGTAAAAATGGATTACTGGGGGAGATTAGGTGTGTTGAAGGATATGCCTAACTTTCTGAGGTTGATGTCAAGCAGGAAAACCATGTTCCTCCATAATAGACACAATTCTGGGGTGACTGCACCAAAAATTTGTACTGGCATAGGAGTGTGCCACATCCTATCTTTAATTCCAGAGGTTGGGGAGAATATGGGCCAGTCTTAGGTAGTTTTGCATTCTCTGTTAACCACATGACAATTTTGGGGGATTAATTTTTTAACGCAGCTACAGAAGTCCTTGAACTGATTTAAAATATAAAAATATCCAGTGTGGGATTAATAACTAACAATTTCCACTAAATGGGAAGTTCTGCAGAGGACGAAGCCTTTCATCCTCAGTGGGGATGGAAAGCAGTCTGAAAGGTGGCAGACAAAGGGCTCTCAGGCTGTTATTTCTAGAAATATAGACTATCTCAGATTGACCTTAGTAAGTGGAATATGTTAACAACTGACTATACCACTGGAATAATTGAGATGACATCATGTTTAAGATAATAATGGAGCAAATGTGGGTGTGGAGGAGGGAGTATATGTGGGAGTAGGTTTACCTACCAAGAGTTTTAAAATTTCCCTTTTCCAACCTGAGTGATATGATGTGTTGGATAGACTGTTAGTTTTGATATGTCTGTATTAATAGAACTTTATGCAGGCTGTGCCCCTTTAGAAAGATACATTCATAAGACTAATCATATAGGATAAAAGGCAGTGTGTCTCTAGATGGTTGAGCACCTGAAGATGAGTGGCAACTCAGTTATAGTGTAGGACAGTCCAAATGGGCCTGCAGGACAGCTGGAAGCCTTATTATTCCCTTAGTTTCAGTTCCATAGAACACTTTTCTTAATATAACTTAGAACCATATAGAAAGATAGATTAGTGGTTTGGCTTTTCTTATTACTTACCTCTATGTGAGGACTCTAAAACTTTTCATGTAACAGAAGTTCCCCAAACTGCTTATTAATGTCTGTAATTTTCCTGTTGAGGTCTCCATTTAAAGTATAGCAGTAGATTTTTTTCTTTAAGATAATCACTTGGTTATTGGATGTCACTTTGTAGCTTTTCAATTAGTCTAGGTTTGTGAGGGCACCTGCTCCGTAAGAACTAAGTGTAACAGAAAGAACTCATCTTTCCAGATATGTGTTGAGTTTATAAACCTAAGGAAGGGTGCGACTCTGGCATCACTCCTGGCTGTGGGGAAGAGGCCACACAGTATTGTGGTGAAGAAGCCCCAGGCTCTGGAAGATTCTTGTGTGGAATCTTGGCTCTACCTTTGCCGTCATTTGACCTTGGACAAATTATTTAGACTTTCTGGCCTGTTTCCTCTTCTGTGAAACTTCATGGGGTTGTTGTGAGGATTGACCTAATGTATATTTTAGGCTGAAAGATAAAATTGCTGTTTTTTTTTTTTTAAAGATTGGCACCTGAGCTAACATCTGTTGCCAATCTTATTTTTTTTCCCCTCCTTCTTCTCCCCAAACTCCCCCACTACATAGTTGTATATTCTTGTTGTAAGTGCCTCTGGTTGTGTTATGTGAGACGCCACCTCAGCATGGCCTGATGAGCAGTGCATGTCTGTGCCCAGGATCTGAAGTGGCAAAACCCTGGGCTGCCAGAGTGGAGCACATGAACTTAACCAGTCGGCCACAGGCTGGCCCCTAAAATTGCTGTTTTAATAGGCCCAAAATGGTCAAATATTGGCAATTAATGTGGTTCATATGGTTCAACCTAAAAAAATACTTGGAACAGTGCCTGGCACTTGGTGAGCCTCATGCCAGTGTCAGCTTTACCCTTCACTTTCTTACAGAAGGCACTATTTTTTTCTCATTGAATAGTGTTATTTATTCACCTATGGACATGACCTACTTGTGTTATGAAACTCAATAGCACTTACATAGGAAACACGTTTTCTTCTTCCTACTACTGAATCTTGACTAGGTGTGTTAACTTCTCTTTGCACCACTTCTCCCAGCCATGGAAAGGCGGAATTGAATCAGATGATCCTAACACCCTTTCCAAAACTAATATGCTGTGATTGTAGAATAAATTGTTTCTTCTTGGCCAAGTTTTAAGAAACTGAGAGTCAAGTACAATTGTCTCCACATTTAACCTATAACAAAGAGAACCACACCATAGGATAATTATCAAACTTAGCCATAGCCATATTATGACTTGAGGTATGGAAAGTTTCAAAAAATCAGAATTAACACAGCTGCCAGTCTCCCTAAAAGCAAAATGGTCACATCCACAAAAATAGTTACTTTAGCCCATCTTTTCTTCATAATAATATTAGTTTCAAAGATCTAGAAAATGTCTTTTCTTTAGTGAGTAAAGCTACATGATGTTTATGTCACTCAAATACTAAAATCACTTAAAGTGGCCATCTTTAAATACCATCTTCTAATAGGTGATAATTTTTCAAACTGCAATTTTTCATGCATATACAAGGAAAGCCTAAACTCATGTCACTGTCAATTTCCAGGAGCAACATGCCTTGAACATTATTGCCTGTTTTAGAAAATAGTAACTAGAGAATCCCAATGGAAGTCATTTTCAAAATTATAAATTGGTTTTATGGAATGTAAGCTGAAGGATTTTTTGAAAGATTATTTATGTTTTTGCAAGCAGTTTATGAAGAAGAGAAGATGTGACTAGATTAGAAAGGAATATACACCCAAGCTGAGTATAAGAAAGACTTCTGGTAGTAATAAATTCTTTGATAATAGAAGATCATCTAATGTCTTATTAAGAAATCACTTCCCTCACAGGTTGCTTATTTTTGTACAGAAGCAATATGGGTGAGCTCTACTTCTGTCCATTGATTAAGAGAAATGATTTGCTTCCAGGCTTCAAAAGATAAATATTTGATTTGAGGTTTGCTTACTGTACAGTAGTCTTTGATTTTTCCTTACCTTTTATATTCAAAAGTATCCTTCATTCAATAAGCATTAACTCCATGTTTTAGGCACTATGCTGAATATTAGCAGAAAAGGCAAGAAAAGATACAGTTCCTGACACCATAAAGCTGTCCCCAGGGTGGGGACTTGGGGGTGGGACTAAAGAAGCATGATGGGAACAGGCTGGAGAAATGTTCCAGGTGCTGAGAACACAGAGGCAGAGCACATCGCTCACTGGCACCGGTGTGGGAGGGGCGGAGGTGGCTGTGGCTGGGAGCAGGGGGTGGCAATATAAGGCAAGTCCTCCCAGAGGAGACTGATCCACTGTGATAGCGGGTTACAGTTGCAGCCTCGTTTGCAGGAAGGGGAGGAGGCCAGTGGGCAGAGAAACAAGGGTTGATTGCTACACAAAGGAATCTGCTTTACAGTCGTGCGTCGCTTAACAGTGGGGTGCGTTCTGAGAAATGTGTCCTTAGGCGATTTTGTCATTGTGCACACATCATAGAGTGTACTTACACAAACCTAGATGATATAGGCTGCTATACACCTAGGCTGTATGGTACTAATCTTATGGGACCATCGTTGTATATGCGGTCTGTCATTGACCACACAGTCGTTATGCAGCACATGACTATATATGAATCTGGAAGTTATGGGGAGCCGATGAAGGATCTTAGAGAAGTAACTTTGTCAACATTTTCCACTCAGAAAGATCACTCTGGCTGCACTACAGAGACTAGATGGAAGGAAATCCAGACTAGAGGCAGGAAGCCCTCCAGGGTGACTGTTGAGGAATCTGAGAACTGTGTTGGGGGGCGAGGTAGGAGGAAAGCTAAACTTGGCAGTAGCAGGAATGGAACTAGAACATGCAGGAAAGAAATTAAGGAGGATTTGGTGGCAGAGTGCATGCATAGTTTTCTGATTTGTATTATTATACTGAGCCAAGGTATACAACTAAGCATTTTCTAGACCTGGTATGGTGATTTAATGGTAATGTGATATAATGAAAATAATTATCTGAATTTTAGCCCTGGTAGTACCTTCTTAGCTTTATGTACTCGATTGTAATAATAGACTTGGTTGCCACAAGTTGTCTTAACAGGGGTGTATATTCTTGTGTGCTTATTTCTAATTAACTTAAATCTCATTAATACATGACAAATATCAACATACTTGAAAAACTTTTAAAGAACTAACTTCCCAGGTGTCATTGACTTCTCATGTATGTGCATTCAATTGCTTTTCAGTCTTCTATAATTTTTTGTGACTCTGTTTTAATGGCTTTTACCCACCGTTAGTTGGTTCTGCTTATATTTTTCTGGAACTGTTTTTTCCCAGGATTTGGGGGTTCTTTCATGGCCCCTTCTCCATCACCAGTGACTCCAGCTCAGAATAACCTGCTACAGCCCAATTTTGAGGCAGCTTTTGGAACAACGCCTTCAACTTCTAGCAGCAGCTCCTTTGATCCATCAGGTAAGGCAGTGATTTTCAAACATTCTTTGTATTTGTTCTGATAATAAAATATACCACCTAAGGTTAGTATGATAGCAGGAAATTTTTAAGCAAATATTGAGTGATAACCTGGTTTTAAAACTGTTCAATTAATGTCTCATTCTGTAACTTAAGTAAATATTTTCAGTACATTTTGGTAGCTTTGAGAATAACCTACAGTCCCTTTCTGTGTTTCTGTTTTTGATTTTTAGCAGAGATCTAACTTAACATGCACACCATCTGTTTGCATGAGCTTTCATGCACATGGTTTAGAGATGGCTAAGGGAAAACAAATACTTTGTGCTAAATCTTCATACAGTATCTGAATGTTTGGACATTCCCACTGCTGTTGCTTACACCCTTTGAAGCTTGCATGGCCCTTGGTTTTATGAAGTTGAGACACAAATAGTATTCTTTGCCTGCCTTTAACCTTTCATCCTGCTGTCATTTTGTTTGTATTCTCTTCCATTCTACTCTTCCCATGCTGGGTCCTTACTACAAATTTTCAATTGGTGAGTTTTTGGCAATTAAATGTGTTTCAGAAACACCCTAAATATATCCCCTGCCTGACAATTTGGTTGCTTCTATTGCCAGTGCCTAGTTGAATGCTGTCCTTTTTCAGTTTAGAGTTCTCGTATAGTAGTATTTATGGTAAACATGTATAGTTTTTTGGTAAAAATTAACAACCACAAAATTTTTGACATGGATAAGATATTGGCAATAGCTTATGCAAATCCTATGAATCTGCATTTTGAATGGTCTTTCTGTATTCTAGGAACAAGTGATAATTTGTTATATGGTTATCAGGAACCATCAATAATGCCATGATTCCTAATGCTTAAAATAGTGTTTACTTTAAATATGCCCTTAAAGTTAGAACCAAAAGTGATTGCTATAATGAGAGAAAAAAATCAAAATTTTTATAAAATATGGTCAACTGTTTTTCAGATACTTATTACTAGATACTGATCATTAGATCAGGTTTTATTCTGACACTGATTTCTTAGGAAACTAGGAGATTTAGCCTTCTTTTCTCATGTAAGCATTATTTTAAAAGTATGCATCATAGGATTTCAGAGCGAATCATTTAGGCTTTGCTGTAAATCACTCCATTTTGAATAAGAAGTGTTTTAGTGATTGTTTTTAGTGAGAGTAACAATGGCTAGCACTTACTGAGTACCCATACAGAGCAAGCATTATAATAAAGACAGGCTGTATATTATCTAATTAATCTTCACAGCAAAGCCATATAGTATTGGTACTCTCCCCATTTACAGGTGAGAAAACTAAACTCAGCCGCTTTCTCAAAGTCACACAGCTAGTGAGTTTTGCTGCTGAATTTGAGCCCAATTCCGACTCCAGAGTCTGTGCTCTTTCCTGTACATTACATAAATTTTCTTTTCCATCTTTGTTCATGGTCATTAGTATTTCCATATTTTATGAGTAACCGTATGTAGAGATGTTCTTCTTGGTGTGATAGTCATGAAAAGTGTGAATTACATGTCTTCTTTGATAAGACTGTATAGTCACTTGTTTCCATGGTTTTTCAAGAGACAATTTCCCTTTACTTTTGCATATGGTCTCTTTTTTCCCCAATTATTCTGAACCTGATCTGTCTGATTTCCAGTGTTCGATGGTCTAGGTGACCTTCTGATGCCAACCGTGGCACCGGCCGGGCAGCCTGCACCCATCTCAGTGGCACCTCCCAGTCCTGCAATGGCAGCAAGCAAAGCCCTTGGGAGTGATCTTGACTCATCTCTTGCCAGCTTAGTAGGCAGTGAGTAATATAGTTTTCTTTAACTGAATCATATGTGAATTTTTTTTTCTTTGTCTTTTCATATGTTTGGTTTCTGGATTCACTTATGGGTGAGTATATCAAGGAGTAGACAGAATTTCTTAGTGCTTTACCCAGTGCAGTTCCTTGGAAGATAAACAGTTGCTATGCCATTGCCTCGCAAGCAGTACCCATGCCAATTTTAATCTGAATTACCAACGGTATGATTTGGGAGCATGTACAAGTGTGAAACCAAGTGCATTATGTATAATAAATACTGTACTTAATTTTTCATTTCATTTGGAAAAAAGAACATAGCGTAACTTAAATGTAACATATTTACCAATTAAGTATCCAATTAAGTTTCAGTTATTCATTCAACAGATATTTATTGAGTACCAGGCACTCTTCCAGGCTCTAGAGATAAATTGATGAACAAAGCAGGTATAAATTTCTGTTCTTATGGTGCTCAGGAAGGGAAGAGACTAATGTTAAACATTTTCAAATAAATAAATTCTATAGTATGTTAGGTCAGAAGTGCCACAGAGAAGAAACAGAACAGGCAAAGAGGAGTGGAGAGTGCCACAGAGTGGGAGTTAGAGTAGGCCTCACTGAGAAGGTGAAATTGGAGCAGAAATTGGAAAGTAAAGGAGTAAAGCATGTGGATACCTGAAGGAGAACATTTGCAGGCAAAGGAAATAGCCAGTGCAGAGGCACTGGGGCAGAAGATGGCCCAGCATATTCAAGGAACATCCAGGGGACTAGTGGCCGGAGCTGGGTAAGTGAAGGAGAGAGTCCTAGGAGACAAGGGCAGCTATTATAAAGATTGGCTTTTCTTAAAACTCTGAATTTGATTTTTTATTAAGATGAATGAGTTTACCATTGCAGATACCTTTCATTTTACTCACGGCTCAATCAAAAGTTTAGTAGATCATTGATACAGACTTCTTTTTCTTTGCATTTTCCTATGGACATACTTTTGTTACCCATTCGTCTTCCTTGATGGGGGCATCCGTGAAGATGCTTTGATGACACCCATGGAGAGATTATTTGAATATTTTTTCCTACTCTAAAATTCCATCCCACTGGTGGACAGTCTGCAGGGGTGACTGCTTTTGCAGGACACAGCACTGTAATGTTCCCCCCAGATCCTCCTTCAGAAATAAAGGACTTACACCTGCAGCTGCTGAAAGTGCCGCCACACATGGCCCTCAGGAGCCAGCCGCCTCTGAGAATCATCTCAGTGGAAGAAGGCTGACCCACAAGGGGAATAGCCAAACAATGTTGAAAAAGAAGAACAAATTTGAAGAACTCACACTTTTCCGTGTCGAAATTTCTACAGAGCTACAGTAATCAGGACAAATGGTGCTGGAATAAGGATAGAAATACAGACCGGTAGAATAAAGAGCCCAGAAATAAACCTCACATACACTGTCAAACAACTTTCTACAAGGATACCAAGACCATTCAAAGTAGGAAAAGACCAAGACCATTCAAAGTGGGAAAAGACAGTCTTTTCAAAAAACGTACCAGGACAACTGGGAAGCCACATGCAAAAGAATGAAGTTGGGCCTCTTCCTTATACCATCCACAAAAGTCAGTTCAAAATGAATCCAATACATTTAGATGTAAGAGATAAATCTATAAAACTCTTGGGAAAAAACCTAGGTGGAAATCTTCACAACATTGAATTAGGCAGTGGCTTCATAAATCTAATACCTAAAATATAAGCAGTCAAAGAAAAAATAAATTAATAGGAATTCATCAAAATTAAAAACTTTTATATTACAAATGATGCCACCAAGAAAAGGAAAAAACAAGGACCAGCCTGGTGGTGTAGTGGTTAAGTTTGCATACTCCACTTTGGCAGCCTGGGTTCTTGGGTTCAGATCCCAGGCATGGACCTACACACTCTTCATCAAGCCACGCTGTGGCAGCATCCCACATACAAAACAGAGCAAGATTGGAACAGATGTTAGCTCAGTGACAATCTTCCTCAAGCAAAAAGAGGAAGATTGGCAACAGATGTTAGTTTGGGGCACATCTTCCTCACCAAAAAAAAAAAAACTGAAAAACCAACTCCCAGAATGGGGGAAAATATTTCCAAATCACATATCTCATACATATCCATATTGTATCCATCATATATAAAAACACTTACAATTCAATAATAAAAAGACAACTCAATGTAAAAATTGGCAAAGCATTTGAATAGACATTTCTCCAAAAGGATACACAAGTAACTGATAAGTATATGAAAAAGTGTCGAACATTATTAGCCATAATAGAAATGCAAATCAAAACCATGATGACAGACCACTTTACACTGACTAGAAAGGCTATAATCAAAAAGATAATAATAAGTGTTGGCTACGATGTAGAGAAATTAGAACTCTCATACATTGCTGGTAGAGATGTAAAATGACGCAGCTGCTTTGGAAAACAGTTTTACAGTTCTTCAAAAGTTAAACATAGCATTACCATATGCCCCAGCAATTCCACTCCTAGGTATATACCCAAGGGAATTGAAAACATATATCCGCATGGCTTGTACACAAATATTCATAGCAGCAATTTTCACAATTAGCCAAAAAGTGGAAACAACCCAAATGTCCATAAACTGTTGAATGGATAAACAAAATGTGGTATATCCATAAAATAATTATTCAGCCATAAAAAGAAGTGGAGTACTGATACATGCTACAGCATAGATGAACTTCGAAAACATTTTGCTGAGAGAAAGAAGCCAAACACAAAAAGCTACGTATCATGTGATTCCATTTATATGAAATGTCCAGAACAGGGAAATCTGGAGAAACAGAAAGTAGATGAGTGGTGGTCAGGGGTTCGGGGGAAGAGGGAATGAGAGTGACTGTTAAGAGATATGGGGATTCTTTTTGAGTTGATGAAAATGTTTTAGAATTAGAGTGTGGTGATCATTTCACAACCTTGTGAACATACTTTTTGCACAGAATTTTACTCTTTAAAAGTATGAATTTTATGATATGTGAATTATATATCAATTTTTAAAGAAACCTCACTTACTATACACCCATTAGAATGGCTAAAATTTTAAAAAGAAAAAACAAAACTGATGGTACTATGTGCTGACAAGGATGTGGAGCAACTGGAACTCTCACACTTTGCTGGTGGGACTACCAAATGGTATAACCCTTTTGGAAATAATTTTAGCAATTTCTTATAATAGTTAAACCTATATATATTTTATGACTCAGTAATCCACTCCTAGGTATTTTTTCTAGAGAAATGAAAACATGTTCACAGAAAAACCTGTACATGAATCTTTATAACAGTATTATTCAAAAATGCTAGAAACAACCCAAATGTCCTTCAGTGGTAAATGTGTAAATGAACTGTGGTAAACCCTTTCTATGGAATACTACTTAGAAATAAAAAGGAATGAACTATTGATATACACAACAGCACAGATGAATCTCAATACATTATGCAACGTGAAAGAAGCTAGACACAAATTATTTACTGTATGATTTTCATATGATATTCTTGTTAAGGCAAAACTCTAGGGACGAAGAATATATCTGTGATTGCCAGGGTTAGGAGTAAAGGAAAGTTTTGGGTTTTTTTTGTTTTTGTTTTGTTTTTGTGAGGAAGTTTGGCCCTGCGCTAACATCTGTTGCCAATCTTCCTCTATTTTATGTGGGATGCTGCCACAGTGTGGCTTAACGAGCAGTGCTAGGTCCATGCCCAGGATCCACACCTGCAAAACCTGGGCTGCTGAAGTGGAATGGGTGAACTTAACCACTACACCTCTGGCTCTGGACCAGCCCCCAGGAGTAAGGGGAAGTTTTGATTACAAAGGGCAGCAAGAGAATATTTTGAGTGATTAAAGGGCTATGTATCGTGATGGTAGTGATGATTACATGAACCCATGTATTTATCAAAATTTATAGGCATCTACATTCCCCCCCAAAAGCCCCTTGAATTTCACTCAAAGTAAATATTGTTTTAAATTAAAATATAATATTCTAAAACTGAAAAAAAGTGTATCTACATGCACCATATTAATTTTCCAGCATGCTTTTTTACAGAAATTGACAAACTGAACCTAAAATTCATATAGAAATGCAAGGAAGCCATGAATAGCCAAAAGCATCTTGAATAAAGAAGAATAACTTTGGAAGACTCAAATTTCATGATTTTAAAACTTACTACAAAGCTACAGTAATTAAGACAAGTGGTACTGCATGGAAATAGCCATATACATGAATGGAATAGAATAAGAATCTAGAAATAAACCAATACATCTATGGTCAATTGATTTCCAACAAAGGTGCCAAGACAACTCAATGGGAAAAGAATCATCTTTTCAACAAATGGTGCTGGAACAATTGGATATCCACATGCAGAAGAATGAAGTTACACTCCTTATCCCCGAAAAATAAATTCACAATGGATCCTGGAACTAAGTGTAGGAGCCAAAACTATAAAACTCTTAGAAGAAAATGTAGGAGTAAATCTTCATGACCTTGGATCAGGTAATGTTCTTAGATATGACGCCAAAAGCAACAAACAACAGAAGAGGAAAACAGATAAATAGGACTGCATCAAAATTAAAAACTTTTGTGCTACAAATGATACCATCAAGAAAGTGAAAAAACAATCTGTAGAATGGGAGAAAATATTTGCAAAACGTAAATCTGATGAGGGACTTGTACCCAGAATAAGTGAAGAAATCTTACAACTCAATAATGAAAAGAAAAATAACCCAGTTTAAAAATGGTCAAATGATTTAAATAGTTCTCCGAGGATTAAATATCTGTGGCCAATATGCACGTGAAGAGACGCTCAGCATCAGTCATCAGTGAAATGCGTATCAAAACCACTGTGTGAGATCACTTCACACCCATTAGGATGGCTATGTGAAGTTGAAACCCTCTAACACTGCTGGCGAGAGTGTAAGACTAGGCAGCTACTGTGGAAGGCAGTTTGGCAGTTTCTCAAAATGTTAAACATAGACTTACCATTAGGCAGAGAGTGCACCGTGTGACTCAGCCTAGACAGCGCTTCCCCTCATCTCTGCTCAGCTTTGCACAAGTCTCCACTCCTCCACGAGGCCTTCCCTGATGCTGTATGTCACACTGCCTGCCCCTCGCTCTCATCCTAGCCCACCAGATCCTCATTACCCTGCTCTTTTTGGTTTTCCATATTGCCTTCTAGCAGCTTATATAATTTACTTTTTTATTATTTTATTGTTTATCATCCCTCTCGTCCCGTTAGAACACAAGTTCCTCCAGGAGCGGGATCTTTGACTGTTTTCTTCCCTGACGTAATCCAAGTACTTAGGACAGTGCCTGGCGTATGTAGGGGCTCAGTAAATATTTGCTGAAATAATAAATACATTGAGATTAGAGCAGAAGGATTAAGCCAGTTGTGTCAGGGGTTCCCAAGACCACCCCCTCATTCACAGTCACGAGAAGGACTCATGGGACTCAGCACGTAGTTGTACACGCAGCTAAGATTTGTCACAGCAGCATAGTAAGGATGCACCTGGCTCATCAAGGGAAAAAACACAGGCACGAAAGAATCCACACGCAGACTTCCTTATGCTCTCTCCTTCGCATGAGGGGAAGAGCATACGAAAATGCAGCAACTCATGTGGGATGTTTGTGCCCGAGGAAGCTTTAGAGACTCAGCACCCAGGGTTTTTTCTGGATACTGATCACGTAGGCACTCTGCATGGCGTGAACCAAAATTCCAGACTCACAGTAGGAAAGCAGGTGTCCAGCAGTAACCATGTTGTTTGTGCAAACAGTTTAGGCACAGAAAGTCACCCTTATCGTTAGGAAAAGTTTTGTCTCAGTGTAGAGGACAGTTTACTAGCCAGTTCCAGATGCCAGCCACGCAGAAAGTCCAAGAACAGTCTCAAGCCTGCTACGTTGACTCTTTTCTGAACACCAGTTGACCTTGAATGTGATCCTTAAGTATAACGTGAAGTAAAAGAAAATGTTAGATTTGTGGATATGTTTCCTAACATAGTTTCTCTTTTGTAAAACTAAATGCAGTCATTCCTAGGCAAAATATGGACTTTTTGTAGACCTCTGATTCTTTGATCAGTTAAATGTCATATCATTTAAGCTGAGTATAGAGATTTAAATTTTTTTTATCTATTTATAGATCTTGGAATTTCTGGTACCACATCTAAAAAGTAAGTGCTTTTGAAATTATCTGGTTTTCTTGTGCCAATGTATTTGTATTTATTTGAGACTATCAAACATTGTATTCACTGAAGTAATTACTCATTCTCGGGCTAGGCAATTTCAAAATTGGTTTTTATTTCATTCTAGATTTTTGTTTTTGTTGTTTTCCTACTGGAACCTCTAAGCCGTTGGCTTTACAATGAGAAAGAATAATCTGTTTCAGTGTCCAAGGTTGTCACTAAGCTGTATCTAGAAATATTTGGGAATTGTGGTTTGAATACTTTAATAACTTTAAAATTCTGGATTTGTTACAATATTTCTAGGTAGCATTGATTTTAAAAAGTCTCTCATGGAGGGACTGGCCTGGTGGTGTGGCAGTTAAGTTCAGACGCTCTGCTTTGGCAGCCTGGGGTTCACCGGTTTAGATCCCAGGCACAGAACTGCGACCACTCATCAAGCCATGCTGTGGCAGGCGTCCCACATGTAAAATAGAGGAACGTGGGCAGGGGTATTGTTAGCTCAGGGCTAATCTTCCTCAAAAAAAAAAAAAATAAATCTCTCATGGAGGATCCATTTTAAGGAAGGCAAGTAAGAATACTGACCAGTGTGCCATTTTTTTAGATGCATATTTCAACGTCTCTGAAATGGGCATGCATTTTACAATAAATGGTATCTTACAATCGCTGTAAGGCAGGTTGTAGTCGTGATATAGTTGTGTGAAACCTTCTGTTGAACCCCCTAAGATCCAGAAAGTACCATCATGGATACATCTTAAATTCAAAGTGTTGGTATACAGTTTTTGTGATATACTTATTTGGAATTTTTTGTAACCGGTGAGGAATTCAGTTGAATTTTATGGCACATTTTTCTATTAGAAGTGATAGGAAATTCCTGTTATCGTTGAGATCCTAACTTTAACTGATTTCTTGTCAAATGCTTTTAAGCTCTCTTAGATAGAATCTGGTAAGACTCCTGTGTAAGTTCTAACCTCTTCTCTTTATTACCCCTTGAGTCAGACTGCTTCTAACCCCAATAAAAGTATCCAGGAGCCACGCACCATTCTTTTCTGATTAGTGTGTTTCTTGTCCTTTTGTTTGTTTTGCACGCTTGATTTTAGGGGAGATCTTCAGTGGAATGCTGGAGAGAAAAAGTTGACTGGTGGAGCCAACTGGCAGCCGAAAGTGGCCCCTGCAACCTGGTCGGCAGGTGTCCCGCCAAGCGCACCTTTGGTAGGTAGCCACCAGAGGCTAGCGCAGGGCAGGCAGTTTGCTGGTTTCGAAGTATATAGAGCAGGGCACATTTTGCTTGCTCTGCCTCTGACATTGTACTTTTTCATCCACATTGAAGAAATAGAACCAAAATGCAGTATTTACCAAAATTCAAATTCTCTTGACTTCTCATTTAGTAAAGATTATGACCTATTTTTTACTTTAATTATTTCAAAATAGTATTCATGCTTCCTAAGATATTAGTTCTATATTTGTACAATTATGGAAATGATTTTTCAAAAGCACTTAATATTGATTATTATCTATATTTTATCACATTTTTTGCCCAAATTTCCTGACTGTCTTGATAAGTAATGAAAACTTTTTTTCTTACCAGAAAGATTGGGCAGTGTTCTATTGTGTAAGTGAACTTTTGTTTTAAAATCCTATCAATTTTGCTCACCATTTTTTAAACTACTAACACCATCTCTTCTGTAAGATTTAAATAGGTTTCATTTCTGTATATTAAATCTCTATTAATATATTAATACCACCATTCACTCTGTGAAAGAACCTGTCACCAGAAATTAAGACTAATTATTATTTTGTGAAATTTGCCACCACAAAAAGGATGTTTCCCCTGGTTGCAAAATATACTGTTTTCCCATATATGCCCCATGTTTAGCAAAACTAAGCTAGTCACTGCTTCCCGAGCTTGCTCATAATTTTTCCCCTTTGCTTACCACCTTCGCCTGTCTAAATTTAGGACACCAATCTTGGAGCTTTCTTGATGCCGCTCTGTCATGTTGCCTAAACTAATTCCTAACCATCACCCACTGACCCCAACCAGACAAACATGCATGGAAGTGAATTAATATAAATTAGAATATTAATGTTTTAGGTAGACTCCAAGAAAAACATTGTATACCTGAAATTAATTTAAATATCTGAGTTTTGAAATTTAGAACATATTGTCTTTTAAATAATTTTATAAATAGTAATGTTTTTTATATTAAACATTTTTTAGCAGTTTTATAAATAAAAATAAGTTGACACTAGTCCAAAAAAGGACTTTTGAACCGAAATTTACCACCAAACAGTACAATGGTATTAATTGAATTAGAGTTTGTGCTGTAGTTTCCATAGGAAAATGCATTCTGTGCTCAGACTTGGGTTCTTGAAACTGGTTTCCTCTGGTCTCCCCACCCTGCCCCACGCTGTTAGTAAGAGAAGAGAATTTCAGGGACTAATGTTCTCTGCATTTGGTGAGTTCAAAGTCTGAAAGCACTTAATTTTAAAAAGTGATTTCTAACCAATAACAAGGAGAAAATTGCCTGTTGTGTCTAGGTACTTATCTCTTTAAGGCTTTCTCTGCATTATTTAAAAACAATGCTTAAGAGGACCAGTTTTGTATTTAGCTCTAAAATAAAGAGTTCCATTTTAATTTTTACAAAGGATATGTCAACGCAAATAATCCATAATCAATCTATAAATCAAAATTGGAGTGAGTTTATTATGAGCCAGGTCTGAGGAGTTTAGCCCAGGGCCTTCCTTCCCCAAGGAAGGAAGGACCCCAAAGAAGTGGGGTGTACAGAGTGGTTATATGCCATCTTGGAACAAGGAGCATACATCACGTATGACAGGAAAAGCTCTTTTACTGCTGTCACGAGATGCTTAGCTGCCAAACAGGTCAGTGGTCAGCAGGTCAGTGGTCACAAGGTGAGCACAGCAGGTCGGTAATTAATCCTTAGTTTCCGGGAAGAGATGCTTATCCTTAGAGAAATGCCGATGTGGGGGAAGCTACATCCCTGTCTTTAAGGGCATCGTTCTTGTCTTTGGGACATAGTAAATGTCTAAAGCAGATGTACAATGCATGCTCAACAGGCCACATCAGGCCCTTTTGGAAAAACAAGGTCAGGATGAATTCCTTTCACACTAAGTGGCTTCCTCAGGTACTCCAGTGTATCCTATTGCTTTTCATTTATTTATCAGATACTTAGTAGAAAACTACGTATCTCTTTTAAACTGACCTATGCCTAGAATGATCATATAATTTATTGACCAAACCAGGACTTGTTTGAGGGTGAAGGGAGCATAATTATTGCCCTAGGATGAAGCTTTTCGTTGTTTTTCTAACAGGTTGGTTTCAGGACAGTCACCATGGCAGCAGAGTCTGGGGTGGAGTGAAGAGGAGTGGAGGAAAGGCGGGGAGAGTACTGGTGCTGAGTGATCAGCTGTAGGTCAAAAACAAAAACAAAAACAAAAAACGAGCCAGCCCCGTGGCGGTGTGGTTAAGTTCATGCGCTCTGCTTTGGCGGCCCAGGGTTTCGCCAGTTCGGATCCTGGGCACGGACATGGCGCCGCTGGTCAGGCCATGTTGAGGCGGCGTCCCACATCCCACAACTAGAGGGACCCACAATTAAATGTGCAACTATGTACTGGGGGGATTTGGGGAGAAAAAACAGGAAAAAAAGAAAAAGAAGATTGGCAAGTTGTTACCTCAGGTGGCAATCTTTAAAAACAACAACAACAAAAACAGTTGGGAGCCTGAGGTGAAGGTGGAAAGGAAGAGGAGAAAGAAAATTCTCAGGCAGAATCCATACAACTAGGCATCGTTGTGAATGAGGCCGCCAAGACAATGGTTACCCAGGTTTCTCCGTGGGGCAGTTTGCTAAATAATGAGGCTGATAACCAAGAAGGGGAACAAGGGAGAAGCACTTTAGATGTAGTATGAAGTTGGAGACCTTCTTTGCCCATCACCCGCACCCCACCCACAAGATCAAGATTTAACTGTAGAAGGTTAAGAATTCATCAAATGCTGAATTAACAACTGTTTGGCTTCTTCAGAACAAGCTGCCAGCTGTGTGATTGGCAGGCACCATCTCTGAGACTGAGATTAATATTCTCACTTTTTAAACCCCTAAACTCATCTCTGTATGAAGCAAAAAACTTTAAGTTGTTAGTAATTAAACTCCAGAAAGTTAAAGACGTAGTCTTTAGCATAAAGTATACACAGCCACTGTGGAAAGAGAAATTAGAACAACAGAAAGAATTCATTAGGAGGGCACAGTTGCGTATAGTTCTGTTTCTTTTGTTCATTCTCCTTAACCTTTTAGGCAACAATATAAAGGCTCCCACATGGAGAGTTCTTTCATCTTGCTTAGCTCTCACTTGGTCTTATATGTGGTCTATGTAAGTTCACTGCCATTTACACCATTTACAGCAAAGCTCCCTTAACAAAGCCTTGGCTTTGCTTTTACTTTTACTTAAGAAATCTTTCTGAGGGCCTCTGGCTTTCTGAGACCTCCCCCCACCCAACCCCTTCCTATTTTCCTATCCCTTAAGATATGTTTGAGTTTCTTTTTCTAAGAATATTCAAGAAAAAGAAAAAAGACAGCAGACACTTGTGCTTCTGAAGCAGCAAATCGGTGTTTGCAAATCTCCCTGGTGGTCCGCAGACCTTTCCTTCTGAGAAGGAGATAACGGGGCAGATGTGGGCGAGAGGGTCCATTCGCTGCCTTTTAAAGTTATTGATAGACAAGAGCTAAGATTACTTTCCCCGCCTTGTTTCAGATTTCCCTCAATTGCTTGGAAGCACAGCTATAAAAATTTTGAGATCGCAGAACCCACGTTAGATCTAAAAACGTTAACAGGACTTGAATATTTGAAGTATGTCTGCTGGCAGGGCTCTATCATCCTGGCCATCAGGAGCCCTGTGTTTCCAGGGTTACTTAGTTCTATTTTCCAATGTACCACAGACCTGTTAAGTTTCCACCATAGGAAGTGGGAAGATAATTGCAATTCAGAAATAAGTGCATTTTATAGGAAGCCACAGAATCCACAGTTCTCTCCCTGAAAGCAACTCGTCTTTATATGCCTGTAGATAAAATATTCAGTTAAGTGTTGAAAAAGGAAAAAAACAAAAGAAAACCCTTAAGATAAATAGAATTTGAGGAATATATTATTAAGAATTAATCTACCATGTGAGCGAAATGACAGACTCTTTAAATTATTTGACCCATTTATTTGGTCAGGAATTTCTGCAGGTTCTTTTATTTTGCTAACTAGTAAAAACTTTTGTTTTTATACCTTTAAGTCCTAATGATAAATTTGGGTCTGGTAAATAGCCTGCCACCTAGCCTGTTGAAATGATGAGTAAAGAGTGAGTCTGAAATATAACCCTTGTACTGTAGGGAGGAAAAATAACTTTCTGTCTAGCCTCCTGAGTTTTTGGCTGAGACTCCTGTAATAAAGGACGGATTGACAAGAGAAAAACAGAAGTTTATTAATGTGTATATCTCATGTATAGATGGGAAATAACCAGGAAAAAATTAGTCAACTCTCAGAGGTGAGCTAAGCCACTGGCTTAAATACCACCTTCAGCCGAAGATGAAAGAAAGAAAGGAGTGGGAGGCCAGTTATGAGGAGGTTCCAGGAGAGGCAGGGTAACAAAGGTAAGGTTTGTCATGTCGGTTTAAGCCAGTGCCTTCTCCACGGATCAGATTCTCTTGTGATTTAGTCATCCTTCTCTTCTGGGGCAGAGAGGGAGACACCCTTAGAAAGGAGATTTCCTTTGTAAAAGTAAATGACCCTTACAAAAGTGTAACTTCGACTCTGTTTGCAGAGCTTCTCCTGCATCTGCTGTTTCTGAAATTAATGAGCTCAAAAAAATCCTTATGCCAAAGAGGCATGTCTAGGGGTGGCATCATCTGCTACCCTTCGGTTTTTTTATTTTTTTATTTTAATTTTTTTTGAGATAATATTCACATAACGTTAAATTCACCATTTTTATAATGTTAAGGTGTATAATTTGATGATTTTTAGTATATTTATGATGAGAAACCATCACCATTATCTAATTCCAGAATATCCCCATCACCCTGAAAAGGAACACAGTCACTTCCCATTTCCCCCCTCCCTGTCCCATGGCATCCAGTAATTTACTCTCTCTTTCCATGGATTTGCCTACTCTAGGTATTTCGTATAAACAGAATCATGTAATACGTAGCCTTTTGTGCCTGGCTTCTTTCACTTAGCATAGTGCCTTCAAGGTTCATCCATGTTGTAGCATGTATCAATAATTCATTCATTTTTTTATGGCTGAATATTCCATTGTTTGGATATGCCACATTTTGTTTATTCATTCATCAAATGATTGACATTTGTGTTGCATCCACTTTTTGGCCATTGTGAAAAATACTTCTGTTATTCAGATACAAATTTTTGTGTGAATATATGTCCTCAATTCTCTTGCATATATACCTAGGAATGGAATTGCTAGGCCATGTGTAACTCTGTGTTAAGGGTTTTCAAGGAACTACCAGATTTTTCCACAGCAGCTGCATCACTTTATGTTTCCACCAGTAATGCACAGGGTTTCAATTGTGGTCTTGATATGCGTTTCCCTAATGACTAATGATGTTAAACATCTTTTCGTGTGCTATTGGCTATTTGCCTATCTTTTTTGGAGAAATGTCTGTTCACATCCTTTGCCCATTTTATAATTGGGTTATCTTTTTATTGTTGAGTTCTAAGAGATCTTTGTATATTCTAGATACTAGATGCTTATCAGATATATCATCATTTGCAAATATTTTCTCCCATTCTTGAATTGTCTTTTCATTTTTTATAGTGTTCTTTGATGCACGAAAGTTTTTATTTTAATAAACTCCATTTTATCTGATTTTTCTTTTGTTGCTTGTTCCTTTGATATCATATTTAAGAATTCATTGCCTAATCCAAGGTCTTGAAGATTTACACCAGTGTTTCTGTTACTGGAGCACTGAGTTCTCGTTTTCCCTCAGGACAGAAATCAAGAGAGACAACAAATGGGAAAAGTAAAAGTTTATTAGCATATGCACAGGAGAGGCACAAGGGAGGCAGTATGGAAAGGAAAGGGGCAGGTGACCGGCTCATTAGGGAGCAGGATTGTAGGGCTTTTATTAGGCCAAAGCTGGGGAGGAGGGCCTTGTCATGGCATGTAGAGGTAGGGTTTTTATTGTGCTTGCACTGTTGTTCAACATACCACCACATGCATCACACGTATCATTAGCATGCTAGCTCTCCACCCCTGGGTGTGATTTTTACTATGGTAATGGGGCTAGGGTCACCTTCTCTCAACTCCTGGGTACTAGGGCACATGTATAAGCCTAGGAAAGTCCTGAAACTGCAGAATGTGGATCTTGGTGGTCTCTGCGTGATTCGCTTAGCTTGCTGATTGGTCAGGAGATTTATCTTGTTAGGCCAGGGGCCTTGCGGATGACCCTATCTCCTTAGGCTGATTCCTGTCTCATTTCTTTCCAAGAGTTGTATAGTTTTATGTCTTACATTAGGTCTTTGACCTATTTTTGGCTCATTTTCATATATGGTGTGAGATAAGGATCCAAATGTGTTGTTTTGCACATGGAAATCCGGTTGTCCCAGAACCATTTGTTGAAAAGACTATTCTTTCTACCTTTATTAGTCTTGGCATCCTTGTCAGAAGTCAATTAACCATAGACGTATGGGTTTATTTCCAGACTCTTTATTCTGTTATATTGATCTATATGTCTGTCCTTATGCCAGTACCACACTGAAGATTAATGTAGTTTAGTTGTAAATTTTAAAACCAGGAAGTGTGAGTCCTCCCAATTAGTTCTTTTTCAAGATTGTTTGGCTATTCTGGGTCCCTTGCATTTCCATATAAATTTTAGGTTCAGATTGTCCGTTTTTCCAAAAAAAGCAGTTGAAATTTTAGTAGAGTTTGCACTGAATCTATAAGGCAATTTGGGAAGTATTCCATGTTAATAATATTAAGTGTTCCAATTCGTGTCCATAGATGTCTTTCTGTTTACCTAAGTCTTAATTTTTACAACAAGGTTTATTAGTTGTCCGTGTACAAGTCTTGTACTTGTCAAATTTATTTCCAAGTATTTTATTATTTTTAATGCTATTGTAAATTAAATTTGTTTTTGTAATTGCATTTTTTGATTGTTCGTTGCTAGTGTACAATGAACACTACACTGAGTTTTGTATATTGATTTGTATCCTGCAGCTTTGCTGAACTTGTTTACTAACTCTGATAGTTTTTTTTGTGTATGTATTCTTTAGGGTATTCTATATATAAGATCATGTCATCTACAAATAAAGATAGTTTTATTTCTTCCTTTCTTATCTGGATGCTATTTATTTCTTTTTCTTCCCTAATTGTTCTGACTATAACTTCCAGTACATCTTTGTCTTGTTCTTAAGCAGAAAGCTTTCAGTATTACATTACATACATTAAGTATGCTGTTAGCCATAGGTGGTTCTTTATAGATGCTCTTTATCAGGTTGAGAAATTTCCCTTCTATTTTGTTGAGTAGTTTCTTGTTTGTTTTTTTGTTTTCTTTAAGGAAGATTAGCCCTGAACTAACATCTGCCACCAATCCTCATCTTTTTGCTGAGGAAGATTGGCCCTGAACTGACATCTGTGTCCATCTTCCTCTGTTTTATATGTGGGACACCTACCACAGCATGGCTTGATAAGTGGTACGTAGGTCCATGCTGGGCATGCGAACCGCCAAACCCCAAGGCCCCAAAGTGGAGCATGTAAATCTAACCGCTACACCACCAGGCCAGCCCCTGTTGAGTGGATTTTTCATGGTCATGAAAGGGTGCTGGATTTTGTCAGATGCTCTTTCTGCATCTATTGAGATGATCATGTGGGGTTTTTTTTTTTTTGTATTCTATTAATATAACATATCACACTGATTGAACTATTCCTGGGATAAATCTCTCTTGGTCATGGTATGTAATTCTTTTAATATGCTCTTTGTATTTAATATGCTAGTATTTTGTTGAGAATTTTTGCGTCAATGATCATAAAGGATGTTGGTTATAGTTTTCTTCCAATGTCCCTATCTGGCTTTGATATCAGGGTAATACTGGCATCAAAGAATGATTAGGAAGTATTCCTCTTCTGTTTTCTTTTGGAGAGCTTGAGAAGGATTGATATTAATTCTTCTTTATACATTTAATAGAATTCACCAGTGAAGGCATCTGGTTCTGGACTTTCTGTGATGGAAGTTTTTTTTATTAGTGACTCTACTTGTTATACATCTGTTTAGATTTTTTATTTCCTCTTGAGTCAGTTTTGGAAGTTTGTGTCTTTCTAGGAATTTGACCATTTCATCTATCTTAGCTAGTGTTTTAGCATATAATTTCTCATAATATTTCTTTATAATCTTTTTTGTTTCTGTAATGTTGGTAGTAATGTCTCTAATTCTTTTCCTGTTTTGATCATTTAAGTTTCTCTCCTTTTTTCTTGGTTTGGCTACCTGAAAGTTTGTTAATTTTGCTGATCTTTTCAAAGAACCAACTTTCTGTTTCTTCTATTTCCTCTTTTGTTTTTCCATTCTGTTTAATTTGTTTCCACTCTAATATATATTATCTCCTTCCTCTGCTTACTTTGACTTTAGTTTGTTCTGCTTTTTTCTAGTTTCTTAAGGTGGAAGTTTAGGTTATTGATTTGAGATCTTTCTCTTGCATATGGGCTATACGTTCTTGTTTCTTTGTATGCCTCATAATTTTTTGTTGAAACTTAGATATTTTGAATACTATAATGTGACAACTCTGGAAGTTAGATTCTACCCCCTCCCCAAGTTTTATTATTTCTACTATTTGTAGTTGTCATTTATGTGTGTGCGACCATTCTGAGCTAATTCTGTAGTCTGTATTCTTTGTTCTGTGTGACGGTTGAAGTCTTGTTCCTTTAGCTAAGTGGTCAGCTAATGATTAGGCAGATACTACGTAAACTCCTGGAACCAAAAATGTCTCCCAGTCTTTGCAGAGGGGCTCTGAGTATGTGTTGGGGCATGTTTTCAACTCAACCAGGCAGTTTGCAACTCTGCCTTGGCAGTCACTGCCTTACTGCTTTTTCAGAGCCTCAGGGTCAGCCAAAGGCTTTTCAAGTCTTTCCTGAGCATGCACAAAGCCCTGGGAATGTGCATGGCCTTCTAAATGCCCAGGAGTATGTCTGAGCTTTTCAAATTTTTAATCCCCAAAGCGTCTCATCCTCCAGCCTTTCCTCCCAAGCTTTTTGTTTAGTCTACTGTTTTCCCTGACTATTATCCATTGCCCAAGACAGTAACAACTAAAACATTTGCCTGTAAATATTTTCCACAAATGGCTTCAGGTAACAACTTTAGCACTAGGCGCATTCCCAGTTTTGTGAGACAGACACAATCCTTTTGAGCCAGTCTTTCCAGGGAACCACCCAGACAAGACAAAACAAGTAATTAAATATTATTAAATTAAACACAAAAATTAAATATATTCTGCTCCCTCTGATACTGTTACTGGGAATCTGTGCTGTTATTTTCAAGATTACAGTGGATGGAAATAGGATAAGTTAAAATGCCACAAAGCTCACTATTCTCACCAAGATTCAGCTGATTTTCTTGAATAAGTTCTTTCTAGGTTGCTGCAAGCTTTTAGTTAGTATCTCAAGTTCCACAATAGTTGATTCTGACAGTTTTTGCCTGTTTTTTATTGATTTTGTGGCTTAGGGAGACTTTTGGAGTCCTTACTTCATCATGTTTGCTGACATCACTATAGTTTTTTAATTAGGATTTTGCTCAAATGGTTACTTGAATTTAAGGGATTACGGTAGGGTTAATTTTAAACTTAAGAGAAATATTAGGGGGTTTTGGTGTATGACTGAAAACTATCAGACCTATACATGAAATGGGATATGTGTGCTATATTATGATTATGTGCAGACTTCTAAATGCTTCCTAAGCTTTAGAATTAATTTTGGTCCATGTACAAATGTTCAAAAGTCAGAAGCAAGTATAAACCAGAAGAGCATAATATAAAAATAGGGGGGAAGTGGAAACCAGGCACTGAAAATGTAAATGATAGCACATTCCTCAGATGTCTAATCATTACCTGTCGGAGGATATAGTGATAGAAAAAGACAAGCTTAGAGAAGTTTGACTTGTTTACAGTGAGGTGGGTATAAGAAGGTAGAGAGGAAGCCCAATGCTGTGCATAAGCTGCAAGCCACTGAGTGCAAATAGCACCACAACAGTGAACATCAAGTTAGTAACCTTGCTCATATCATTGGCATGGTTCTAGAGCCATTTTTTTTAATTTAAAACTGAAATTTGAGATTTCTTTACATATCCACACATCCTAAGGAGCATGCATTTTAAAATTATATTCTGTCACTTTAAAACCAAGTTATGTCGGTTCTTTTTGTTTGTTTGTTGTTTTGTGTGTGTGTGTGTTTTATGTTTTTTTGGTAGCAAGGAACTGTACCTCCAACTAGTTCTGTTCCTCCTGTTGCTGGGGCCCCACCTGTTGGACAACCTGGAGCAGGATTTGGAATGGTGAGTGATGACCTGTGCTTAAAAAAGGTAATTGACATTACTAAGGCCTTTGCCAAGTCTCAGATTAACCAGTACTGCTGTAGGATATAATTCTTCTCAACATGCAATAAAAGAGAACTTAAAAAGTTAAGTCATCTGCTTTAGGCCTTAAGCTGTCTATACCTGAAGTGATAAAGTCAGTTGTAAGATACTTAATATAATCTGCCATCAAATTGATTTCTATAGTACATTCTTATGTCATTTTATAGTAATATTTGCCAAGTCTATTCTGAGCTCAATCATCAAAATCAACTCTTTAGTCACTATTCAAGGATTTTCGCTTATCACTAGCAAATTTTAGGGCCATCTTCTATAAAGAAATAAGTTTTTATCTCTTCAAGAGTTATGCTTACAGAAGATGAATAAACAACCACAAAGCCCATTTGGGATGAGGATGCTGTGTGGCCAGCCGAGCTTCTACTGCATCTCAGTGATTCTCTATCTGCCAGCCTCGCAGCGCCCATTATTCAAAACTACAGTGATACATTCTCGTGGGCATGGATTCCTCACAAATTGTCAGAAGCACATTAAAGACACAAATGTCAGGGCGTTACCATGGTGGACTCCACTCACGCTGTCAACCATTCTTCCTTTCAGCCTCCTGCTGGGACGGGCATGCCCATGATGCCTCAGCAGCCAGTCATGTTTGCACAGCCCATGATGAGGCCACCCTTTGGGGCCACAGCTGTACCTGGCACACAGGTCAGTTTTTAAACTGTCCACAAAATAATGACATTAATTTATAAGGATAAAACTGTCATGTGGCACAGTTTTAAAATGTTTTTACCTAACGTAATCCTCATATTTTTTGCTTCCGAAATAAAGGGAACATGGAAGACAGATTAGTAGTAGTGTGAGGTTTGGAGGAAAATGATAGAAATAACTAACTATCCTAAGGTTCCTCCATTCCTGTCCTACTTAACTCAGTATGGTTCCTGAGAACAACCAGATGGTTTAAGGTATCTAGGCATTTCTTTCAGAGAAATTAGCACTTCTCATCCATTGTTTTATTAGGTGTTAGAGTTAGCCAAATTCAGGATTAGGGACACAGTGCTCCAGGTTTGCCCAAGATTTGTGACACTAACTGCAATGAGTTTGCCAAACTGCAACGTCTGGGGAGGCAGTCCTCACAAAACTGCCCTCACTTCAGACACCAGGCATAAGTTTAGGAGTCCCAAAGGCCACCCTTAGTTCATACCCGCTGGCTACAAATTTAAGTGTTCCCAGGACCACTCTCAGATTAGATAGTTCCCTAGAACAGCTCACAGAACTCAGGAAATCGCTAGATTGACAATTACAGTTTTATTATGGTGAACAGAGACAAACTAGATCCAGCCGAAAGAAGAGATGCATAGGGTGAAGTCTGGGAGGGTTCCAAGCATGAAGCGTCTTTGTCCTCAGGGATGCATTACCCATCTGGCGGTAGCAGTGCATGACAATTCACATGCAGTATTGTCAACACAGGAAGCTCATCTGAGCTTCAGTGTGCAGAGTTTTTATTGAGGCGTTCTTATATAGGATTGACTGAATTATTGCCCATGTAGTCGAACTCCATCTCCATCCCCTTGCCTGAAGGTCACCCTGACGTCATGTGGCCCAAAGACCTGACTCTCTGATCACATGGTTGGTCTTGCTAGTAGGGCCCGCCACCACCTTGAATCATTTTTTCACATAAACTTTCAGTTGTGGTTCCAGGAACCCACTCTGGATAGGAAAGACATTCCTGTCACTTGGGAGGTTGCAAGGGTTTTGAGGTTACCTTCCAGAGTCCAGGACAAAGGGCAAATCTCTCTTTAAGTGAGGCCAAATTCCTTACTACACGGTCTGCTGCCTTCATTTAGAAATGCTAAAATACACACACTTTACCTGTTTTTCTTCCAATAGTGATAGTCATGTTGCTGAGTCACCCTTCTTGATTCCTCTTATAAATTGCGTGGCCGAGGTGCAGAGGCCTGGGCAGAACTGAAGAGGTTTTCACCATGAGAAATTGACTTGGATGGAGTCAAGTTGCAACTTTGCTAGCACCATGCTGAGCAAACCAAAACAAATAGCTCAGATATATTTTAATATCAGTAAATTGTTGCAGTTCTATAATATTTTTAATTTACCAAATGGGTATTTATATCATCTTACCCATGGGATTCCTACTGTGAACTTTTTGAGTGTACTTTAATCCCCTTTGCTTCCTTGCTCGTGTCTAAATCCATCCTCTACCTGTTCCCAAAATTTGCTTTCAGCTTCTTTACTTTAAGCCCCTGAAAGCCGCAGTGACCAGGAGGAAGAATGTTGGGTGTTGAAAGACATAGATTTAGAATGTGGAACACTCAGCCTTCGAGGCCATAACTAAAGCACTGGCTTCACGAGAAATTTTCTAGTCTGCTCTGAGACCGAAGAACCCTGCCTGGAGTTGTTTTGAGGGGAGTGAGGAAGGCTTTAGGGGTAATGGTTGAGGTAAAGTTTGATCTGGACATATTTAAATTCTAAGAAGGATCTCATTCGTCATGAGTGATTCCTTGATGGTTGTATATATCCATGACTCTTTACCACCTTTTTGAAAAAAGGAATGATGTTTGTATTTTTATGAACTTGGAAGGATGTTATTGAAATTTTTAAAAAATCTTATTGTATTTGGTGTGCTGAAAGCTTTAAAAATAAATTAATGCAATTTTATTATTTAAGGAAGTTTTTTTACTTACATAATACCAGAATTACATAGCATCAGTTTATTTACTTTATTCAAAGAATGAAAATGAAAAATAGATGATAGGATGAAAACACAGTGTTTTAGGGGCCGGCCCGGTGGCGCAGCGGTTAAGTTCGCACGTTCCGCTCCTCGGCGGCCCGGGGATTGCCGGTTCGGATCCCAGGTGCAGACATGGCACTGCTTGGCACGCCATGCTGTGGTAGGCGTCCCACGTATAAAGTAGAGGAAGATGGGCACGATGTTAGCTCAGGGCCAGGCTTCCTTAGCAAAAAAGAGGAGGACTGGCAGTAGTTAGCTCAGGGCTAATCCTCCTCAAAAAAAAAAAAAAGAAAACTGTTTTAATCAGTAATCGAATTTATAGTAATTGAGGAAATGGTATGCAATATTATAGTTTTTAGATTGTATTTCTCATGTCAGAGAAGAAGCGTAGCTGATTAACTAGATAAATAAACATGAATTTTTAGCTTCAGAAAACAAAACGGTTTTTCATCACTGGTGCCTGGACTATTCCAATATTCTTCAGTTGGTTGGTATCATGATATTGTCGTCTGATCTATTTATTAATTATGGACCAATCCTTGAGTTTCTTATCTTTGAAACAACTTCAAGCCTTACGTTAGTTTTTCCCTGATCTTTCTATGAACTATGATGCCAGTTTTAAAAATGGAAATTTGACTGATAAATACTGCAGTCCATCAATAGTTTCTGGATATAGGAACAAATCTAAAAATCCTTACTTCTGGAACTCTGTTTACTGAACCAATAAAAACGTACCTCCCTGCCCCACAGTCCCAGATTTCTCGGATTTCCTTCATGTTAGAAGCTTAGGAGATTAATTAGATTCGAAGGATAGATGTCAGTTATTACTCTGAATAGATGATATGACCTTTTTCAAGGCCTTCTACCCTAACGTGCCTGCATAAGCCTGCTCCCAGAACTTGTTTCTGTCACACAGTGAAATAATGTAGGTATTAGTTAAACAGAAGCAAGGTAAGTTAATTCTTGGTTTCTTTTGCTGCAAGTTCAGTATGACTCTTTCCTGTTGTATTTAGTAATTAGTCTTCTCTGCAAGCTGGACAGGGAATGTTGGAATTTAGTGGCATTAATAACTGGGAAAGCTCATTTGAAACAATGCCTCAAAATTTGACTTGTTTTCACTTCAAATACTTTATATGAAATCCTAGCCTATTTAGCTAATAATTTTAAGTAATTTCTTAAGTGGGTCTCTGCAAACTATTTCAGTTTTTCCTTAAAACTCACTCTCACTATAAGAAAAGTCATTTAAATTCCTTTATTAGTTTAGTAGTACTAATAACTCAAAGTCAAAATGCTTTTGTGTAGAGAAGTTGATTTTTTCGTTCCTGTACATTCGCAGTCTCCTTATGTGCCTAGTTTTTTGCGTCTTCCCTAACCCACATGCCTGTTGTTCTACCAGAGTCCTCAAATTTTACTTCTGCTAAATTTGATGTCAAAGATCTCAAGAAAGCCAGAAATCATTTGAAGTGTATTTTACGAATCCAAAATTAAAAATAACACTGTGACTAAGTAGAACAAGGTCGATTTTGTCAACTTGTAGCTGTCTAATCTTCTGCATGTTTGTTTTCTGTGGTATGTGCTCTGCCTAACGCTTATCTATCTCTCTGTTTGCTTTCTATCTCTGCTCTCTTGGGCTGGCCTTTCCCCCATTAGCTTTCTCCAAGCCCTACACCTGCCACTCAGAGTCCCAAGAAACCTCCAGCAAAGGACCCATTAGCGGATCTTAACATCAAGGATTTCTTGTAAACAATTTAAGGTATCTAATACTGAGCTTTTCCTGTGGGCTTGTAAGAATGACCTGTGCAATGCTTAGCTAGTTCAAGGTACGATATTTGTACTTCTCTGTTTTGCATACATGTATATACTGGTAATTTGAGTGTTTATACTTTTTAAATCAATATTAAAAGCTATCTTTATCAATGAATTTTTTTAAGTTTTACTTAATTTTAAACTTAAGAGAGAGGGAAGCCTCTAAGTTGTCTTTATACTGGAAAGCACAAAGATAATACGGATAAAGCAAGAAGTTGCCCAAGCTACTTGGTAAATTAGATAATTACCACTTTATTACATGATGACTGGAATTTATAGAAAGCTAACCTTTTTAATATTGCATTTAGAAATCGTCTAAGAATATATTTGGCTACATACTCATATTTTTATTTTGTTTATCCTTATTTGGCATTATCAAACAAAGCTTAGAGATTATTGCCCTTTGCATTTCTGCATTCAAGCAGAATTTTGAGTTTCTAACATTCTAGGTTTAAATTGCTAATATAATTTATGAAATGACTAATAGTGGACTTATAGAAGGAAACAGATTAAGGAAAAAAGTTGACTCTTAACCCCAGCCCCTAACACAGTGGGCAGGTCCTGACAGATACTTCCCGAATGTGGATGAGCGGTGATAATGCTGCTTTCCGTTTACACAGCACTTTCCGTGTGCACTTCGCAGTCATTAACTCCTTTGATCGTCTCTGTAGGAAAGCAAAGCCTGTGAGATAAGCTAGCCAGATACTTTTCATTTCCCACTTCACAGCTGAGAGAACTGATCCTCGGCATTAAGTGATTTGCCCAAAATCAAGCTGGAAAAGCAGTAAGAGCATCAAAGTTTTTGGACCACTGTCCAGTGTTATTTTTATTAGACATCTGCTACCTATATTTTTTAGTAGATGCCTACTTTAATGGCTACTAAGATTTTTGTGGATTCTTGCTTTATGATTTTCTTTCTTATACAAGATTAGTAATTTATCATTTTAAAGCCTCGACATCTCAGCCAAGTAATTCCTCCTGTGCCCAGTGTTTCTATTCCACTTTGAGTTGGACTGGACTGATGTAGGCATAAATAAGATGATGAACACTTATTTCTTGGCAATTGAAGTTTCAGGAGTGACCAAGGACACTGCAGAGAGCAGCTGTTGTCCACCTCTCATTCAGTAAATATTGCTGTCAGCATATGCCAGGAACTCTGATAAGTACCTGGAACAGAGGTGCTTGAGACAGTCTCTGCCCTCAGAGACTCACAGTTGACAGGGAGACACACACACACTACCATGAAGGAGAGTCACCCACAGAGCTAAGCTTCAAGGCCCCAGGGAAAGGTTCCTGGCAGAGATGACTGGTGAAGTGTGGATTAGCCAGGGGCATAAGTGGGGAGTGGCCCCAGTGAGGCCATGGGGTCATCAGGGACATCTCCCTTCTCTTCTATTCTGTCACTTGTTTAACTGTTTAGTGACTCAGTGAGCACCATAAGTGAAAAGAAGCAAAAAATAATGGAAGTCACTGCAGTTCTTTTTTTTTTTCACTCCCTTGTTAAAGGTGAGCTGTTCTTAATTGATACTGAATGTCTTACTACTAAGATTTCTAATAAGTATACAAATTTTCAAAATTTGGCTGATATGATATTTCTCTAAAATTAAACTATACATTAAAAGTTTTTTTAAAATGTATCCTGGCTGAAATTGTAAGCTTGGTTTAAAGAATTGGGGAAAGTATATAAATGTGAATTTGTTAATACAGAAACCTTTTGCGAAAAGATTTTTCATAGTAACTGTGAAGTAGAATTGCAAGGGCGGTAAAATGTGTGAGGAGTATGCAACATTGTGTTCTAATTAGGTGCTTTTTATCTTTCCAGCTGCAGTTTTTGTGACTGAATAGGAAAAAAATAATGAGTTTGGAGACTTCAAATAAGATTGATGCTCAGAGTTTCAAAGTGAGCCACCAGTACCAAACCCAATGCTTACTCATAACTTCTCTTCCAAAATGTGTAGCACAGCTGTGAAAGTGAACATTAGGAATGTGTACCACCTTAGCTGTTATCCCTACTCTCAAAATTGTAGTGTATTTGGGTTATTTGTGTGTCGTACGATGTAAACAATGAATGGATGTTTCCGATGCCTTTAGTGCTGTTCTGGACCTCGCCCATGGACGGATCATGCAGCTGTTGTCTGGTGAGCCATTTGGAAAGATGTGTCTGTGTTTTTGAAGGTTTCAATGTATATATAACTTTTGGACAAACCTAAACTCTCCCCGTAAATTCTCTTTTCTTCTGTATCTCTGTTACAAACATAGTGTGATAATATCCGATAGTAAGGAAAACACTCTTAAATATACAAAACTTTTTTCCGTGTGGAGTACATTTTTCCAATCACAGGAACTTCAACTGTTGTGAGAAATGTTTATTTTTGTGGCACTGTATATGTTAAGAAATTTTATTTTAAAAAATATAAAGGTTAACGTCCATAGTAAATATTTCTCCTTGAAGCTACCTTATCAAGAATGAAAAAATCATATGGGAAGAATTCCATATTTAATCAATGCTATATTAAAATATATATTTTAATTATATTTGACAGGTTTTGCATCTAAATTGACCTATTTATTCATTCTTGATTAAATGCACTGAAAAGTACAGGTCCGTTTCTACCATGTCCGTGAAAATGCAATTAGAGATGTGCTATTTAAGCGATTACAAGTCACCCTAAGGTGTATCTGTAATTTAAAGATTACTGCAGATATTTTTGTTTTATTGTGGGTTTTATGTACATCTGTTAATTTAGTATTTCTTTGTGTGTTCTGTAGACTAGTGTTCTTCCATCCCTCACTTGAGCTCAGAGTAGCTTTTGTTGTACCATTGTGATTAGAATTTAAACTAATTCAAAGAATTGTATCCTTTACTGTACATACTGTATTCTTTAATTTTTAATTTGTTGTCATACTGTCTGTGCTGATGGCTTGGCTTAAGATTTTGATGCATAAATGAGGTCACTGTTGATCAGTGTTGCTAGTGGCTTGGCAGCTCTTCGTAAAAGCATATTGGGTTGGAAAGGTGTTTGCCTATTTTTCCAATTATTTAATAGATGTATGGTACCATTTAAAAGTGGTTGTATCTGAATTACTGTGGGGATAACATACACTGTAATGGGGAAAAATTACCTAAAACCAATTTCAAAATGGCTTTTCTTTGTATTTCAGTTTAAAAACCCAGTGCATGTACGCCCTCTGAGATGCAATAAACACCTTGAACAAAGAAAATGCAAATGTTATCTTTGTCTCTTTGATTATGTTTTAGGGGAAATAGTCTGTCTCAGATGACACACGTAGCATATACAAAATATTGAAAATTGAAAACCATTCTGAGTAAGAAATGCTTTTATAATTTTATAATAAATGAAAAACAAGAAAAAGGACAATTTTAATCAGCTGTCATTAAACTTGGGCCTCCATGGCTGCTGCCAAATAAACTGAAATTCTGTATTCCAGAAAAGAAAAGGATGAACTTTCTTTTAAAATATGCAATTAAATTCTTATGATAGTTTTATGAGACTTCTCCATGGAAGTTTAAGAATGATAGGACTTTAAGTTGGAGTGTGATCACACACTTGCGTGCACGTGCACTCAGACACAAAATCTGTACTAGCCTATTTTAATAAAATTGGATGGCTTTATGCCTACAACTAAGTTGTTACATCTCAAAAAGTAGTCTAATCTCAAATAGAAATCTTTCTCAAATAGAAGCATATTCTTATGTCTAAAACTATCTTTTCTTTAGTTACCTAGTTTTGTATCTTGAGAACTGACTTTTAGAAGGAAGTATCTGCTTATGTAATATGATCTTTATAGATTACATTTGATTATTTATTACTTTGTGGGCCTATCATAATAAAAATGTTACATTGTAAATAATTTTAATATTGAATTTTTAAAACTATGCTTTTTCTCTTCACTGAGTGGCCCATGGTGGTATAAATTCTTCCTAGGCAAAGCTACAAGAGCATTATTTTTAAATCAGACGCTGGAGCCTTGCCTTGGTGAGATTCTTGGTATCCTTGTAGGGGAATTGTCTTATAGATGAGTTGCTGCGTGAGGTCCTCTGGTACTCAAAAAATTAATCTCTCTGGATAGTTTTCAACACAGGTCCCATTTATCGGTGGTCTCCCTCCACATGGTGAGTGTGCCTTTCTAGCCCCACCTCTGCCTCGACTCAGCCCTCTGCATGCACACACACGTGTGTACAAGCATCCTATTCTGTGTGTGACTACACCACTACTCATGCAAAGGGACACCAAGCACTTTGCTGGCCCACACAGGGCTCTCTGCCCAAAATTACCTCACCAATCCCACCAGTGCAGCTAAATCGCACTTGTCCATCATGGCTCCCCACCCTACTCTTTTCAGAGTACAGTTTTCATCAGCCTTTATGGCACTTGACATGTTGTGTTACAGTCAGCTGTGATGATGGCATCTTCTCTGGCCAATTGTGAGCCTCAGAGGAAGGAACCATCTCCTCCTGTTCATAGCCTCAGCATCTAGCCCTTCAGTCAGTGCCAGGTGAGTGTCTGAAGGATGAACACATACCTTAGTTCTTAGAGGTCTCTTCACTTAACCTGGATACTGCTGAGCTGTTATAATATTTCTGATCCCTGAAGAATATCTTTCATTTATTGTCAAATGTTATTAGAGTTTTAATAGCCCCTATCAGCTCATTGTATAGAGAACTAACACCAATAAAAACCATCTTAAGCTGAAGATTTGAATCATTTTATATATGGTGTAATGATTGCCAGTGATTCTCTCAGTAATAAAGTGTCTCCTTTGTCCTCTATCTTTTGTGTTGTTTATTATAGTTAAAAAAAAAAGAATAAAGACCAAAGACTTTTTGGGAGGAGTCATGGGGTTCAAAAGAGGAGGAAAGGAGCGAACGTGAAAAAAGAAATGAGAACTTGATTCACAGAAAGATAAATTATGCAAAGCCATCTTTCTGCCTCTTAAGTAGACACCTTTAATGATATATCCCCAAATTTTTGTTGGTGGAAAAAGAACATGGTCTTGCAGCGGTGATTACAGTGTTTCTACTGTGGAAGTAGTTGTTGAACGTCAAAATGAGTGTCATCTTAGTTGGAAAGGCACGTTGGTCTATGTTTTTGAGGCATCAGGTTTTGTGGTAGTGTATTGTTCATCCTCTTGGGCTGTAAGACCCAACCTAGGTGTCACCTCCCCTAGGAAACTATACTTTTCATCATATCTGCCCACCTTGATAGAGTTGATCCTTCTCAAATGTGTTCCTTCAGTACCTTTTTCTTCACCTTTTCCACGCTGTTTTTTTAAATATATGTCGGACTTCCTTACTATGTTATGAATTCTTTGAGGAAGGGTACCATCTAGGCCTTAATTCTATATCCTATATGCCTAAGATTGGACTCAATAAAAGTTTGTTGAACTATATTGAATTGAGCTAACCTACATTGTAAAGTGGATTTTGAATAAAAAATATGTAGTATCTAAATTCCAGGAAATAAGTAAAATTGGATTTTGTCTCTTCCTGTAAAGTGATCACATATGTTCAGGAATTTTGTAAATTTGACTCATTTCTTACCATCATAAAACAGTGTTATGACAACGTTATTGCTAAAATCTTTTTCCCATTTTATAAAAATACTGAAAAGAACACCATCTCTGTATTTGATAGTTTTACCGCCACTTTCCTTACCAAAGTACTTAAGGTGGTTTACAAGAAAAAATATAAAGGCATGTAAAACTGAGAAGATGTTTAACCTGGAAGCAAAAGACAACATCATTGTGCACAGAGAGCGAGCCGTGGGAGGCGGCAGAACACCCTCCTGGATGATCATCACAATTGTCACAGTTACCTGCAGAGCTTAATCAAATGTAGAATTCTGGGCCTCACTCTCAGGGACTCTAGGGTAGGTCTCGGTGGGGCCCTGGAAACGGGCTTTCTAAAATAATTCCCTAGGTCATCATGATGAGCAGCCAAATTTGGAGACCACCAGGCGAAGAGAAACCATGAAATATCATAAATCCATTGGACTCATGGTGTGTAGCTCTATTTGAGTTACAGATGATTCCAGCAAAAGAGAAAATTTCTAAATACTTCAAAATAGGAAAGCCACGAGGAATATTTTGTTTCATTTGGCCTAAATTGTGACATTTAGTTACTAGTCATAAAAAGGCGGTCCATATGGCATTATGATACACTAGTTTCCACCAAAACCCAAGCTTTAATTTGGAGGTACGTGCAGGAGAGAGATGCTGCTATATGTGGGCGGATGACTGGCCAGGACATCTGTCCATGGAGCCACATCACTCACGTCCCAGTCTACATTAAGTGGCACAACCGCCCATTTGGTGGGTACAATGGTGTCGTTTATTTTCCCAGGCCACAAAGAAAGCCTTTTAAAGTAAATGTCCCAAGTGCAGTGGCAGAATACTAAATTCAGTTCTGTCTCAAAAATAACACACTTTTATTTTTAGGCAATTGCTTGATAAAGTGGTACTTTTGTTTGGCAGTAGAATCTTGGCACCAAGCCCATCCTGATTTTTAAAAAGAAAAAAAATAAGCACTTTTGTAGGTATTTCAAAGACAAATTTTTGAAACATTTAAAAGCTGTATCTTCTAGATTGTTAGCTGCCAATTTTCCTAAAAACTGACTCATTTAAAGTAGTTTTGAGAGAAAAGAAGTTCTTACGTTCTCCAGGACCTCTCTACTGTCTACTAGTACGTTCTTTTCTCCTATGTCCTGAGATTGATGTTGTTTTGTGATCTGGTATCTGTGTCAGTAGCGGGAGTTTCAATTCTAAGTAAAGCAAAAATTACGAAGTCTTGACTCCTGTAAATTAATGGGAAGGGAAGCAATGGTAAGGGGAGGTGCTTAGAATAGAAAGAGGGGGTCTCCTCCTTATCTTCCAGAAGCCTCACTACTCTAAGGATTATTCTTGGGAAGTCCTTGAATTACTTATCTAGATGAGAAGAAATAAGCTCCTTAATGGAAAGTTCTTAGAAAAACCTTATGTTGTTAGCTAAACCCCAGTAAACTGGAAGTTTAAGACTTCCCAACACGTGCACCAGCACACATGCACACACACACACGCTCACACTAGTTCTTCTGGGATAAATGATTGCTGATCTTTGCTCTTAGAAAATTCCAGTCTTTCTTTCAATTATATTAGGTAATTTCTATGATCTTATAATATTAATTACAGTTGTCAGCATATTATATTTGGTGAACACTTACTTCACACAGGGCAGTCTACTGTGGTTGGACAATTAAAGATATTCCACATCCTGAATTTTTTCCATTATACCAGAGTTGCTGTATCTATATGCTGTGGTGCTAACTGTATGTATAAATTGGGTGCAGCTGTATGAGAAATTCTAAATAAATAACACACATGAACCTTCAAATCCACAAACATTTTAATAGTTAAGGATTTGGGAAAGATTTTTTTTCTTGACTTTTGAGATTAGAATTTCGTGGAGTATAAAACCAATTGAATTCTGTAGGCCACTGATGTTTCTCTTCTTTTGTTAAGCTTTTTTGGAGAAATTTTTTCTACAATGTAATGCCTTCCAAAATTCATACTGAACGTAATTTTATATTGATTATGCAGTCATTATTGTAAACATAACGTGTATAGGTATGCCTTCATAGGCAAGTGTGGTTCATGTAGCAACTTGCACCAAAACTCAATAGCTCCCAATTACTATAGTTTTATAGTTTCTATCCCTTTTTTAAAGTCCTTTAATAGTTTGTCTGCATCCTCCTTTTCTGTCAGGTTGTCACTTCTTGGGACTGCTGTAGACTTGCCTTGGCAGCTGCCTTCTAGTTATAGTTTAGGATATCAGATAACCACACTTGTTAAGATTATTTCTAGAGTAAAAATAGCTTTGTGTCATCCATGTTTGCTATTCAGAGGAAATTTTTGGCTTAATATTTTTGTTATATTTTAGATACTTGAAATTACCAGCAAAGGCAATTGTAGATAAGTGACATGTTAATTGTATGGTATATTACAAATTAATGATGAAATTAAGTGTAAAATAGAAGAATAAGGAAAATGAGTGGCTGATCAAAAGCCTAGAGGAACTTTCCAAATTTATCTGTATTAAGTTGTGTGAACAGTTTCCAAAAAGTTCCCCCACACTTTTCAATAGATGAATACCTACACAGAGGATTTCAATAATGTAAATCCAAGTTTGAGTATTAGTCAAAACATCTACAAATATAGATCAAAGTATGATCATAGAGCTTCCGTTTGGTCAAACCACATTGCAAGACGGTGATCATCACATTGATCGCAATGTGGATTGAAGTAGACATCCTAAGTAGCCTGGTTGTCCCAGTGCTTGAGAAAAGTGAATGGATTTTAAGATGTTATTGGAAATTTTAAAATATTACTAAAGCAAAAAGACTTTGGAGACAAATTTTGAGGCAGAGATTATCTGATTAAATGTTTACGTGGCAGATGGAGAAGGAACTACAGGAGCCTGGCACCTGTCAGTCTGAAGGCACTCGTATCAGACACACACGAGTCAGTAGGGGATATGGCAAATATCTGACTCCTTGCCAAGCTACAGTATTCTGATAGTAAAATTCTCATTACCAATAAATATTCCCATTATTTAAATATGTAGTTGTATCTTCCATACAATATACAATTAAGAAAATACCTCTAACATTCTTGAACCTTATCTTCTACACAGAGTAAGTAATGCCCTGAAAGAGTAATCCTCAGGGAATACTGGGTGATCTTTTTAAGTGTGTATTGATCATCTCCTCTGTGCCAGGTACAAGCACTTGAGATGATGATGATGAAAGTGGGGAGGAGATTGGTTGGGCCAAGCTGTCGTTCATACCCCTTTGCCTAGTTCCTCTGGTGACTGGTGTGTTTGTGAGTTCTCTGGGCCTGGCCCAAGGTGCAACTTGTTGACTTAGAATAGATACTTGAATGTTTGTGTCCCCCCAGAATTTGTATGTTGAAGCCCCACCTGCAAAGTAACAGTATTGGAGATGGGGCGTTAGGGAGGTAATTGGGGTGAGATGAGGTCATGATGGTGGGACCCTTATGGGGGGTGAGATTAGTGCCCTTACAAGAAGACACCAAAGAGCCCTCCATCTCTTTCTCTCTGTCTCCTGAGAGTGCAAAAAAAAGTCATGTGAGCACACAGCGAGATGGCGGCCGCCTACAAGCCAGGAGAAGAGACCTGGAAACGAAACCTACCTTGTGGGACTTCCCAGCCTCCAGAACTGTGAGAAATAAGTTTTCATTGTTCACACAACCCAGTCGATGGTATTTTGTTTCAGCAGCCTGAGCTGATTAAGACAATACCGTACCTGTGGCTAACGCAAGCCAGCTGAGATTGGGATCACAGGTTATTTTGGCCACCACGCTCTAGACAGTTTCACTAACTGGATCGAACTGCCAGTTATTAAATACAGAAGGGAGTAGACAGGGAATTTCCCTCCCTAGACTTTATCTATGTAGAAAATAAAATCACCTGAGGGTGTTTTTCCCCCTTAGTTGAATGGTGAATCAATAAAGAATTGTGTATCTATACACTTACCCCATCTGATGAGAACGTGATTTCACCATCACTTAGACTAAATCTCCTAAGTGTCTCTGAAGCTTATGATTTGGTTATTTAAGAAAGGGCAATTCTAGCTGGAAAAATCAGCATATTAAAAAGATTCTTCTATTAATTAACTGGTGATGTTTTAGTAAACCAGCTCCAGTTTTTTATAAAAAGCAATTTTTATAAAATCATTTGTTAAGCCTTGGCAGGTACTTTTTAAAATCAGTAGCCAAAATATATTTGTTATAGGGAAACCACATTAAAGAATAATAATGCTGTTTCCAGACTATTTATACCTATAGATCCACGTCCTTGCAATGTCCAATGCTTGGTTCAATTGCATTATTCCAAAATTCGTAATGATCACAGCTCATTTTTGATGAGAGTAAACATCTAATTTACTAGCATAAGGCCAAAGAATTATGAGTACAGGAGTCCCCCCTTATCCACGGTTTTCCTTTCCAAGCTTTCAGTTGTGCCCAGTCAACTGAGGTCTGAAAAGAACGCTATGTCACAATGCTAGTCACTCACTTCACTTCATCTCATCACGTGGGCGTTATATCATCTCACATCAGCACAAGAAGGGTGAGTACAGTACAATAAGATATTTTGAGAGACATTTACATAACTTTACAGTATATTGTTATAATTTTCTATTTTATTATTGTTAATCTCTTACTGTGTCTAACTTATAAATTAAATTTTATCATAGGTATGTATGTATAGGAAAAAACATACTATATACAGGTTTTGGTACTATCCATGGTTTCAGGCATCCACTGGGGGTCTTGGAACGTATCCCCCATGGATAAGGGGGATAAGGGGGGACTACTGTAATTGAAATGGTCAACACTGGGAAAAAATGCAAGATAAATACAATATAATTTTTACAGTAGCAAACTGAGCTTATTTAAACTAAAACAATGTTATAGTCCTGAATTTTAATAACTAAGTAATTTTTAAGTGGTGAAAATTTTCTTCTCATCACTAGACAACCACTTGAAGGGAATGCTATGGAGGGAAATTAAAATCTAAATTATGAAGTTAAACGAGATGATCAAAGTTCTCTTCAAATCCTGAGATTCTTTCCATGAAATAAGAATTCCAAAGAATTCTTTTATTGACAAATCAAAAGGGTAATGATTTGTCCGGAACTCTGATCTTGGTCATACATACATTTTAGTCTTTTTGAAAATTAACATTTGGGATTTAACCAAGAAGTATATCAAAAAGGAAAAAATAAGTCTCTTCCATTTGAGCAATCAACCAATCAATCAATAAAATGAAATATGTTCTTCGAGTAAAGGAAAAAAAGCCACAATTTTAAATTTCAGTTGCTTTGTAAATAGTTTTTTGATTTCAATCATTGATAAGTTTCTCTAAGCAGTAAGTCACTGTAGGCCTTTGTACACAGTAGACATCAAATGTGTGTGTGAATATTCTTGTTTAGCTAAGTGAATTCAATTTAATTTTCTATTTCAAGTCTGATAAGCGTAACAGAAAAAGTATGTGAAGTAAAACTTTCTGAGTAATACCGTACATTTTAGTGATCCTAAATAAGTCAAAGAAGATTCATGATTCTCTTGGAAAAGAGAAGGAGAGAATCGAATAAACCTCTGCAAATAAAATGAGCTAAATTTTATATTTTTGAAAAGTATGATTTGAAGAAAATTAAGTATATTCAGAATTTAACATTAAACACCAAACCACTGACACTAAGCACACTAAATTACTCCGAACTTACTCAAATCTCTGGAATTATTTTCTAAGGATCTAAGATGAAGATTATGTGTGTGCTTGCAAGTAAGTATGCAAAATTCCCCTTGAAACATTTTTAGTGGCAGTGATCATATAGATATTTCCCCAAAAAGTTTTGATCAAAACTTTTGAGTCAATAGCACCAATGATAGCACACTACTCAGGGAAACATGTTTAGAATTAAACAGAATCATTTTTTTAAATAAATAACACAGTTAATGTAATCCATGCTGAAACCTTGTATTTAAAACAAAAATACACATGTAGTAAGAGTTACAATTTTTTGAAATTTTTATTGAATGATTTTTAACAGATTCACATTATAAAAGAATGTACACATAGTGAATTTCAGCTGTTTTGGACACCATTTACAAAATTGCTTTTTATCATAATGTAATCAAATATTCCTTTGCATACTAGTCAAGGGTATTACTTCCCATTCTTAAAAAATAAGTAAAATAAATTTGAACTCAGGCAGAATCAATGACTTGGGTGTGTCACGAGAGAAGAGAATGTGTGCCCTGGAAACTGCCAGGAAGAACACACCAGAAATTCGGCCTTCAATTCCTGGATTTTATGGTGCACTCTATTGCAGATCACTAAAACCCTTCAAATGTAATGGTCTGGACCTGTTTTGAGCCCTTCAACAAATATCTGTTCATTCAAGAAATACGTGCTGCGGGCCAACTCTGTGTTTTACCCCTGGGCAGCTGCTGGACCCTGTCGGCCACGATGGCCACAGTGAGTGTACCGCCTTAGTCCCTAAGGAAAATAATCAGAACCTTCTTTTGAAAATATTATTTGTAAATTATGTTCATTTTTAGGAGAGTACCTATCTAAAATTACTAATCAGAGAATTCATCAAAGTAATATGCCTATGGCTCTATGAAGAAAGCTGAATTCTGTCAAGGGGGAAAAAAGGCCTTCTCTTGAAAAAAATTACAGAATTCCCTATCTAAAACTGTAATGCCTCATACATAGGAGAATGCATAGCCTAAAATGAAGTGGCTTTCAATGCATGATCATTTCTAACTTTGAACTCTCTTCCCTATGCATACATGAAAAGTCCATGTTCAGAATACTAGTTAAATAAAAACTTAAGACCTTAAAATGTCTCAGCTTCCCTATTTTTAAACTGGATTTATTTTATAGAACAAAGCATTTCTCCCATTTTTAAATAATACTTCAGTTGGTATTTTTTAAAGCAGTAAAACAGTTGATAGTTTTGTTTATAAAGTTGCTGTTCCTTGTAATTCTCTCTTTTTTTTTTTTAAACCTACTAAAATTTCTCAGACCCAACAGAAATCACAATATAAACACAGAGAGCATGAGCTGAATGGGTCCATCTCGGAGTAGTACAATCTGTGTTGTAAATTACTGCCTCTAACCTGATTCTAATCTGTTACTGTATATGCAGTTTCACATTTAATATGCAGCTGGCATCCTGTTAGATTCTTCTTAGAGTGGGACCCTGAGAATGTCAGAAATTACATAATATTTATAACACCAGCTTGAAGTTTTAAAGAGTGTCTAATTTTTAAGAAGGCAGAAAGAAACAAGAATTTTCCCACAAATGACACTTACCATCTTGTAAAGAAGAATACATACTTGGCACTGAAGTGCCCATCTAGTTCCAATATCTGTTCCTAAACTCTTTTTAAATGTATGAAAATCTCCTACTTTTGAAAAAGTAAATTCATAAAAATGTTGAAATGCTATTGATAGGGTTCAAGTCCAGGCCTAACCTATGAAGTGATCTTGCTACAATCATCAGACCTGGTTTTCTCCGCAATTTAGATCATCCGCGAGCTAGTCGCGGCTTTCTGTTAGCCGTAAGTACACTTGGCATCATCTCCGTGAATCCAGAGGCAAATCTGGGCGAACTTGAGCGGAGTGATGCGCACCGCCACGTTATAGTCCTTCTGAACACCGTGGACGTCCACCCACTGGTGGCCTGAATAGATCGCAATGATTTTGCGCTTCCAGTTCTTGTTGTCTGGCTCTTTCAGACGCAGATAGACCCCGGAGCCAGTGGAGCCCGACTCCGCATCGCAGTATTGATAGAGGAGATCATTGGATTCATCGGACACGCTACAAAACCTGTAGACTAACTGATCTGCCCGGTCATGATCAAATCCTGAGAAGTGGATCATTCCGCCCGGCAGCTTCTTTATGGTTGGACTGATGCCTAGTTCCATGTACTTCTTTCTGTGAGCACGCTTCAGCTCCAGAAGAGCGTAGTCATAGTCCAAGGCGGCGTCTCCACTCCCTCCTCTAACCCAGCCTTTGGGAATGTGGGTATTCTTGACCCGCGTCCACTGGAAGGAGGGCTGCCCCTCAGCGACTCTGTGACGCCGGCCAGACCCCTTTCTTCTTCTTCCAGCCTTGGTTCTCTCCTTCAGATTCTCTTCGCTACCCTCTCTTTGGTCACCACCGTTTGCTTCTCTCCTGCTCCTCCTAGCACCCCTGCGTTTCTTGCCGCCACCTTTATTTCTCATCTTCAACAGCCCTACCCTGAGCTTTTTAGTCCCTTTGATGTAGTCCTTTCCATCATGAACGCAGTGGGCGGCGGTCAGAACGTGATTGGGGGAAATGAGAATGCCACTGCAGCCCGTGGAGAGCTTCACGGCCGTATTGAAAGGGAAATTGGTTAAGAATCTTTTGTCCAAGATGCTGAACCTGCTGTCTGTGCCATACACCTGCCTCCTTCTCCTAACTGATGCTCCTCTCGTGGTGATATTTTGAGTTGGCTCAAGGACCAAACCTTGAACTTTCACTGTGGTCAAGGTTCGGGTGCCGTTCTCAAAGACAGTCTCGTATGCGAGAGAATGTTCCAGTTCAGAAAGGCTGGGAGCTGGGAGTTCTTTCCGGCATTCGATGCCACACGCTCTATTTAACACCATCTTAGCATCTGCCTCAAAGGTGGGGCTGGTGAGATGGAAAGTCCTTTCACTGACAAGCCGGGGTATTTTTCTCAAGTGCCACATAAAATCCTGTTCCATTTCAGATCCATCAGTGAGGGTCCGTCCGAGGGTGAAAAATAACAACCAAAATAGCATATTTTCCATTTTGTTTTTCTGTTTTGTCCTTAAAAAAAGAAAAAAAAGAAACTTTATAATGGTTTTTTTTTAAAAAAAAATTTCCTTTAGGCTTTGGATCCTGATGTACTTTTGCCACAAATAAGACTCTTTATTTTCACCATACTTAGATTTTACTGAGATCAGACACCCTGCTAAATAGGCTCATTCAGATTTCCAAAATTACTAAATTGTTTTTTACCCAATCTTTTCTCCACCAGCCCTAACATACCTCCTCCACACACCTGCTGTCTCCACTCTACCTCCCCAGACAGCCCAGTGCCTGGATGGGAGGTGCTGACTGGGGTACTCTGTTGCCTAAGGCCCACTCCCTCCCTCCTAAGGGTCTCCTACACCCTTATTTCCAGATGACTTAGAAATAAAGATAGCAGCAAATGTCCTGACTTTCCCTGCACTTAGCTCCTTAAAATCCAGGATTATAAATTCCCATTTCTGAAGCGTAAATGCCTAGCACAGAGCTCGAAACACGTTCACTGGAATACAGTGAATTTTCCTGAACCATGGTTTGCAGACCAAGCTGATTGATGGTGTAATTGAAATCACTGGATAATGTTCTAAAAGCAGTAGAGGTTTAGAAATGAACAAATGAGTTCATCTGCTATTGACCCACTTTGATTTTTACAAGTAGAAACCCTTATCATAAAAAGAAAATATACAGCACAGGCCATTTATGCTAAAGTAAGAAAAATATACGCTGCACTTTTTTTTAAACAATGTTGTCCTTGGAACTACCATCTAAGCAAAGCAACATAGAAAAGTGGGTCATAGTAGGATTTCACTGTATATTAAAATTCGTTGTACGAATTTAGGGAGCACAGGCCATGGTTCTGAATTTGCCACTTGGGGGAACATGATCATGATTCAGTATAGTCCCTTTCATCATGGGTCTCATCATCTAAGAGCAGTGTTCTTGCGTAAGTATTTTTAAAGTTGCCAGGACTTCATAAATTATATAATACCTCTTTTATTATTTACGTCTTCTTGCCTTCTTTACCTGCTTCTCTAGGCTCACTGGTACATAAATCTATTTAGTAAAACTGATGTTTGTCAGTTGTTGCTCTGTGGAGGTGGGAGGAAATCATAGCACTCTTTGGAGCAGCAATTTTGAAATTTATAAGCTATGCTCCAAGTCGTTTTTAACTAATAGCTAAAATATAGAGGCTTAGCAAATTATTTGCACTTTGCATAAAGCAGAGGCAATTCAAGGTTAGATTATTCTAACAATATTTTCATTCTCAGTGCTTTCTGATAAGCTTTTTTGCAGGGAAAGCAAAGCTAATGAAGAATGTTAGAATGCCCACAACCCAGGGTACACCCATTGGCTCCTGAGCACTGGAATGAAAAGCAAAAGTTGTCTCTGATGCAGAGTTGAATATGGACATCTCTAAGACAACAGAGTTCCCTCTGCCATATACAAGTACAGAATTTTATTAACTAATAACATTCTTTTATTTATTTATGAGGAAGATTAGCCCTGAGCTAACATCTGTGCCCATCTTCCTCTACTTTATATGTGGGATGCCTGCCACAGCATGGCTTGATAAGCGGTGTGTAGGTAGGTCCACGCCCAGGATCCGAACCTGCAAACCAGGGACCACTGAAGCAGAGCGGTGATCTCAACTGCTATGCCACTGGGCTGGCCCCAAACTAACAACATTCTTTTGATAAAACAAAAATGCATACTATAGTAACTTCTTTATTGTTTGAACATGATATATTCACCAAAACATGACATAATTAATTTGAATCATCATATATTTGAACATATTAATAAAAAATTTATAAACTTCCATTTTTTCATCTGCTCACACTTGAATGCTGAGTAATGGTGATTCTGGTTAATATTAGACTCTATTCTTTGCTAAATAGCTTGTAATTTGTTTTACTTTGGAGATGGGGCATTCTCGTGTAAAGAGTGATAGACACTGTCAAAAAATCAATAAAGAATATACTTCAGGAAAAATCCACACTCATCTCACAATATTTTCTAATCATTACCATGGCGAATTTGACTTTATATAAAGCAGTAATTATATTGGTGATGACTTTGTTGAGCCACTTAGTATTTTCTTTATCTTCTGCAATTTTCATAATGAGCATTTTATCAATTTTATTTAATTGTATTGCAATGAAAAGACTAACAATTCAGTAACTCTCCTGAGACCTTGAAATCCTCTGTTTAACTGGGTAGCTCCCAAAATGAGAAATTATGACTTTGCCTAAAAAAAAAAAAAAGCTAAAATCAGAGTTATTTGTTGCCTCTTAGCTTATTAACAGAGCAAAATAGATGATTAAAAAAAGATATATGCATATCTTTTATCTACTTGATTCTTAGCAAAATTTCGGTCAAGGCAGTTTTGTGGTGTGGGAAACAAAATTTTTAAAAATTGACTTTTCTTTTAGCCCTTTATGACAACAGCTGTCCATTGCGTACTTGATATATGATTACATCAAAGACTGAAAGCCAGCCATATATGCATGTTGAGAAATACATAGAATCCCTTTGTACATTTTAACATTTGATCCTAATGATTGTGGAGTAATAAATGTGGGAAAGTCTTTTTGTTTGTTCAGACCCTTCAACTGCTTGGAGGAGCCCCGCTCACATTAGGGAGGGCAATTTGCTTTCCTTAGTCTGCCAATTCAACTGTTAAACAGAATAGTTAAACCCAGAATAGTGTCATTCCTAGGCAAAAGAGAGATGTCTAAATCATAGTGCTGTGGTATTGTTTCCCTAGTTAGGTTTTATTTTTTTCAGTACTATTTAATTTAGTCTTGCAACTTTTTAGCTAGTTACGGATTAGAAAGGCAGAATGCAAATATACAGTGATAATTGACAAGACGACCTTTTACTACACAAACATCGAACTAGAATATGGGTCTCAAACATAGACATTCCCCTACCCTCTACCAAATAAAACATACACCCGGTGCCGTAATTCTGTAGGCAGACTTTTAAGAAAGCCCCAGGTAATGGTCAATTTATGTGTCAACGTCACTGGGCCACAGGTGCCCAGATACTTGGTCAAACTTGGTCTGTGAGGGGTTTGGACGAGATTAACATTTGAATTGACAGACTGAGTAAAGCAGATGGCCCTCCCCACTGCAAGCGGGGCTCATCCAATCAGTAGAAGGGTCTGAACAAACAAAAAGGCTGACCCTCCTGTGAGTTCTGGGGAACTTCTCCTCCTTGACTGCTTTGAGCTGGGACATTGGTTTTTTGCTGACTTTGAACTCAAAATGAAACATGAACAACTCAAAAGAATGTTATTAGTTTGTTAATAAAATTCTGTACTTGTGTATGGCAAAATAAACTGTCATAGCAGGGGATCCCCAGATTGTTGTCCCCAAGACCAATAGCATCAGCATCACCTGGGAACTTATAACTGCTAATGCTCAGCGACAACCCCAGACCTGCTGTCAGAGCTCTCCGGGAAGGGGTCGAGTTCCTAGCCACCTGTGTTTTAACTAGCCCTCAGACACTTCTTGTGCTCAGTACAGTCTGAGAACCGCGGCCAAGGCCCTGGTGTAGCAGCTTGAGCCACAACCCAGACGGCAACCTTTCCAGGGATGATTGCTTAACAGGGTTTCAAATGACATCTGCTTTGTCTTTGTGAACAAAGTGAATTTATTCTGAACTTTGCTCTTTTACTGTGTTAGCAACGGCTAATATCAAATGGCTCAGCCATTTAATAACCAACCAATATAACTTACTTTTATATAAGTGATATAATAATATGTCTGAAAAGATTCAAATTCTGTAGGCTTCTATGTAATGCCTCCAACAGCTGATGCTACAGACGATGCAGTGGCATCAGTTCGCAGGCCCTGTCTGGTGCCCTTGGAGGGAGCTCTGTTGGCAGTGCACCACAGGAATAAAAGCCATGCCCACATCTATCCTTGGGCATGGAAAGGGCAGAGCCTTGTAATGTGGCCTCAAATCACAGTAATAAGAGGACATGAATTTAGTTAGCCTGTCTAATTTGGCCTGTAATTTAAAATTGCACAAATGTTTAAGGACACTTTCTTTTGGAAAAACCAAATTTGCCCTGTGGTGAAATGTCAATGTCATGTAAATGATAGCTCTTACTGATAGAGCAATCCATGTTCAGTGGATATGTCTACAGATGCCCGTCACCCAAAAAGCACTAACACGTTGATCTAAAGAGACACAGTCCCAATTGGTGAGGCAGCGATAATATTTTAAAAGCTTTAATGCCCTGTGCCTTCCCTCATCCTCCTCCTTTTTCCTGTCTTCCACTATAATTGTGACCTTCACTGTCGCTTTCCAGATGGCTTGGAGTTGGGGCTTCAAATTCCAGTTTTGGTTAATGAAAGTGAAGTGGCGGTCATCACTCTGCACCATGAGTCATCGTACACATAGTCGATTATGGGTTGGATCATGGAGACAAATGGAGTGAAAGGGAACTAGGGAGGAAGCAAGAATATCGGGATATGGAGATGAACTTTTACTGATGGAGCAGATATTATTCCACATTTGTCCCTGGTCTACCTTAACAGAAATGATCACACGTAACTACAAGAGGTGCCTTACGATTACTCTTTTTTTATTTGTTTGCTTATGCTTTCTTAGAAATCTCATTGCTCATCATGTTTGGAATATTTGAGTGTCTACACTAGACAGTGGTCACGAGTGCAGACCAAGGAGTGAGAAGACTTGGGCTAAGGTCTCATCTTGACCACCCTTTGGGCATACGAATTTGGGCAGTTTATTGAGTTCAGTTAAGGTTCAGTTTCCTCATCTACAAAGTGGGAATAATAGTAATCTCTACCCCAGAACATAATTGTGGGGATTAAATGAGATGATATCTGCAAAGAATCACCACTGAGCCCAAAGCATAGTAAGCAGTCAATAATAGGTTCCTTTATAATTATTACTCTACCTTAATGGGTGAATTAATATCACTTTAAAACAGTATTGTTATATGAGCCAAAGTTATAGCACTTCTAGTTTTCTGAAAAGTCAATTTCACAGCAAATATTTTTATTTCAGGATGGTTTCCCACACACTCCCAAACTCCCTTTTTCTTGGTTGTGTTTTGTTTGTTTTGTTCAAGGACAGCTTCACTTTAGAGACTTACCAAATGAATACTTTCCTAATTACTCATTTCTATGAATATCTGTGGCTCTGTAATATATTTTTCTTGTTGCTATTAAACTTAAGTGTGATTAAACATTACCCAGCCACAGAACACTCAAATTGCATTTCCTGTGTCTTATTTATAGCCTGGATCTACATTAGGAATTCTGGAACTGAAGCAGACCCTCAGCCTAAAAAGAAACAGAGTCTATGTCAAAATAATTAAGGGAGCGATTTACAGTGAAAGAAAAACCTGACTTTTTGAGTGAGTCTGTCTAGAGTGTACAGAATTTTACTATGGCATGATATAATTATATTCTAAGGCTCAGTTTCTCTTTTGTTTTTTGGTTTCTCACCCTGAGAAGTTTATAATTTGGCTTAGGTAGGGCAGGTGGACTAATGAAAGATTCGATGATTGCCCACTATATTAAGTATTTCGAACGGATTGTTTTTCTTGTATATGAAAATGAGGATGCTGACTTACCATCAAGGATCTGCACTGAATTGCTTTCCCTCACCTGGCAATAGAGTCACACTTAGGCCTTTCCTTTCACCTGGTCCCTTGTAATGTACAGTGAGGCAGTGTCCAAATTCACGTGGATAGTATGCTGCCACGGAACATAATTTTGCATTAACCTTTCAAACATTTTCAGGGGTGCTGGTGTGGGTCAGGGACTGCTCAGTCAGATCAATGACCTTGTATGGCCAATACCAACTTCTACCTTAATGTATATGTTAGGACACACCAATGATCGCATAACCACTTTCTACAACTTGCTGTCCTTTATTTAGCCATCCACCACCACCACCTGCCCCTCCAACATCGCTGCCTATGTTTACACACATACATGAAAACATGCACCAGCCATCCTCCTCCACTTCCATCCTCCACCTGCTCAGTAGAGATTGACACACAACACGTAGACATTGTGTCCTGGCCCAGATATTCCAACAACTGGTAGAGAGGAGTGCTGGCTTAGGCAGAAGGCCACAGCAGGAGTGGGGGAGCATTACCAGTAAGAGCAAACAGCTGTAAAGCGAGCATTAAATGGATTAGGTTTGGAAGAACACTGTAAAAACTTTAATAGTCACTTTCACAAATCGGGAGCAGGTGCAGAGGAGAGTAGACATTTTATACAGTTCAATTCCTGGCCCACTTTAGGCCCCCAGCGAATGTTAATCATGGACTAGGGGATTGAATGGAGGTGGTGTTTAAGTTAAAAGGTGTATGGGATCACAATGACTAGCAAATAACAGTGTTAGTGACATAATGAAGGTGGAGAGCAGTAACTGGGGTGTTTCAGTGATTATGGAGGCAGTGGGCTTTGAAGCCAAAACTTAAGGACCCCTGCAACTTCTTAGCTGTGACTTGGTGAAGGTTACTTAATCTCTCCAAACATTATTTTCCGTATTTGTTAAATAGTGATAATATTTTAGAGTATTTTTGTGAGAAGCTTATACGATATATATAAGCACAATGACCAGAGCACTCAAAAAGTGGCAGCAATTATTACCGTTAAGACCAAAAAATAGAAGTCAAAACATAGGGAGATATTTATAAGGCATTTCCTACTCCTCTAATGGCTGTGTACCTCATTGTTTATGCCAAATAATGGCTCCCAAAGAGAGCCACATCCTAAACCCCAGAAGCTGTGAATATGGTCCTCACATGGTAAAAGAGATTTTGCAAATGTGATTAAGGATTTTTTTTTTTTTATTAATGTTATGATAGATTACAACCTTGTGAGATTTCAGTTGTACATTTTTGTTAGTCATGTTGTGGGTACACCACTTCCCCCTCTGTGCCCTCCTCCCACCCCCCCCCCTTTTCCCTGGTAACCACCGATCAGATCTCTTTATCAATATACTAACTTCCACCTATGAGTGGAGTCACATAGAGTTCGTCTTTCTCTGACTGGCTTATTTCGCTTAACATAATACCCTCGAGGTCCATTCACGTTGTTGTGAATGGGCCAATTTTGTCTTTTTTTATGGCTGAGTAGTATTCCATTGTGTATATATACCACATCTTCTTTATCCAATCATCAGTTTCTGGGCATGTAGGCTGGTTCCACGTCTTGGCTATTGTAAATAATGCTGCGATGAACATAGGGGTGCAACGGACTCTTGAGATTTCTGATATCAGGTTCTTAGGATAGATACCCAGTAATGGGATGGCTGGGTCATAGGGTATTTCTATTTTTAACTTTTTGAGAAATCTCCATACTGTTTTCCATAGTGGCTGTACCAGTTTGCATTCCCACCAACAGTGTATGAGGGTTCCTTTTTCTCCACATCCTCTCCAACATTTGTCACTCTTGGTTTTGGATGTTTTTGCCAATCTAACGGGTGTAAGGTGATATCTTAGTGTAGTTTTGATTTGCATTTCCCTGATGATTAGCGATGATGAACATCTTTTCATGTGTCTATTGGCCATATTCATGTGATTAAGGATTTTAAGATGGGATTAGCTGGTATTATCCAGGTAAGGCCGATGTAATCACAGGGACTCAAAGAAGAAGAAGACAGGCAGGTCTAGAGTGAGGAGGAGCTGGGAGGAAGCAGGGCGAGGTCAGAGTGACGCAGGGCTACAAGCCACGGGCTGCGGGCTGGCCTCCAGAACTTCAAAAAGTCAAGGAAGCAGATTTTCTCCTGGGCCTTCCGTAAGGAATGCAACCCTGCCGACTCACTTCAGACTTCTAGCCTCCAGAACTGAAGTCGTTAAGTTTTTGCTAATTTGCTATAGCAGCAAGGGGAAACAAATACACTTATAAAGGTAAGAATCTAGTTTTTAAAGCTGTCTGCCCTGGATGCTTAGAAAGAAAGAAGTAGTAAGGAGTGATATGAAGTGGAAAAGCATGTTTGGTTCAGAGACTTAAACATAAATGGAAATTTTCATTTTAAGGAAAATCAGACAGGCATGCAATTTTAGAACTAAAAACAGGAGATCATGACGAAACTTTGTGGTGGCATAGAGCAGGATTGCTAGAGAGGAACGAGGACTGGCAGAGGGTAAAGGTATTTGGTTATTCAGCACACGCATTCTGAGTGCTCCCTAGGCTGGGCATCCGTTCAAAGCGACTTCCCTTGTTTAGGAATCTCTGTGAGGGCCCTCCTTAGCCATTAAGTAGGACTAGAAAGTTTCTAAATGTCTTTCAGCTCTAAAATCCTAGATTAAATCACTAATGAGAAAACCCAAGTAACTAACTCATCAATGATCCTCAAGAAGTTCCAATTCCTAGTCCTCTGGGTAGGAATTTGCCTGCTATCCATATTGCTACCAGTAGATGGCAAAGCCAGCCCGGTGATGGCAAACCTAAGAGCCAGCGTTTAAACGGTTTACATTCACTGAGCCACGAAATACAATTTATTATAAAAGCATGCAAGATTCAGCAGGGGGAGAAGTCTAACTGGTTGATAGTATACCAAACTGTTGTCACATATGGAATTTATCAGATTTCGAAAACCCACCTACAGGCCACGGAGCCCATCCTGATGAACTGAGGGCTGATAATGCTGTCTACAGCCAGACAGGTTTCTGGCAGGTGACTTTCCAACAGCCATTGTGGTGCCAGCACACTCCCCCTCTGACCTACAGCACTGTTAAATGGTCTCTCATATGCTCTGCAATTCATTTCAACACTAAGGAAAATCTTCAACCTGCCAAATAGTTCACATATGTTTATGAAATATTTTATAATCCATTACTAAAAGATAAGATCTCCGCTGGTTCTAGGCTGAAAATAAATGGTGAGAAAGTTCATTGACAATGTGCCAATTGCTATTCAAAATATCATACCATAGCGCTATTTTCAAGTTTAGTTTCAGGAATGGAGACAAAGTAATGTCTGCTTAAAAAGTTTGGCAATACTTGAGGGAAAGGAAGATGGTAAAGTTACACAGTTGATTATTTTACAGTAACCCACAAGTTCTGTTTCTCATCACAATAAAAAATAAAACCCCCTTTGTTTTTTCGCCCTTTTCCAGGACATGTAAATTTCAATTTATGCAAGGGATATGGTGTGTGTAAATCAAATTTGGGGTGAATAAATTTCACCCAAGGGGCACTAACAGAGCCCCCAGGGAACCTCTGCTGGCGTTCTCACGCACGGACACAGAAAGTGCACAGCCCATGGCTCTTGACTTATTTTTATATCTTGCAAGTTGGCCTTTGAAAGCAATGAAGATCTGTAAATATGTTAGGTTCACTGCTTTTCAGACTTTAAAGCATCTTATGATCACAATATTTTTAGCTAATCATACCTCAGCTTAACCTATTCGAAACTTAGAATTTAGTTAAGCAAAGTTATAAAATAATAACTGTGAACCACTAATTTGACTTTGCTGTTTCCTAACTTCTCAGTCTCAGATTTCTTATCTGCAGAGTTAAGACAGAGCTGGGTGAGGTAACTTCAGCCTCCAAATTCTAAGTCTGGTCCTAATTCTTAAAATGCAATCTGCTTGCCTTGGATATTTGAGCATTGGGTAGAGAAAGATAAATAATTTACTCATTTAGAGAAATTAACTCACATTAGCAATTGTTTATTTTAACATATAATGAGGACATACCATGTACCAAGCACACAGGCTAAACAATCTCACATTTAAAAACACAAAAAAGATTCTTAAGAGCGTATAGGTTTCTGAGCTGTCTGGAAGGAAAGTGAGGAGAGTCCAATGTCTTCTCACACTAAAGGAGCTCCTGGAATATTTCCCAATAACGTTCATATGGTGCTTGGCCACTACTTTCAAGCCTAGATGTCTTATTTGGTTGGAATTTTAACATTCTCTGTTCTAAATTATAAAGCAGATCTAAGCATAATTCTCCAAGCAGCAAAATATGACTTTTATAACCCTCTATGGAGACAAATGCACTTGGGGTAAAATGAGAATTAATTTCAGAAGTAAGAAGGGTTCATAAAAGTGGAAAAAACACCCAGCTAGAACTTGCAGCTTCTTTTCAAACTGATGACAGGGTTAAAAGGTCAGAGGAATCAGGCAGGAATGTTTCTACAATTTCTCAAAAACTTTTTATTATAGAAAATTTCCAAACTACGCAAAAGTAGAGGGAAAAGTAGAGAAAAAAGTATTGGCCCCATGTGTCTATCACCCAGCTTCAACAATTATCAATATTTTGCCAATCTTGTTTCATCTATCTCCTCCCTCCTTTTGTTCTGTTTTGGGTTTTTTGCCAGAGTATTTTAAAGCAAGTCCAAGACTTTTCAATTTCATTTCACCTTCTCATTTCAAAAACGTTTTCCACTGCTCCTTTTGCTGACCTGCGCAGCAAAACCGACGAGAGAGAGGGAGAGAAAGAGACGGAGATTCTAGCTTTCATAGTAACCCTGCCAAAGAGGCTTTCAACCAGAGCAGGCTTTCCAGGAATGCATTTTACACCTTTTGCAATGGCATCTGTTAATAATCATAAAAATAAAGAGGGTCCCCTCTGGTGCTGCTCAAGTAGAAAGAATTCCGTTTATATTCCAATGCAAACACTGTTACTGTTAATGTTACACCACGCAGGCGCCAGCACACACAACTGCCTGTCGGAAGAGCAGTTTCTTTGAGAACTTGAAGTGCTAAGTTTGATCCCTGTGTTTAGTAAAGCCCTTCAAAGAAGCTCTCCTCGGGCGGGTCCTGCCTTTCTCAGGGAAACTTCCAAGTTCTAGAGTCTCGCCCTGTGCTGGGGGGCTCCATCCTTCCTTACCTGGAAAGCTTATTCGGTCCCTGAGGGCGCTGCTCACCTGGAATCCCAATGTCCCCAGGCAGTCACCCAGGCTGGCGAGGGAGCGGGGTGGGGGCGCTGCTGCACGAGCCTCGCGGACAGCCCGAGCCTGGGGCCGCCCGCCACCGCCCGGAGCTCGCGGCGGAGACTGCGGAGGAGATGCGAGCTGAGCCGGGCGCCGCGGCGGGGAGATGGGAGGGGAAAGGGGGCGATGACGCCGGGCGGACGCGGGGGAGGCGAGGGGGAGGAGGTGGGCGAGTGGAGAGGACGGGGAGGGAAGGAACCGGGATGCGCGCCGAAGGGGGGGTTTCTTTGGAATTGCGGAGCAGACCGGGCACCGTCTCACCCCAGCATCTCTGCCTCCAGAGGGAATTAACTAAGCGTTAGGAAAAATTCAGGAGTGGATTCACAGGCGACGTCTGTCTCTGTGAGACGATGCATCCCTGAGATCATCTCAAGAAGATACGCTAACATGGGGGAGGGGAGACGGCGGGGCGCGCAAGATCTTTGAGCCTCATTCCCCCGGGGCACTGTTTAGACCTCAGCCATCTAGAAGAACCAGACCCCATCCCAAGCCAGTCGCTATCGGCGTCCTCGCTTCCCGGGAAGTACTACCCAAGGGCAAATAGGACTCGTCTCAGCGCGAAGCGCGAGGGCCGCCTCTAGCTCAAGGTCCCCGCAGGCGCCCACACTCGACCGAGGGACCCGCGACCACGGGCTGGGCGGCTGGGTCACCCTGTGAGCATCCTGCGCCGCCTCCAGGGGGAGCGCGTCCGTTTCCGTCTGTCCAGAGAAGGCTAGTCTTGGCTTTCTCTGCTTTTGGCGAGTATCTTTTAAGATCCTTGCCCTCCCCAGTCCCACCAGCTTAATTTTAACCCCATACCTTCTCACTCTCTTTTATTCTCCTTCTTAGGAGAGGTGCTCCTTCGAGGTGGGGGCCCTAGGCAGATGGGAGCCGCATTGATTCAATATCTAACTGTGTTTCTCCTGGGTTGCAGGTCTGGAGCAAGATGCGCTGATACGACGAGTACAAAAACTCTGTCCTGGCCCTCAAGGCGGGGAGATCGAGTAAGTGCACAAGTATTTATAACACAAGGTCTTAGCATGTCCCACAACACGTGGCTCATTAGTGGGTTTATTGCGGTTCTCAAGTTTCTATATATTGGTTTTTATCTAGGATAATTTGTTCTGAAGCTCTCTGTCTCGCTGATTAGATCGTAATCTTCATATGCGTTTTTTGAGTCACCACTCTCTGCCATAGGGCCTGGGGTATAATGAGTGCTATGTGTTGAACTAAAAAAGTTTGCCAGTGAAATGGAGTGTGAGGAAGTCATAGAGAAGGCCCAGAACTCAGAATAAGTCCCATCTGACTCTAAATTGCTGTGCCCTGGGCCTCAGCTTCTTCACCTGTAAATCAAGAAGGTTGGACTGGAGGAGTTCGGCAATCTGTAATTCTCAAACATTTTTGAGATTCGAACACTGCATAAATGCAGAAGGATTTGTGAGGACCCAGGTCTGTTTCCTTTACCTCAGTCAGCACTCCTCGCGGACATCACATAAAGCCGACTTCAAGTGCTCTAACATTTTCAGGATCCCCTTCCTGATCCTTTTACTCCAAGCCCTCTTTTTCCCCCAGCTTCATTAACATATAACACTGTATAAGTTTAAGGTGTGCAATGTGATGATTTGATACACGTATATATTGCAGAATGTTTACCACAATAAGGTCAGTTAACACATCCTCTACCTCACATACTTACAATTTTGTTATTGTCATTATGGTGAGAATGTTAAAGCTCGACTCTCATAGCAATTTTCGAGATTACAATACAGTATTATTAACTATAGTCACCATGCTGTACATTACATCCCTGAGCCTTATTCACCACAGAGCTGACAGTTTGTATCCTTTGACCAACATCTCACGATTTCCCCCACCCCTCAACCACCATTCTACTCTGTTTCTATGAGTTTGATGTTTTTAGATTCCACATATAAGTGGAATCATACAGTATTTGTCTTTGTCTGTCTGATTTATTTCACTTAGCATAATGCTCTCAAGATCCATTCATGTTGTCTCAAATGGCAGGATTTCCTTCCTCTTTCATGGCTGAATGATATTCCTATCTATATCACATTTTTTTTAATCTACTCATCCCTCAATGGACATTTAGGTTGTTTCTATGTCTTGGCTACTGTAAATAATGCTGCAGTGAACATAGGAGTGCAGATATCGCTTTAAAATAGTGATCTCATCTTCTTCAGATGTATACCCAGAAGTGCAATTGCTGGATCATTTGATAGTTCTATTTTTAGTTTTTAGAGGGACTTTGATACTGTTTTCCATAGTGACTACACCAATTTACATTCCTACCAGCAGTATACCAGGGTTCCCTTTTCTCCACATCCTCAACAGCATTGATTGTCTCGTATCTTTCTTGATAATAGCCGTTCTAACATGTGTAAGGTGATATCTCATTTTGGTTTTGATTTGCATTTCCCTGATGATTAGTGATGTTGAGCACCTTTTCATATATCTGTTGGTCATCTGTATGTCTTCTTAGGAAAAATGTCTGTTCAGGTCCTCTGCCCACTTTTTAATTGGATTATTTAATTTTTTTGCTATTCAGTTGTATGAGTTCTTTCTATATTTTCGATATTAACTCCTTTTTAGATATATGGTTTGCAAATATTTTCTCTCATTCTGTAGGTTGCCTTTTCATTTTGTTGATAGTTTCCTTTGCTGTGCAGAGGCTTTTTAGTTTGGTGTGGTTCCACTTGTTTATTTTGCTTTTGTTGCTTGTACTTTTGGTGTCAAATCCAAAAAATCATTGCCGAGACCAATGTCAAGTAGCTTTTTCTCTATGTTTTCATCTAGGAGCTTTATGGTTTCAGATCTTACATTTAAGTCTTTATTCCATTTTGTGTTAATTTTTGTGAGTGGTGTAAGATAAGGATGCAATTTCATTCTTTTGCATGTGGATATCCAGTTTTCCCATCATCATTGTTTGAAGAGACTATCCTTTCCCCATTGAGCATTCTTGGCTCCCTTGTCAAATATTGGTTAACTATATATGTGTGGGTTTATTTCTGGGCTCTTGATCCTGTTCCATTGGTATATGTGACTGTTTTTATGCCAGTATCATATTGTTTTGATTGCTATAGCTTTGTACTACAGTTTGAAATCACGAAGTGTGATGTCTCCAGCTTTGTTCTTTCTCAAGATTGCTTTGGCTATTTGGGTTTTTTTGTGGTTCCATATGAATTTAGGATTATTTTTTCTATTTCTGTGAAAATGCCATTGAGATATTCATAGGGATTGTATTGAATCTATAGATGGCTTTGGGTAGTATGGATATTTTAACAATATTAACTCTTCTGATCCTTGAACATAGGATATCTCTCCATTTATTTTTGTCCTCTTCAATTTCTTTCCTCAATGCCTTTTAGGTATATAGGTATTTAACTTAATTAGTTAAATTTATTCCTAAGTATTTTATTCTGTTGGAAGTTATTGTAAACGGGGTTGTTTTCTTTATTTGGATTTCAGATAGTTAGTATATAGAAACGCAACTGATATGCAGATGTTGACTTTGTATCCTGCAACTTTACTGAATTTGTTTAAGTCAAACAGTTCTTTGGCGGAGTCTTTGGGATTTTGTATTTACAAGATCATGTCATCAGCAAACAGAGACAATTTCACTTCTTCCTTTCTGATTTGGATGCCTTTTATTTCTTTTTCTTGCCTAATTGCTGTGGCTAAGAATTCCAGTACTATGATAATTAAGAGTGCTGAGAGTGGGCACCCTTGTCTTGTTCTCCACCTTAGAGTGATAGTTTTCAACCTTTCGCCATTGAGTATGATATTAGTTGTGAGCTTATCATATATGGCCTTTGTTATGTTGAGGTGTGTTCCTTCTATACCCAATTTTTTTGAGAGTTTTGATCATGAAAGCATATTGAATTTTGTTAAATGCTTTTTCTGCATCTATTGAAGTGACCATATGATTTTTGTCTTTCATTCTATTAATGTGGTGTATCATATTTATTGATTTGTGGATGTTGAACCAGCCTTCCTTCCTGGGATAAATCTCACTTCATCATGGTGTATGATCCTTTTAATGTGCTGAATTTTGTTTGCTGGTATTTTGTTGAGAATTTTTGCATCTATGTTATTAGAGATATTCACGTGTAGTTTTCTTTTCTTGTAGTATCCTTGTCTGGCTTTGGTATTGGGGTATTTCTAGCCTCATAAAATGAGTTTAGGAGTGTTTCCTCCTCTTCAATATTTTTGAATTTGAATTGACAATTCTTCTTTACAAGTTTGGTAAAACTCATCCACAAAGCCATGTGGTCCTGGACTTTTCCTTGTTGGGAGGGTTTTGATTACTGATTCAGTCCTCTTATTGGTCTGTTCAGATTTTCTGTTCTTTTTTTTTTTGGAGGAAGGTTAGCCCTGAGCTAACTACTGCCAATCCTCCTCTTTTTGCTGAGGAAGACTGGCCCTGAGCTAACATCCATGCCCATCTTCCTCTACTTTATATGTGGGATGCCTGTCACAGCATGGCTTGCCAAGTGGTGCTATGTCCACACCCGGGATCTGAACCAGCAAACCCTGGGCTCCCAAGATGTGAAACGTGCACACTTAACCGCTGTGCCACCGGGCCGGCCCCAGATGTTCTGTTTCTTCATGATTCAGACTCGGTAGGTTGTATGTTTCTAGGAATTTATCCATTTCTTCTATGTTGTCCAATTTTTTGGCGTATAACTGTTCATGGTAGTCTCTTATGATCCTTTGTATTTCTGGGGTATCACTTGTAATGTCTCCTTTTTTATTTCTGTTTTTATTTATTTGAATGTTCTCTCTTTTTTTCTTGGTAAGTTACCTAAAGGTTTGTCAAGTTTGTTTATCTTTTCAAAGAACCAACTCAGTTTTGTTGATCTTTTCTATTTCTTTTCTATTCTCTATTTCATTTATTTCAACTCTGATCTTTGTTATTTTCTTCCTTCCACTAACTTTGGACTTAGTTTCTTCTTGTTTTTATACTTCCTTAAGGTTTAAAGTTAGGTTGTTTATTTGAGCTCTTTCTTTTTTCTAAGTGTAGGCATTTATCACCATAAACTTCTCTCTTAGCACTGCTTTTGCTGCATTCCATAGGTTTTGTTATATTGTGTTTCCATTTTTATTTGTTTCAATATATTTTTTAATTTCCCTTTTATTTTCATCTTTGCCCCATCTGTTGTTCAGGAATGTGTTATTAAATTCCACATATCTGCAAACTTTGAAGTTTTCCTCCTGTTATTAATTTCTAGTTTCACACCATTGTGGTCAGAAAAAGATAGTTGGTATGATTTCAGTCTTCTTAAATTTGCTGAGGCTTGTTTTGTAACCTAATGTATGGTCTGTCCTGGAGAATGTTCCATGTGCACTTGAGAAGAATGTGTCCTCTGCAGCTGTTGAATGGAATGTTCTGCATATGTTTGTTAGTCCATTTGGTCTAAACTTTAGTTCAAGTCTATTGTTTCCTTACTGGTTTTATGTCTGGGTGATCTGTCAATTGTTGAAAGTGGGGTATTGAAGTCCCCTACTCTTATTGTATTCTTTTTGATTATTCCCTTCCAATCTGTTATTATTTGCTTAATATATTTAGGTCCTCTGATGTTGAGTGTGTATCTATTTACAACTGTTATACCTTCTTGATGAACTGACCCCTTTATCATTATATAATGACCTTCTTTGTTTCTTGTTGTGTGTTTTGACTTGAAGTCTCTTTTGTCTGATATAAGTGTAGATACCCCCGCTCTCTTTTGGTTTCCATTTGCATGGAATATCTTTTTCCATCCCTTAACGTTGTGCCTCTGTGTGTCCTTGAAGCTGAAGTGCGTCTCTTAGAGGCAGCGTATAGTTGGGTCTTGTTTTTCTATGCATTTAGCTTTTGATTGGAGCATTTAATCCGTTTAAAGTAACTATTGATAGGCAAGGCCGTACTGTTTCCATCTTGTTAATTGTTTTCTGGCTATTTTGTAGTTCCTTTGTTCTTTTATTTCTCTCTTGCTGTCTTCTTTTGTGAACTGATGATTTTCCATAATGGTATACTTTGATTCCCTTCTCTTTATCTTGTATGTATCTACTATAGGTTTTTGTTTTGTGGTTTCCCTGAGATTTACTTGAAACATCTTATAGATGTAACACTCTATTTTAAGCTTATAACAACTAAACTTCAATCACATACAAAAACTCTATCCTTTTATTCCCCCACCACATTTTATGTTTTTGATGTCACAATTTACATCTTCTTATATTGTGTACCCATTAACAAATTACTGTAGATATAGCTATTTTTATTACTTTTGTCCTCCGACCTTTATACTAAAATGGTTAACATAGCATCATATTACAGTATTAGAGTATTCTGAATCTAATATATACTTGCCTTTACCAGTGTGTCATTTATTTTCAAATGTTTTCATGTTTCTAGTTAGCATTCTTTCATTTCGGCCTTTCTTGTAAGGCAGGTCTAGTGGTAATGAACTCTCTCAGCTTTTGTTTATTTGGGAAAGTCTTTATCTTGCTTTCACTTCTGAAGGACGACTTTGCTGAGTAAAGTATTTTTGGTTAGCTGTTTTTCTTTCAGCACTTAGAATATCATCTCATTCTTGCTTGGTCTGCAAGGTCTCTGCTGAAAAATTCACTGAGGGCCAAGTGCAGAGGTGTGTGGTGGCACCAGGTCCAGGGGATAATGGTGGCTCATTGGCTCAGGCCACGGGAGTCCACAACATTGACAACTGCATTGTCCTTGGTGAGCACTGCAGTGGGTCTGCAGAGGCTACAAGGGCTATTTGAATCTTGAGCAATGTCTCCAGGTCCAGCAGCTAGAGAGCAGGGCAAGCACCAGTAGTGGCCAGAGCTGGTCGTATGCACACACTCAACTTTGGGGGCCAGCTGCAGATGCCTATGTACTGGCAGAAGCTTGTTGCAAATGCGCACTTAGTGTTGAGGGCCAGGGCAGGCAGCAAGGGCTGGAGCCAACTACTGGTGTACTGACTGCTGTGGGGGCTCTGGCTTATCACTTGCACTACGGTGGTTGGTGGGTCTTGCACAGGCACACAGCAGTGGAGGCTGGTGATGGGGCTTGGGCCAGGGGCACGCAGGTGCACAACTGGAGGGGCTGGCTGTAAATGAGCACAGTGGTGCAAGCCTGTGGTAGAAGATAGGGCCTCATCCAGGCCCACAAGCAGCTACATGGGCTCTAGCTTGTTGGTGTGCTTTCGCATGGCTGCATAGTCTTCCCCCGGGCATGTGCATGGTGGTGAAGGCTGCTGATGGACATCAGGCTGGCACGAGACAAGTGCACAGCTGGAGAGGCCAGCCTTAAGCACACACACAGTGGTGTGGGTGAGCCATTAGAATCCAGGCTGGTGTCTTGCACTCACGCAGCCAGAGAGGCCTGGGCTGGCTGTCAGTGTGGTTCCTGGGCTCTGGCAGGTTTAGCTGGGAGGGAAGGGAGAGAGAATCAAATGGCTGGTGTCAGCGAACATGAGTACCTGTGGGACAAAAGCCAGTAAAATTTGCAAGGTGTCTGCAGTGGCTGTGCTGGCCGTCGGTTTCTTCAGTAGAAAAAGCTGCTGGGTTTGTCTACAGAGTAGGTCACTAGGAACCAGTCACTCCCACTGTGTGGCTAATACTGGTAGCCCCTGCTTTTTTTCTTTATTCCTAGCTGTCTTTCTGTGTCTTAGCTTTGCTGGTCTCCAGGCGGGGGGAGTTAAACCAAAGCAGGACCTTCAAGGGGTGCTTCAAAAGGCTGGGGAAGCTGGCCACTCACCTCGCTCTGACTTTCCCTGTGAGGGCAGTTCTTTTTAGCTGGGAAACTCCCTCTTGGTGCAGAGCAGTGCCAGCGGTCTTCCTTCCCTCTTTGCGTGGTTAGTCTCAAGTTGTTTGTTCCATCGTGTTGCTGACGTTTCTTACATGGACTCCAGAGCTCTTCCAGAGCCATTTTTGCTCTTGGATGAGCTCTCTAATTGTTGATCTTCATGGGGACTTGGAAGCTGGGGTCTCTTACTCCACCATCTTGATGACTTCACTCCCCACTCGACCCCAAGCCCTTGCCTTCTATTCCTGGATCTGTTTGAGGTTGTCTTAGCATCAACTTGACTTTTTAAAAATTAATTAGCTAATTAATTAATTTCTCGCTTTACCTCATCTGGCCTTGATGCTTGATAATTACTACTTCTCTGTTTCCAGGATTCTGGCTTCTCTTCACCAGGATTCCTTTTTCTGGCCTAATCCAGTCACTCAGGTTTTCTGTAGCCTTGTATGAGCAATTTAGACACCCACACTCAACTATATCGCAAAAGAGCCCCTTCCCAACCCTTCAAGTTCCCTATTCATTCTGGTCCTGTTATGATTATCCTACAATTTTCCAATACTCCTCAACCAGTTTTCTACATGAGAATGAACACTTTGTACAGTATGACTCCTACCAGTTAGTAAATAATGCATTGTAGGGAATGTTATCACTTAAAAAAAATAGCTCTAATAATGAAGTTTCTAGCTTTCTTTCCCCAGCACTCCTAGAGTTGGTCTTCAAATACTGTGACCATCATGGCCAAAGATTTGATCAGATTACTTTCTTTATTTAATTTTTATCTTGCTGAGGAAGAGTGGCCCTGAGCTAAGATCTGTTGCCAATCTTCCTCTTTTTGCTTGAGGAAGATTAACCCTGAGCTAACATCTGTGCCAGTCTTCTTCTACTTTATATGTGAGTCACTGCCATAGCATGGCTGATGAGTGGTGTAGGTCCACACCTGGGATTTGAATCTGCATACCCAGGCCACTGAAGTGGAGCACACTGAATCCAACCACTACGCCATGGGGCCAACTCTGAGCAAATTATGTTTAATACAATTCAAGGCCTCCATTGATGCACCAGTAGCATTCATAACTAGTCATCCTGTGTGGGGCCCCTAACCTAACAACTACCTCTCCAGAATGGACCAAGAAGCCTGGACGCATTTCTTGTTACATTTCAGGTCATTAGAGATATTGTCACCCCAGGAGAAGTGGTGACCCCTGTCAGGTCTGGCCATGATTATGGCTATACCACTTAGCTTTTTTCCCTAGACTTGATTTCCCAAGAGACTCAGATCAAAATAGAACAGCTCCCTTTCCACGGCTAAATCTTATTTGTCATGGAAATGTGCTTGGAAAGTTTTAGCAATGGAAAGACAGGAAGAGGAGATGCTTATGGTCCATGGTCAAGGTCTAAGTCATGCCTAAACTTTGTGGAAGGGACATGACTTGCTGTGGCTGGAATCTTCCCTGTTAACTTTTAATCCCAAGGTTTGATCAAAACCTTTTACTCATTGGGTAGTATGGATGTTTGAAAACCCAGATCCTCTTGGTTAGGACAGACTAAGCAAATTAAGCAAATTTAATGATATGAACAATTAAAAGATGAGGAGACATTTGTCCTCAGATTAGATTTACTCTGATAGGAGTCGCCTATGATCAGCTAATTTGAGGAACAGTTGCTGGCTTTCCACGAATCTGTACACCACTGACTTTCTCCATCTTTCTCTGTGGCCTAGAAAAAGCAATGATGAATTCCCAAGAGGAATCTGAAAGTTGGGTCCCTCACTGCAGCCATGGTGCAGCCCTTCCTCCATTTTGGGCCTGCTGTCTCTGATGGGCAGTGCTGATCTCTCCCTCCTGAGTGCGAGCGCTGGGCCCGGGTACTTGCCGTACCTTTTTGAAATTATTTGTTTCTTGTCTGCCTCCCAAACTGGACTCTGAGAGCCTCAAGGGAAGCTTTTATATTGCCAGCACTAAGTGAGTATCTGGAATTTAGAAGTTTAGTGAATGTTAACTGAGAAAATGAAGAGGTCTCCAAAAATGGACCAGAATTAAGAGATTCTCCGCCATTCTCATCTGTAGTTTAGAGTAGAGAAGTTTATCAGAAGAAACTGGATCTCCCACAGAAATCACTGAGAGTTAAGCTAGAGCCATCACAAGTAAGTGTGAATTAAAAAATCTGAAGAGGACATGGACCCCAGGGAACACAGCCAGGACTAAAACACTGGGCCCCCGCCAGAAAGTCTCCCAGAGACAGGGTTTCATAGGGCATTGCTGGAGGACAGGGACGCTTGTAAAGCTGAATTTATAGGAATGTAAATTGAGGTTGATGGGGCAGAATCATTTCTACTCCAAGCTTGGAAGTTCATGATAACATTTTGTCTGTTATTATTATGTATTTTTTTCAATTCTGGAAATAGTGACAAATAACTACAGGACATGAGCAAGCCTTCAATAAAGATCTTTATCGGGGTCAAAATAATCCTGAGCAAACTACACTTTCAATCATGCATCCAGTCGGGAAGAATAAAGGCGATTCCTCCTCTTTCTAGATGGCCCCTGAATATGGCACCCAGTCCGTCTGGGGCTTGTCACAATGGTGCACTCAATGGAAATGTATTTGGAGTTGGAAGACTCAGGTTTGAAGCTGAATGCTGCCACTTATTAGCTGTGTGATTTGGGGTAAGCCACTTGACCTTTCAGAGCCCCTATTCCCTCTTTGAAAGATTAGTTTGATGAAACTTGCCTGGAAGAGTGGTTATAAGGGATAAATGTGAAAATATATGTGAGTATCCTTAACTGTGGCCTGACACATGATAAGTGCTCGATAAGTAGAACTAGAATCCCACCTCCACAGATCTAGAAAAGTGGACCCTGGGAGAGAGCGTAGTGGGTGACATACGGCAGAGGTCGCTACTTCACTCTCAGGTGTAATCAGAAGCTGATTTTTGTAATAGACCCAGGGACCTCTAATGTCAGCTTCTTCTCTCTGTTATGCTTTCCCTTCTGTTCTCATTATACCCAAGACTCTGACTTGGTCCACAGACAAAGCATCAACTAAATCAAACAGCCTTCATAATATTTAAATAACCTCCTAGAGGATAAACAAATGGAGTGATCACCAGAGGTCAGAGTGAAGAGACGAGGAGAGGAGCAGTGGGAGATGGGAACAACAGGCTGGGCCACATTTGATCCTTGGGACAAATGTTTCAGACTGCAGATGTTTTGAGGTAGCTTGTAAACTGGAAAGTGACCTTGAAAATCCTGAGTTTCCAGTTTTTTTGATGAAAACTTAGAAAATCAGGCAAGTCGGGTCCACATTCCCTGATGGCAACAGTCTGCCAGAGCTCAGTAGGAGCTAACAATTTGGAACAGGCCGTCTTGAACTTGAAAGTTGTCTCCACTCCTTTTTGTGTGCCCTGGATCCAGTCTAAGTATTGGCTTCCACTTGCCGTCTCTGAGCCTACTGTACTATTTACTCGGTAGGGAACAACCTGAAAAAATAAGGTCAGTTTGCAAATTAGAAAGATAATCCTGGAAGCAGAAGGATCTGTTGTTGGGAGAGGGAGCTGAAGTGAAAGAGAAGGATTAAACTTGAAGTAGAAAGATCAGCTAAGAGGTTATTGCAATCGTTCGAGCTAAACTTCATGAAGGTTCCAACTAGGCAGTAGGCTTGGAGATGGAAGAGGACAGATTCCAGAGACATGTCGGGGATAAAACTGAGTGAGCTGGTGACTGAACATGGAGAGTAAATGAAGGAAAAGGAGGATTTCAGGGCTCAAAATAAATCAAGGCTATGTACAGGATGTTTATTACAACAGTTTTTGTATAGTAGCAGAAAAAATGCAAACAAAGTGAATGCTCATGAGAGCAAGATCGTGGAATACACCGTGGTACATGCATTCTCTGGGACAGTATGCTGCCATTATGAGGAATAAGTCAGATCCAAACCAGCTGCCTGGGAGGGATTTCCTCACACTGTAGTTAAGTGAAATGCACTGAGGAACATGTAGAAGATGAACCCATTAATATCAAAGCAGAAACCAAAAAACCTACATATGTATGTGTCTGCAAATATGTATACACACATACGTATATATGTAAGTGTATGTGACGTACATATTTGCTTACGATTATGTGAGCAAAGTGGAGGAGGAAGGGAATAGGAGACAAGCAAAAAGATCTATATTATAAAATGTCTTTGAACTTTTAAAAGAATTATATGATTCTATTTTTGTTGAACTGCATATATGTGTATATAATCATTAAAAAGATGCATAAAATGGTTCTATGGAGCTTGAGGGATTCCAATTGATTTTAATTTTCTTATATTGTTATAGATTATTTATAAAATTGGTATAAAACCCTCACAATATGTGAACCTAAAACAGCTTTAAAAAATAAACTTAATTAATTCTTTAAAAACCCACAATAGCTCTATTTTCATTGTAGACAAACACAGACCAAGGTATGTTTTTTCGTCATTTCAACATTCCTCTCATATTAGGTTTAAATGCTGCCACGGCCATTTACCAGCTGGATGAACTCCGGCAATTGACGTAATCTGTCTCTCAGCCTGATTTTTCTTATGTGAAAAGTGGGAAGGATAACCTCAACCCTGAAAGGTGGTTGTTAGGATCAAATAAAAGGGTATCCAGTAAGTGTCTGGCCCATTGTAGGCTGTCCTCAGATAGCAGCCACTATTTCTAGTACTCTTAGAAAATACTAAGTGGCCGTCCCTCACCCGCCTGTCCCCTATTCACAAGAGTGACACGATTGATTTCAGCCATGGCCTTCAGTTCCTGCCCTGATACTTTTCTGTCCAGGTCCAGGAATAATGGTTCCTCCCCTTTTCTCTAGACTTTAATCAGTTGCTTGAGGCCAAGGAGGAAATGCTGGGCCGCTGGCCGGTGAGCAGGCATCGGGACTCACATAGTTTCTTCCTCGCCCTATTTTTAGCTGATCTGACTTCTTAGTTTAAAACTTACCATCAAATTCAAAGTTATTTTCAAACCTCCTGTCCTCGTTTAACCAGTAAAAGTCTTTTTTGTTTTTGCAAGTTTTGCAAGTTTTATTTTTGAAAGTTTGGCCCACAATGTAAAGAAAAAGATTAAACAAATGTGGGCTTTAGGTATGAAAGCATTACGAGGGGCTCGGTAACCAGCTGATGTGTTTACAGAGCCTCCCCTCCCTCCCGGCCCCAGCAAAAGATCATAGAAAAGATTTGAGCTTTTGACGCAAATATGGTCAAATCGCCTTGGAGGAACTAAGACCACCTTATATGTGCGTATCTGTTTAGTGTCTGCACTCCTGGAGAAGCAGAGATGCTGAGATGTTGCAGGTAAAGTGTCAGCACTGAAGCTGCTTAAGGATTTCAGTTTTGTTGTTGCTAAGAAATTACACATAAGACTGGGTAAAACTTAACCATTCAATTTGCTGAGTTCTTTGTTTTATTTCTAAAATCTATCATTGATATAGGAAAAATGTATAAGTGAGTTTATAACTGCAAATCCCAATTGGTTGAAAGTCTCCCTCAAAGTTTGGTTCATAGCACACAATCTGTGAGAACTGGAGTCTGTCCTGGCCCAGAGCTTTCCAGAAGAACAGCAGGGGCCCTTTTATGACTAGGAGTTAATCTTTGGGTATTTCTTGAGTTTGTTGACTTTGTTCATAATTTATTTGTGTAAGAATTTTATTTCTGAATAGAGTTTCCTTCTTTTTTCTCTCTAAATTAAACTTTAATCTTCTTCAATCAGCAGAATAGTCTAAATATTTTAGAAAACAAACCTTCAGATGTGGCCACTAATGGGTAAAAATTCTATTTCATTTGGTTTACCATGATTAATTAACCAACATTCACTGTTTATAATGCCTCGGGCATTGTTCTTGACCAGGGTTTCTCAACCCTGGCACTGTTGACGTTTTGGACTGGAAGATTCTTTCCTGGGGGCGGGGGCTGTCCTGTGCGTTGGAGAATGTTTAGTAGCATCCCTGGCCTCTACCCACCAGATACCAGTAGCACACTCACCAGTTGTGGCAACCCAAATTGTCGCAAATATTGCCTAACACCCTTTGAGGGGCAAAACCAACCCCAGTTAAGTACACTCACTGTTCTCGCCACTTTGACACGGGTCATTTTATTTCCTCTTTACGACAGAGAATATGAGAATTTACACGAGGTCACGTAGTGGGTCAGTGAGTGGGCTCCTGGGCGTCCGAGTCCAGTTGGTTTAATTCCACAGCTCCTCCTCTTTTAGAGATCATGCCAGAAAAAAAACAAAAGAGAGAGAAGCCTGACTTAGGGTCAACATTTCTTAAAACATAAAGGTTATTCCGGGTGCTATTCCTAATACTTTCTACATCCTCAAACCCCATCCTTGGCCCCAGAATGTGCTTTAGCTGCCACCAACCCCCAGCCCTCCCTTCTGAAAATATCTCATGTTTTCCTGATGATCATAGTTGTCTGACATGAGGTTTTTCAGCTTTTTCTTCTTCACTTTAACCGTCCTTTACTATCCTTCTTTCTGAAACCAACCCTTCCACCTGTGCCCTGCATGAGACCACCCCTCCCCTCCCTCTGACCATGCTTCATGAATTATCGCTATTGCAAACCTTCAGTCCTTCCCTAGGCCTGAGAACATGGTTATCTCTCTGTGACGGTTAATTTTATGTGTCAACTTGACTAAGCCATGGTATCCAGATATTTTGTCAAACATTAGTTTAGATATTTCCGAAGGTCTTTTTTTGATGAGATTAACATGTAAATCAGTAGACTTTGGGTAAAGCAGATTATTCTCTATAATGTGGGTGAGTCTCTCCAATCAGTTGAAGGCTGACCTCTCTGGAAGAAGAGGGAATTCTGCCAGGAGGTCACCTTAGGACTCGAAATGCAACTCTCATCTGGGTCTCCAACCTGCCAGCCTACCTGGAAGATTTTGGACTTGCCAAGCGTCCACAATCACATAAGCCAATTCCTTAAAGTAAATCTGTCTTTCTATGTAGACATCGTATTGGTTCTGTTTCTCTGGAGAACCCTAATACACCCCCCTTTCCAAAAAGCCTTTCCCCTGAAGCTGCTTTGCATCTAAGCTCAAATGCCCCTTCTCTACAAAATCAGCTCTACTGTTCTCTCACCCTCTTCTGCTGGAATTGTTCTTATAGTTTTCATAAGGAGATGTTTGAAATGTTGAGATCTCTGCCCTGTGAAACAGAGACCTTATCTATTTCACTGTTACATTTCTAAAATATGTCTAGCACAATAACTTGAGTATTGTGGATAGTTAAGCATATTCATTTGAAATGTCAAACTTTTTCTCTAAATGAGGTTTAAAAACATCTGAAAAAAATGGAACAATAAACATTTCCTTTTGATATTTCTGGACTTAGATGTTTGAATTTGAACTCTGTTTATTAAAAACATCCTTTGGGGGTAAGTTAGCCCTCTTTTTTCTTTAAAAAATGTTTTTCAGAGTTGCAGTAAAAGAGCAACCCAAATGCAGAAACCTGTAGCTTTGTTTATGGAGCTTGAAGATCAGAGAAATCATTCCCCAAACCTAAGTGGTGATGAATAAACATGTAGTGAGTGGCTGGCGGACACTTTTTAACCTTCATACACGTTTAACTCTTTCACTTCTGGCCATAATGCCTAGGATGCTCTTATAAAATTAGAACATTAGAAAAAAGTTGAATTAATTGTATTTAATTTGATTTTTTTTAAAGCCAATAAGGGAGAAAAGCGCAACAGGGTTCAGAGAAGGAGTGTTTCTGCTGTTAGTGAAAAATAGTCATATTGGATAGAATTTTGACCTTTAGGCTAAAAACCAGAAAGTGAGTTGTAAACCAGAAACATATTTTTAGGGAATTATAAGGAGCTTTTAAAAACTCAGTGGGGATTTATCACCGATGTTTTTTAAAAGTTTTTAGCAACACTCAGAGCACTCTAAATTGAAGATAGAAAAAAATTACCCACAATAACCAAAACACCATAAATTAAATCACTTCTGCTTTTATATCTGTCTCTAATTTTACAGTCCTTGCCCATACAGATTTATAATTTTTTCCAACATTTTATTATAAAATCTTTCAGACACTTCACTCTATCCATCTTATTTTTTAATACATTTCAAAGTAAGTTGCTGACATCAGCATACTTTACTATGACCAAATGGGATTTATTCCAGGTATGTAAGGCAGGTTCAACATTTAAAAAACAACTAATATAATCCATCACAGCAACGGATTAAAGAAGAAAAATCATATGATCATATCAATAGATGCTGAAAAAGCATTTGACAAACTCAACACCCATTCATGATAACAACTCCCAGCAGACTAAGAATATAGAGAAACTTCCTTAACCTAATAAACAGAAAACCTGTATCTAAGATCATACTTAATGATGAGAAACTAGATGCTCTCTCCCTAAAATTTGGAACAAGGATATCCCCTCTGTTCTATTCAACATCATACTGGAAGTCCTAGCTAATGCAATAAGGTAAGAAAATAAATTAAAAGTATACAGATTGGAAAGGAAGAAATAAAAGAGTCTTTGTTCACAGATGGTATGAATGTTCGTATAGAAAACACCAAAGAATCAAGCAAAAACCTGCTGGAACTAATAAGCAATTACAGCAAGGTTGCAGGATACAATGTCAATATTCAATAGTCAATTATTTTCCTATATTCCAGCAATAAACAACTGGACTTTGAAATTTAAAAAAAAAACATCATTTTCAGGGAGGCGGGACCAAGATGGCGGAGTGAGTGGTCTTCTTTGTCTCTCCCCCATCGAATCCATAACTAATTGGACATTCACTGATTAACAAAGGATATCCAGATAGCATCTCAAGATGCCTAAGAGTCTCGTGCTACTACACATCAGAAGGCAGACGGACTTCCCCCCAGGAGGAGGTGGAAATAGATGAAAACTCTCCGACCCCCAACCCCTGGACAGCCTAGTTCCTGCAGGAGGCTGTCTTCCAGTGGACTCCCCCATAGCATCGCCACACACCAAGGGCGGGAGCGTGCACTCACCAACGGAGTGAAGGTGGAAATAGGTGACAACAGCCCTACCCAAGCCCCCTGCGATTACACCTAAGCCCAGGGGGAATCCCCAGGGTCTTGCACCCACCGGCAGGGAAGGCCTCCGCTCGCCATTAGCAGGGAGGCCCCTCCCAGAATCCAGAACAAAGAGAAGCTCCTGGCGGGCCCGGCACGGCACCAGACCGCAAGCTGCTGCTGGGCTCACGGTCTCCGGCGCACGGGTCGGTGCAGGGGGTGCCCGGACTTCCCATAGACGTGCTTGGGGACATGGTTGGAGCTCCAGCGCCTGGCTCTGCAGCGCAGCGGAAGGCTCCGGGGTCCCACACCTCCCCGGCAGGGAAAGCTTCTGCTCGCCATTAGCAGGGAAGCCACGCCCAGAATCCAGGACAAAGGGAAGCTCCCGGTGGGTGGATTCCCCAGCATGGCACCAGACCATAAGCTGCTGCTGGGCTCATGGTCTCCGGTGCATGGGTTGCTGCAGGGGTGCCCGGACTTCCTGTGGACGTGCTTGGGGACTGGGTGGAGCTCCAACACCTGGCTCTGCGGCCCAGGGGGACGCTTCAGGGTCCTGCACCCCCCCAGCAGGGAGGGCCACTGCTCACCATTGGCAGGGAGGCCCCACCCAGGATTTGGAACACCAGGAAGCTCCCTAGAGCAGAATTCCCCACAAGGCGGCAGCTTACAAGCCACCACCAGGCCCACGGACTCTGGCCGTGTCCCAGACGAGGCAAGGGGCTCCCAGAGATCCCGTGAGAGTGGAGTGGGGCAGGGTGGAGCTCTGGTGAAATGGCTACATAGCCCAGGGGGGAACTCCAGGTTCCTACAGCAGCTTCAGCGAAAGCCTCTGCACAGCACTAGTGGAGAGGTCCTGACTGGCAATTGCAAGGCGGGAAGGCCCTGGGGCAAAAGCAGCACAGCTAGGTGAGCTAACGACAGACTGCAGAAGATACCCATAGCTCTGCTGGGACCTATAGTGGACAGGTGTGATCTTGTGGGCTCTGTTAGGGACAAAGCAGCGATTATAGGTGATCCTGCTCCTGGCTGATGGGAAAGCCCACAACACCACTGCAGACCACAAGGAGGGAGCACATCTAAGTGGGCTGCAGCAGTAGGCACCAGCAGCCTGAGGCCCCCTTGCGATTGTCCCCACAACCGACGAGGGACGCCACAAGACCACTGTGACATGAGGAGGGGTCCAGGTCCAGTCAGTAACAGCTGACAGGGTTCCTGGTTGGTGCAATCTAAACAGCTGCCCCCGCACACACCAGTCGCAACAAGTGGAAGCAGCGACTAAACTCTATCTCTATGCAGAGGCACAAATCCATGCCATCAAGCAGTATGAAAAAATATATTAAATCTCCAGAACAGAAGGAAAATGATAAGCACCCAGAAAACAATCCCAAAGACAATGAAATCTATAACCTAAATGACGAGGATTTCAAAACTGCCATTATTAAAAAACTCAACGAGTTAAAAGAGAATTCAGATAGACAACTCAATGAGTTCAGGAGCTATGTCACAAAAGAGCTTGATACTATAAAGAAGAACCATTTAGAAATACTGGAGATGAAGAACACAATGGAGGAGATTAAGAAAAATCTGGACTCTCTGAACAGTAGGGTCGATAATATGGAGGACAGAATTAGCAATTTGGAGGATAGGAATATAGAAATGCGGCAGACAGAGGAGGAGAGAGAACTAAGACTAAAAAGAAATGAAGAAACTCTCTGAGAATTATCCGACTCAATTAGGAGATGCAACATAAGGATTATAAGTATACCAGAGGGAGAGGAGAAGGGGGCAGAAGGCCTGTTCAAAGAAATAATAGCTGAGAACTTTCCAAACTTGGGAAGAGAGATGGAACTTCATGTGACAGAAGCCAGTAGATCTCCAAACTTTATTAACACAAGAAGACCAACCCCAAGGCATGTAGTAGTGAAACTAGCAAAAGTCAACGACAAAGAAAAAATACTAAGGGCAGCCAGGCAGAAGAAAATAAATTACAAAGGAAACCCTATAAGTCTATCAGCAGATTTCTCAAGACTGACCTTACAGGCTAGAAGAGATTGGAATGAAATATTCAAAACTCTGAAGGACAAAAACCTGCAGCCAAGAATACTCTACCCAGCGAAAATATCCTTCAAATATGATGGAGAAATAAAAACTTTCCCAGATAAACAAAAGTTAAGGGAGTTCATCGCCACAAAACCTCCTCTTCAAGAAATGCTCAGGAAGAACCTCATTCCTGAAAAATCAAAAAAAGGAAAGGGGTTACAAAATCCAGAACAAAGGAGATAAGCAGAAAGACAATAACACAAAGTAACAGCTCTCCATCAGGACAAAATGCAAAAGAACCGGAAAACAAGTGATAAAATGGCAACAGTAGGCCCCCACGTTTCAATAATCGCTCTAAATGTGAATGGATTGAACTCTCCAATCAAAAGGCACAGAGTGGCAGGATGCATCAAAGAACAAGATCCAACAATATGCTGCCTCCAGGAAACACACCTCAGCCCCAAAGAAACACAGACTCAAAGTGAAGGGATGGAAGACAATACTCCAAGCTAATAATGAACAAAAGAAAGCAGGTGTTGCCATACTTATATCAGACAAAGTAGACTTCAAAGCAACGTAGATAAAGAAAGACAAAGAGGGGCAGTATATAATGATAAAAGGGACGCTCCACCAAGATGACATAACACTTATAAATATATACGCACGTAACACAGGAGCACCAAAATTCATAAAGAAACTATTAACAAAACTAAAAGGAGACATCAACAGCAATACAATAATAGTAGGGGACCTCAACACCCCATTAACACCAATGGAAAGATCATCCAGACAGAAAATCAGCAAGGAAATTATAGAATTAAATGAAAAATTAGATCAGATGGACCTAATAGATATATATAGGACACTTCATCCAAAAACAGCAGGTTACACATTCTTCTCAAGCGCTCATGGAACATTCTGAAGGATAGACCATATCTTGGGAAACAAAGCAAGCATCAATAAGTTCAAGAGGGTTGAAATAATATCAAGCATCTTTTCTGATCACAATGCTATGAAACTAGAAATCAACTACAAGAATAAAACTGGGAAAGGGCCAAAAATGTGGAGACTAAACCACATGCTACAGAACAAACAATGGATTATGAAGAAATTAAAGAAGAAATCAAATATTATCTGGAGACAAATGAAAATGAAAACACACCATACCAAATTATTTGGGACGCAGCAAAGGCAGTCCTAAGAGGGAAATTCATTGCAATACAGGCTCACCTCAATAAGCAAGAAAAATCTTACATAAACAACCTCAAACGACACCTAACAGAATTAGAAAAAGAAGAACAAACAAAGCCCAAAGTCAGTAGAAGGAGGGAAATAATAAAAATTAGAGCAGAAATAAATGATATTGAAACAAAAAATACAGTAGAAAGGATCAATGAAAAAAAGAGTTGGTTCTTCAAAAAAATTAACAAAATTGACAAACTCTTAGCCAGACTCACTAAAAAAAAGAGAGAAGTCTCAAATAAATAAAATTAGAAACGAGAGAGGAGAAATCACAACAGATACCGAAGAAATACAAAGGATCATAAGAGAATATTATGAAAAACTATATGCCAACAAATTGAACAACCTAGAAGAAATGGATAAATTCCTAGACTCATACAACCTACCCAAACTGAATCAGGAAGAAATAGAGAATCTGAATAGACCAATCACAAGTAAAGAAATAGAAACAGTAATCAAAAACCTCCCCAAAAATAAGAGTCCAGGACCAGACAGCTTCTCTGGAGAATTCTACCAACCATCCAAAGAAGATTTAATACCTATCCTTCTCAAACTATTCCAGGAAATAGAGGAAGATGGAGCACTCCCTAATACATTCTATGAAGCCAACATCACCCTGATCCCCAAACGTGACAAGGACAACACAAAGAAGGAAAACTACAGGCCAATATCACTGATGAACATAGATGCAAAAATCCTCAACAAAATTTTGTCAAACCAAATACACCAATTCATCAAAAAGATTATACACCATGATCAAGTGGGATTTATACCAGGAACACAGGGATGGTTCAACATCCACAAGTCAATCAACGTGATTCACTACATTAACAAAACGAGAAACAAAAACCACGTGATCATCTCAATAGATGCAGAGAAAGCACTCGACAAGATCCAACATCAATTTATGATAAAAACCCTCAATAAAATAGGTACAGAAGGAAAGTACCTCAACATAATAAAGGCCATATATGACAAACCTACAGCCAACATCATACTCAATGGACAAAAACTGAAACCCATCCCTCTCAGAACAGGAACAAGACAAGGGTGCCCACTTTCACCACTCTTATTCAACATAGTACTGGAGGTTTTGGCCAGAGCAATTCGGCAGGAAAAAGAAATAAAAGGAATCCAAATAGGCAACGAAGAAGTAAAACTCCCACTGTTGCAGACGACATGATCTTATATATAGAAAACCCCAAAGAATCCATAGAAAAACTATTAGAAACAATCAACAACTCAGCAAAGTAGCAGGGTATAAAATCAACATACATAAATCAGTAGCATTTCTATATGCTAACAATAACTAACAGAAAAAGATCTCAAGAACTCAATCCCATTCACAATTGCAACAAAAAGAATAAAATACCTTGGGATAAATTTAACCAAGGAAGTGAAAGATCTATACAACAAAAACTACAAGACCTTCTTGAAAGAAATCGACGACGACATAAAGAGATGGAAAGACATTCCATGCACATGGATTGGAAGAATAAACATAGTTAAAATGTCCATACTACCTAAAGCAATCTACAGATTCAACGCTATCCCAATCAGAATTCCAATGTCATTCTTTACAGAAATTGAACAAAGAATCCTAAAATTCATATGGGGCAACAAAAGACCCCGAATTGCTAAAGCAATCCTGAAAAAGAAGAAGAAAGCTGGAGGCATCACAATCCCTGACTTCAAAACATATACAAAGCTACAGTAATCAAAACAGCATGGTACTGGTACAAAAACAGATGCACAGATCAATGGAACAGAATTGAAAGCCCAGAAATAAAACCACACATCTATGGACAGCTAATCTTTGACAAAGGAGCTGAGGGCCTACAATGGAGGAAAGAAAGTCTCTTCAACAAATGGTGCTGGGAAAACTGGACAGCCACATGTAAAAGAATGAAAATCAACCATTCTTTTTCACCATTTACTAAAATAAACTCAAAATGGATCAAAGACCTAAAGATTAGGCCTGAAACAATAAGTGTTCTAGAAGAGAATATTGGCAGTACACTCTTTGACATCAGCTTCAAAAGAATCTTTTTGGACACCATAACCCCACACATGAGGGAAACAAGAGAAAGAATAAACAAATGGGACTTCATCAGACTAAAGAGCTTCTTCAAGGCAAGGGAAAACAGGATCGAAACAAAAAAACAGCCAACTAACTGGGAAAAAATATTCACAAGTTATTTATCTGACAAAGGGTTAATCTCCATTATATTCAAAGAACTCACACAACCCAACAATAAAAAATCAAACAACCCAATTACAAAATGGGCAGGGGACATGAACAGACATTTCTCCAAAGAAGATATCTGGATGGCCAATAGACACATGAAAAGATGCTCATCATCACTAATCATCAGGGAAATGCAAATCAAAACTACACTAAGATATCACCTTACACCTGTTAGAATGGCAAAGATATCCAAAATCAAGAGTGACAAATGTTGAAGAGGCCTTGGAGAAAAGGGAACCCTCATACACTGTTGGTGGGAATGCAAACTGGTGCAGCCACTATGGAAAACAGTATGGAGATTCCTCAAAAAGTTAAGAATAGAAATACCTTATGACCCAGCCATCCCACTGCTGGGTATCTATCCTAAGAACCTGAAATCAGCAATTCCAAAAGTTCCATGCACCCCTATGTTCGTCGCAGCATTATTCACAATAGCCAAGTCATGGAACCAACCTAAGTGCCCAGCAACTGATAATTGGATAAAGAAGATGTGGTATATATATACAATGGAATACTACTCAGCCATAAAAAAGGACAAAGTCGTCCCATTCACAACAACATGGATAGACCTTGAGAGTATTATGTTGAGTGAAATAAGCCAGACAGAGAAAGACGAACTGTGTATGACTCCACTCATAGGTGGTAGTTAACATATGGACAAAGAGAAATGATCGGTGGTTGCCAGGGGAAAGGGGGGTGGGGGGAGGGCACTAGGGGTGAAGTGGTGTACCTACAACATGACTAATAATGATGTACAACTGTAATTTCACAAGGATGTTAACTTTCATAACCTTAATTTAAAAAAAATCATTTTCATTAGTACCAAAATACTTTTAAAGAAATACTTGGGTATAAATCTAAAAAAATATGTACAAGGTCTATATGAGAAAAACTACCAAATGCTGGTGAAAGAAATCAAAGAATATCTGAATAAATGGAGAGCTATCTATGTTCATGGATAGGAAGACTCAAGATGTCAGTTTTTCTCAGCTTAATTTATAGATTCCACACATTCTCATCAAAATCCCAGAAAAAATATTTTTTACATATCAAACGGATTCAAAAGTTTATACAGAAAAGCAAAAGACCCATAATAGCCAACACAACACTGAAGAGGAGCAAAGTCAAAGGACTGACACTACTGAACTTCAAGACTTCCTGTAAAGCTACAGTGGTCAAGACAGTGAGGTACTGGTGAAATCACAGACAAGGAGAGCAAGATAACAGAATAGAGTCCAGAACTAGAGCTACACAAATATACTCAACTGACCTTTCACCAAGGAACAAAGGCAATTCAGTGGAGAAAGGATAGTTTTTTCAACAAGTGGTACTGGAACTACTGGATTTGCACATGCAAAATAATAATAATCTTACAGACCTTACATCCTTCACAAAAATCAACTCAAAATGGATTCTACTTGCAAAATACAAAACTATAAAACTTCTAGAAGACAAATAGGAAAAAATCTAGGTAACCTTGGGGTTTGATGATGAGTTTTAGATACAACACTGAAAGCATGATCAATGAAAAAAAGTTGATAAATCAGATTCCATTAAAATTTAAAACTTCTGCTCTGTGAAGGACACTGTTAAGAGAATGAGAAGACAAGTCACAAACTGGGAGAAAATATTTCCAAAGCACATATCTGATAAAGCACTGGTACCCAAAATATACAAAGAACTCTTAAAACTCAATAACAAAAAAAGAACCAATTAAAACACGGGCAAACAATTTGGACAGACACTTCACCAAAGAATACATACAGATGGCAAATAAGCATATGAAAAGATGCTCAACATCATATGTCATTAGAGAATTACAAATTAAAATAAGCACTACACATCTATTAGAATGGCTAAAACCCACAATACTGACAATACCGAATGCTGGTAAGGATGCAGAGCAACAGGAACTCAGTCATTGCTGGTGCAAATGCAAAATGGTACAGCTACTTTGCGAGACTGTTTGGCAGTTTCTTAAAAGGGTACACATAGGCTCCATAAAATTCAGTAATCATGCTCCTGGGTAGTTACTTAAATGAGTTGAAAACATATGTCCACACAAAAACCTATACATGAAAGTTTGTAGCAGCTTTATTCATAATTGCCAAAATTAGAAGCAACCAAGATGTCCTTTAGTAGATGAAAGGATAAATAAACTCTAGTACAGCCAGACAATGGACTATTACTCAGCAATAAAAAGAAATGAACTATTAAACCATGAAAGACATGGAGAAACCTTAAGTGCATATTGCTTTGTAAAAGAAACCAGTTTGAAAAGGCTACATGTGGTATGTTATAGACCGAATTGCACCCCACTGCAAGTTCATATGTTGAAGCCCTAACCCCCAATTTGACTATGTCTGGAGGCAGGGCATTTTAAGGGATGATCAAGGTTAAGTGAGGTCATAAGGGTGAGGCCCTGACTGATAGGACTTGTCAGAGAGGAAGAGACACCAACACTCTCTCTCTTTCTCTGTGCGTGCAGAGAAGAGTCTATATGAGGACACAGTGAGACAGCAACTGGCTAGAGGTGAGGAAGAGAGGTCCTACTGGACACCAATCCTGATGGCACCTTGATATTGGATTTCTGGCCTCCAGAACTACGAGAAAAAGAATTTCTGTTGTTCAAGCCCCCCAGCCTGTGGAATCTTCTTACGGCAGCCTGAGCAGAGAAATACACGGTATGATTCCAACCATTTGACATCTGGAAAGGGCAAAACTGTAGAGACAATAAAAAGATCAATGGCTGCCAGGGGGTCAGGAAAAGGGAGGGAGGTTTGAATAGGTGGAGCACAGGGCATTGTTAGGGCTGTAAAACTATTCTTCATGATACTGTAATGGTGAATATATGATCTTATGCATGTGTCAAAACCCATAGAACTGCACCATACAAAGAGTGAATCCCAATGTAAACCATGCACTTTAGTTAACAATAATGCATCAGTATTGGTTCACCAGTTTTAACAAATGCGCCACACTAATGCAAGATGTTACCAATCAGCAAAACTATTTGCAGTACTTTTTCTGCAATTTTCCTGTAAACCTAAAACTCCTCTAAAAAATAAAATCTATTAAAACTCTTAACAAATTAATATTCTTATACATGAGTACCAGTTTTTTCCTTGACAATTACACGTACTTTATATAATACCTATATTATCCAGTTGTCTATCATATTCTTGAAAATAATTTTCTGGCTTGCTATTGATATTTTAAAGTTAAAGGTTTTTTTTCACTTTATGGAAGACTTGCCCCAATCAATTGAAAATATAGCATATTTGTGATCTAATGATGATCACAAGGTTGGTTCACTTTTTGAAAAAAGTAACTTTCACCTGGAACATCTGAAAACACTGCATATTCAGTCATTTTCACATTTGCTATGAGTCTACCACGTGGAGGAGCTGAAGATGAGGAAAGAAGGCAGTGTTGTCCAGATCTGCTTCACAAAGTTGCACGTCGCTAAGATGGGGAAGGCTTCCTGCCAACTAGGACCTTGCTTGGGGTGGCGGTGGCTGCTAGGGAACCATAGATGCCCAAAGTCATATATATTCCTTTCTTCAGAGACGTTAAGGAACAATTCTGAATTTGTCCATATTGAGTATCTGCACAAGCGAAAAACAAAAACACACAGTATCTCCCTTCTAAGTAAATTCCCAGAACCGCTCACCTTTTACCACCCCCTCCCGCACCTGACTCTTCTCCCTGCATTTTTAGCCCTGCTCCTATGCTCCAGCTTTCAATGCCGGCTCTGGTCTCTCAACTTCCTTTTGTTGTTCCCTCTGCTGCATTCTGTATAAATTTTCTCCAGTGTATTTTCCAGTCTATTGTTAAACCCATCTATCAATTTTTGGTTTTTTTAAAAAACTTTTTATTTTGGAGAATTTCAAAATTCTCCAAACATATACAAAAATAGAAGAACATAATGAATGTCTATGTCACTATCACTCAGCTTCAACAATTGTCTTTTTCTATCTATATTCCTGCCCATTTTCTCTCCATCCAAGTATTATTTTGAAGCAAATCTGATAATCCTCTTTTAAGGCTGCTTTTGCACACCTTGCTCTCTCTCTTTGCTAATCAAGCCCTGGCTCATGCTTGTTCATCCTCTAGGAGATTCTAACAGCACCTTAGGGTTTAGGGAGAAATGAATGGGAAAGATAAATGATGATGACACATCACCCAGGCAGAGAGAAGAAGCTGATGTTAGAGGTCTCCGGGGCTATTGCCTCTCCTGGGAGTCACATGACACAGTGATCAGCTTGTAATTATGGTGCGGTAGCGACCTCTGTCATGTCATCTGTTGTATTCTGCTCCTGGGGCCACTCCTCTGGATCCGTGTCTTGTGGCTCAAGAGGTTGGAGTTCTGAGGTTCATTACTGTATGTGTACTGAACTTCTTTCAAGACAGACCTCAAATAATTCCTTCAGACACATTTCTGAGGAGTATGAGCTCAAAAGGAAACGAGACACATGAGTAAGATCCAGGAGAAACAGACCCACAGAGACTGTAGACACTGGAATCATTAGACATAAAATTTTAAATAACTTCATTTAATATGTTTAAAGAAATGAGAGCATATTGAAAATACGTGTAAGGATAAAGAGATTAGTTCTAAGACAGGAAACAGCAAATGTTGGAGAGGGTGTGGAGAGAAGGGAACACTTGTTCACTGCTGGTGGCAGTGCAAACTGGTGCAGCCACTATGGAAAGCAGTTTGGAGTATCTTCAGAAAATTAAGGATAGATCTACCATATGATCCAGCTATTCCACTGCTGGGTATTTGTCCAAAGAACTTGAAAACACAAAGGCATAAAGATACTTGCACCCCTATGTTCATTGCAGCATTATACACAATAGCCAAGACATGTAAGCAACCTAGGTGCCCATCAAGGGACGAATGGATAAAGAAGATGTGGTATTTATACACGATGGACTACTACTCAGCCATAAGAAATGACGAAATCCGGCCATTTGTGACAACATGGATGGACCTTGAGGGTATTATGCTGAGTGAAATAAGTCAGAGGGAGAAAGTTCAAATACCGTATGTTCTCATAAGTAGAAGATAAAAACGACAAAAAAAGAAAAAACACATAGCATTGGAGATTGGACTGGTGGTTACCATTGGGGAAGGGGGGAGGGGGGAGGGCAAAAGGGGTGATTAGGGTCACATGTGAGGGGATGCACTATAATTAGTGTTCGGGTGGTGAACATGATGTAATGTATCCAGAATTCGAAATATGATGTATATCGGAAAAAAATTAAAATTAAAAAAAAAGAGAGATTAGTTCTTTAAAGACCAAGCAGATTTGAAAAAGAACAAAATAGAATTTTTTGAAATGAGATTAAAGATAACTGAAATTAAAAACTCAATTGATACTGCCATAAATCAGCTAGTCATGCTAAAAACATCAAACCTGAATGTGATTAAACTTCTAATTCCAGCTGTCAGTTTACAGGAGCTGGAGGAATTATCCACAGATAAGCAACTGGCAAAATCCTAACTGTAGAAAATTCTATAGGACAAACAACACATTTTATTACAATGGATTGCAAGGAAAAAATAAAATATGAAGGAGAACCTATTGATTAAATGGCACCTTAAAAGACATATTTACCAATTTCAATATTCATACTTCATTTGGATTCTGATTCAAACAAATTGTAAAAAATATGACATTTATGATACAATCAGAAATTTGAACAGTTCCTGGATGTTGAGCCTATACATGGATATTATCCTGTGGATAATAAGGGATTATTGTTAACTTTGGACGTGGTAACAGTATAGTGAGTTTGTGTAAAAACAATAGCTCTTATCTTTTATAGATACATACTGAAGTATTAACGGGTTTCTATTTTAATTGTGCTGTGGCCAGAATTAGGGTAATTTGCCATCCTGGTTTGCCCAGGAATCTGCCAGTTTTAGCCCTGAATAACCCTCATCCCAAGAAAACGCTTAGTCCTGGGCAAACCAGGATGGCTAGTCACTAGTCTAACGGCAGTTCTTTGAAACTGATTGAATTATCAAGTTATGATTAGATTATTCTTGTTAATCATTTTGACTGAATGTTCTTGAAGTGAGTTAAAATCTCCCATTTTTAATGTATTTTGCCATTTTAGCCTTTTAATTGGGTTGGGGTTTTTTTTTGGTGAGGAAAATTAGCCCTGAGCTAACACCTATTGCCAATCTTCCTCAGCAAAGAGGAAGATTGGCCCTGAGCTAAGATCTGTGCCCATCTTCCTCTGTTTGTGTGTGGGATGTTGCCGCAGCGTGGCTTGATGAGCAGTGTGTAGGTCTACCCCTGGGATCTGAATCTGCAAACCCCGGGTCACTGAAACAGTGCACAAACTCAACCCCTAATTAAGCCCCTAATTCTGTTAGTTTTTGCTATCTGTTGTAATATACATAGAAGTTTATACTTGTTCTATCTTCTTGAGTCCTTTAATTTCCTTTTATTGCTTCTCTTTATTCTTATTAATGCACTTAATTCTAAATTTTATCTTATTATTTTACTACTATTATAGCAGCTTTCTTTGGTTAGTACTTGCTGGGTACATCTATTTCCATACCTTTATTTTCAAACTTTCTGAGCCGTTTTCTAGTAATTTTCTGTATGTAGCATATACCAAGACTTATTTTTTAAAATTGATGTGATAATCTCTCTCTTTTAATAGGTGAATATAGTCTGTTTAAATGCATTAGGATTTTTCTGTCATTAGAATTTTTATTTCTACCGTCTTAGTTTGGGTTTCCTGTTTAATGTCCTCTTTACCTACTTCCTTTGTCCTCTTCCTGTGTTCTCATTGAATGATAACGTTTTCTATACACCCTTTACATCCTCAGAAGCTTTGTGAGATAAGGGTTATTTTTCTATTTTGATTTTTTAGTGGTTACCTTGAGCCTAGCATGCCTATGACTTCAGCAGAACTCTCTCTCGTTAATTTCTTTTTCCTTTTCTGGTTCTTGGAAATGTTTATATTCTGTTGATCCTGATAATGTCTTTGTCAATCTCTCCTTTTCACATTTTACATACATTCCATGTAGAAATCATTGCTATCTCATTTTTTTACATTTTTTAATTGAGTTCATAAGAGTTTACTACATTGTGAAATTTCAGTTGTACATTATTTCTTGTCTGTCACCACATACATGGTGATTTTGTCTTTTTTATGGCTGAGTAGTATTCCATTGTGTGTGTGTATATATATATACATATATATATATATATATATCAGTCTTCTTTATCTAATCATCAGTCAACGAGCACTTGGATTGTTTCCATATCCTGGCTATTGTGAATAGTGCTGCAATGAACATAGGAGTGCATATGTTACTTTCGATTGTTGATTTCAAGTTGTTTGGGTAGATATCCAGTAGTGGGATAGCTGAGTCATATGGTAGTTCTATTTTTAATTTTTTGAGGAATCCCCATACTGTTTTCAATAGGGGCTGTACCAGTTTGCATTCCCACCAGCAGTGTATGAGTGTTCCTTTTTCTCCACATCCTCTCTAACACCTGTTATTTTTAGTCTTAGTGATTACAGCCATTGTAACAGGTGTAAGCTGGTATCTTAGTGTAGTTTTGATTTTGATTTACCTGATGACTAGTGATGTTGAACATCTTTTCATGTGTTTACTGGCCATCTGTCTATCTTCTTTGGGAAAATGTCTGTTCATATACTCTGCCCATTTTTTGATCAAGTTGTTTTTTGTTGTTGTTGTTGAGTTGTTTTAGTTCTTTAAATATTTTGGAGATTAACCCCTTGTCAGATATATGATTTGCAAATATTTTCTCCTGGTTGATGGGTTATCTTTTTGTTTTGTTCATGGTTTCCTTTGCCTTGCAGAAGCTCTTTAGTCTGATGAAGTCCCATTTGTTTATTTTTTCTTTTGTTTCCCTTGTCTGAGAAGACATGGTATTCAAAATGTTCGATGTCAAGGAGCATACTACCTATATTATCTTCCAGGAGTTTTATGGTTTCAGAACTTATCTTCAAGTCTTTGATCCATTTTGAGTTGATTTTTGTGCATGGTGTAAGATAATGGTCTACTTTCGTTCTTTTGCATGTGGCTCTCCAGTTTTTCCAACACCATTTATTGAAGAGACTATCTTTTCTCCATTATAGATTCTTGGCACCTTTATCAAAGACTAGCTGTCCACAGATGTGCAGTTTCCTGGGCTTTCAGCTCTTTTCCACTTATCTGTGTACCTGTTTTTTACTAGTACCATGCTGTTTTGATTACTATGGCTTTGTAGTACATTTTGAAGTCAGGGATTGTGATACCTCCAGCTTCGTTCTTTTTTCTCAGTATTCCTTTAGCAATTCTCCGTCTTTGGTTGCCCCATATAAATTTTAGGATTCTTTGTTCTATTTCCATGAAGAATGTCATTGGGAATCTGATCGGGATTGTATTGAATCTGCAGATTGCTTTGGGTAGTATGGACATTTTAACTATGTTTATTCTTCCAATCCATGTGCATGGAATCTCTTTCCATCTCTTTATGTCATTATCAGTTTCTTTCAATAATGTCTTATAGTTTTCATTGTATAAGTCCTTCACTTCTTTGGTTAAATTTATTCCTAGATACTTTATTCTTTTTGTTGCCATTGTAAATGGAACTGTATTCTTGAGTTCTCTTTCTGTAAGTTTGCTGTTAGAGTATAGAAATGCAACTGATTTTTGTAAGTTGATTTTGTACCCTGTGACTTTACTCTGGTTGTAATTATTTCTAATAGTTTTCTGATGGATTCTTTAGGGTTTTCTATATATAAGATCATGTTGTCTGCAAACAGCGAGAGTTTCACTTCTTCACTCCCTTTTTTGGATTCCTTCTATTCCTTTCTCTTGCCTAATTGCTCTGGCCCAAACCACCAGTACTATGTTGAATAAGAATGGCGATAGTGGGCATCCTTGTCTTGATCCTGTTCTCAGAGAGATGGCGTTCAGTTTTTCCCCATTGAGTATGATGTTGGCTGTGGGTTTGTCGTATATGGGCTTTATTATGTTGAGGTAATTTCCTTCTATCCCCATTTTGCTAAGATTTTTTTTATCATAAATGGCTGTTGGATCTTGTCAAATGCTTTCTCTGCATCTATTGAGATGATCCTGTGGTTTTTATTCCTTGTTTTCTTTTTTTGAGAAAGATTAGCCCTGAGCTAACTACTGCCAATCCTCCTGTTTTTGCTGAGGAAGACTGGCCCTGAGCTAACATCCATGCCCATCTTCCTCTATTTTATACGTGGGATGTCTACCACAGCATGGCTTTTGCCAAGCAGTGCCATGTCTGCACCTGGGATCCGAACCGTTGAACCCTGGGCCACTGAGAAGCAGAACGTGGGAACTTAACCACTGCACCACCAGCCCCTATTCCTCATTTTCTTAATGTGATGTATCACATTGATTGATTTGTGGATGTTGAACCATCCCCGTGTCCCTGGTATAAATCCCACTTGATCATGATGTATAATCTTTTTGATGTATTGCTGTTTTTGGGTAGCCAATATTTTGTTGAGGATTTTTGCATCTATGTTCATGAGCAATATTGGCCTGCAGTTTTCCTTCTTTGTTTTGTCCTTGTCAGGCTTTGGTATCAGAGTGATGTTGGCTTCATAGAATGGATTAGGAAGCATTCTATCTTCCCTAATTTTTTGGACTAGCTTGAGAAGGATCGTTATTAAATCCTCTCTGAAAGTTTGGTAGAATTCTCCAGGGAAGCTGTCTGGTCCTTGGCTTTTATTTTTTAGGATGCATTTGATTACTGTTTCAATCTCTTTGCTTGTGATTAATCTACTCAGATTATCTATTTCTTCTTGATTCAGCTTTGGGAGGTTGTAAGAATCTAAGAATTTATCCATTTCATCTAGATCGTCCATTTTGTTGGCATCTAGCTTTTCATAGTATTCTCCTATAATCCATTGTATTTCTGTGGTATCTGTTGTTGTTTCTCCTCTTTCATTTCTAATTTTATTTGTCTGAGCTTTATCTCTTTTTTTCTTTGGAAGTCTAGCTAGGGGTTTGCCAATTTTGTTTATCTTCTCAAAGAATCGGTTCTTTGTTTCATTGATCCTTTCTACAGCCTTTTTTATTTCAATAGCATTTATTTCTACTCTGATTTTTATTATTTCTCTCCTTCTGCTGACTTTGGGCTTTGTTTATTCTTCTTTTTCTAATTCATTTAGGTGTAGTTTGAGATTGCTTATTTGGGATTTTTCTTGTTTGTTGAGGTAAGGCCATATTGCAGTGATTTCCCTCAATATGCCTTTTGCTGCATCCCATATGAGTTGGTATGGTATGTTTTCATTTTCATTTGTCTCCAGATATTTTTTTATTTCTCCTTTAATTTCTTTGATGACCCATTGGTTGTTCAATAGCACGTTGTTTAGTCTCCACATCTTTGTCCCTTTCTCAGCTTTTTTCTTTTAATTAATTTATAGCTTCATAGCATTGTGATTGGAAAAGATGCGTGTTATTATTTCAATCTTCTTAAATTTATTGAGGCTTGCCTTGTTTCCCAACATGTGATCTATCCTTGAGAATGTTCCATGTTCACTTGAGAAGAATATGTATTCTGCTATTTTGGGATAGAGTGTTCTATATATGTCTATTAAGTCCAACTGGTCTAGCTTTTCATTTAATTCTGCTGTTTCCTTGTTGATTTTCTGTCTAGATGGTCTATCCATTGGTGTGAGTGGAGTGTTGAGGTCCCCTACTATTATTGTGTTATTATTAATATCTTCTTTTAGGTTTGTTAATAGTTGTTTTATGTACTTTGGTGCTTCTGTCTTGGGGGCATAGATATTTATAAGTGTCATGTCTTCTTGGTGGAGTGTCCCTTTGATCATTATATACTGCCCCTCTTCGTCTCTCTTCACCTGTCTTATCTTGAAGTCTACTTTGTCTGATATAAGTATTGCAACACCTGCTTTCTTTTGTTTGCCATTAGCTTCAAGTATCATTTCCACCCCTTCACTCTGAGCCTGTGTTTGTCACTGGAGCTGAGATGTGTTTCCTGGAGGCAGCATAATGTTGGGTCTTGTTCTTTAATCCATCTCACCACTCTGTGTGTTTTTCTTGGAGAACTCAAGCCATTTAAGTTTAGGGTGATTATTGATATATGAGGACTTGATGCTGCCATTTTATCAGTCATTTTGCAGTTCTCCTGCATTTCCTTTGTTTCTCGTCCAGTGTATTTTGGTGTACCAATTGAGGTATGTAGTTTTCTATGTTGTGTTTCTTTGTTTTCTCTTTTATTATTTGTGTCTCTGTTCTGCTTTTTTGTTTAGGGATTACCATGAGGTTTGCATTCAAAATCTAGTAGATAAGATAGTCTATTTTTTGATGGCCTCTTATTTCCTCAGACTAAACCAATTCAGTCCCTTTCATCTTCCCTCCTAAGTTGTTTTTCTCACATCTTATTCCATCTTGTGTTGTGGGTTTGTGATTAAAATAAGATTACCTTTGTTTTTGGTGTTTTCCTTTCCTTTATCTTTAATGCTATTCTTTTTTTTTTTTTTTAAAGCAGGTGAATACCATTCCTTCAACTCTCTCTCCTAAATTACAGACAGGTATGTACATTATTCCATGGTTCACCCGAGCATGGGTTTTTTTTTCTTTTTTTAAAAGATTGGTACCTGGGCTAACAACTGTTGCCAATATTTTTTTTCTTTTTTTTCCTGCTTTATCTCCCCAAACTCCCCCTGTACACAGTTGTATATCTTAGTTGCACGTCCTTCTAGTTGTGGGATGTGGGACGCCACCTCAACGTGGCCTGATGAGTGGTGCCGTGTCCGTGCCCAGGATCCGAACCCTGGGCCACCACAGTGGAGTGCGAGAACTTAACCACTCGGCCACGGAGCTGGCTCCTTTAATGCTATTCTTGAGTATTTGCTAACCTGTTCTGATATATAGCTACAACTTTCCGATTTTGTCTACCTATTTATCTCCTTACTCTGGGCTTTGTAACCCCTTTCTCCTTTTTTTTTTTTCCAGGTATGAGGGCCTTCTTGAGGATTTCTTGTCAGGGGGTGGGTCTCGTGGCTATGAACTCCCTTAGCTTTTGTTTATCTGGGAAAGTTTTTTTTGTCCATCATATGTAAAGTATATTTTCATTGGATGGAGTATTCTTGGCTGAAAGTTTTTGTCCTTCAAAGGTTTGAATATGTCATTCTACTCTCTCCTACCCTGTAAGGTTTCTGCAGAGAAGTCTGCTGAAAGCCTGATAGGGGTTCCTTTGTAGGTTATTTCTTCTGTCTTGCTGCCTTTAGTATTTTTTCTTTGTCATTTCCTTTCGCCAGTTTCACTACTATATGCCTTGCAGTAGGTCTTTTTACATTGACTTATTTAGGAGATCTGTTAGTCTCTTCCACCTGGATTTCCATCTCCTTCCCTAGGTTTGGGAAGTTTTCTGCTATTATTTCCTTGAACAAGCTTTCTGCTCCATTCTCTTTCTCTTCTCCCTCTTGAAAACCTATAGTTCTTATGTTGCATTTCCTAATTGAGTCAGATATTTCTTGGAGAATTTCTTCATTTCTCTTTAGTGTTAGTTCTCTCTCCTCCTCTATCTGGAGCATTTCAGCATGTCTATCCTCGAGCATTCAGGGAATCCATATTTTGTTTTATCTCTTCCATTGTGTCTTTCATCTCCAATATTTCTGATTGATTCTTCTTTACACTTTCAATCTCTTTTGTGAAGTAGCTCCGGAACTTGTTGAATTGTTTCTCTACATTCTCTTTTAACTCATTGAGTTTTTTGATGATAGCTATTTTGAATTCTCTGTCATTTAGATTATATATTTCTGTGTCCTCAGGACTGATTTCTGGGTACTTGTCATTTTCTCTCTGGTCTGGAGATTTAATATAATTTTTGATACTGCTAGAAGGCATGGCTCTCTTTTTCCACATCGTGGTATTATTTGCTCACAGTTACCACCTATCACCACTGGGCGGAGGTCAAGGGCTGCTTATTCTGAGGCCTCTGCCTTCAGCCAAGATCCCAGGCACTGGAGCCAGCGCTGATGAGGTGGGAAGAGGGGTGCTTTCTTTTGTGTGCTCTTGGGGTTTTCTTGCTCTACCCTCGCTATCTGCTCTCCTGGGGTATTGGCTAGATGTAGTCACCCCTGGGTTAGCTTTCACCACGGTAGGGGCTTTCCCCTAGGCTGCAAGGGCCCTTGGGGATCTTTGATGTTCTCCTGAACGAACTTCCACTGCCCCATTCCTTTCCTGTCAGAGCCACCTGTGGTCCAGGATCCCAGTCTTTTGGGGAGGGAGGGAAGTTTTCTTACCCCATTCCACCTCCTCCAAGGAGGGCTCCAGCCTCTCCACCCTCCATTGTATGGCTGTGTGGGCCTGTCAGATGTCTTTTGTGTTGTGTTTGGATGTCATCTGTTGGAGTATGAATGTCTTTTTTCATTGTATGGTGGAGGGGAGAAATTACCGGGAAAGCTAACCTTGCCATGATGCTGACGTTGCTCAATCATTGCTATCTTTTAAAAGTAGATACTGACTATCAATTAATTTATCACACAACCTTGAGTGGAATTCAGCCATTCAGCTAATCATTTCTTACACTACAAGTTGAAGATCCTTTATTTTTCATGCTCTTTCTGTATTTTAAGTAACAATTGGTCAAAATTTTACAAATATATGTAGTTTATAGATTAGTTTTACTATATCATATATTCAATATGAAAGTTACTTATTAAAGTGTAATTTATATAGAGTAAAATACACAAATCTTAAAAACACAGCTTGGTAAACTCATGTAACTACCACCAATCAAGATATAGAACATGTCCATCTCACAAAAATATTTCCCGTGGTATCTTCCCAGAAAATAAAACTACCCCCTATGGTAACCACTGTGCTAGCTTCTATGACTGTGAAATAGCTTTGCCCCTCCTAGAACTTCAAATAAATGGAATCATACAGTATGTACTCCTTGTGTCTGTCTTCTTTTGCTCTCAATATGTTTTTCAGTTTCATCCATGTTGTAGTATGTATCTGTACATTCTTTTTTATTGTTGTGTAGCATTCCATTGTACGGATATACCATTCATATATTTATTCATTCTTCTTATGATGAATATTTGGATGGCTCCTAAATTTTGGCTATTATAAGCGAATATGCTATGAACAGTCTGGCATATGTCTTTTTGCAGACATAGCTGTGTCATAGGAAAGGTACTTGTTTGTGAATAGAAACAGCAAAAGAGCACTATATGAGAGTCACAATTACTCCACATCTTGCCAACACTAAAACTGTCAGTCTTTTTAATTGTAGAGCTATAGTGGATGTATAGAAGTATCTCATTGTGTTTTTAATTTGCATTTCCCTGTTAAAATAATATTGTTGAATATTTTTCTTATGCTTGTTAGCTATTTAGATATCTTCTTTTGTGAATTATCTCCTTGAATCTTTTGCCTTTTTACAAATTGGGCTGTTTGCCTAATTATTGAATTGTAAGAGTCTTACATATATTCTGGATACAAGTCCTTTGTCAGATATACATATTGCAATATGTTCTTCCAGGTTCTAGAGCACCTTTTCACTCCTAAATAGTATCTTTTAATGAGCATATTTAAAAATTTTCGTGAAGACCAATTTATCAATAAAAAATTTTGTAGTTAGTGATGTTTGTGTCCTGTTTAAAAAATCTTTGCTTATCTCAAGGTAGTTTTAGCTTTCAAGTTGACATTTGATCTACCAAGAATTGATTTTTGTCTATGGTGTGAGATAAGGGTCAAATTTTATTTCTTTTCCATATGAATATCGGGTTGCTCTAGCATCACTTATTAATAAGACCATCCTTTCTCTTTGAAATGCATGAGTGTCTTTGTTTTAAATCAAGTGACATATGTACTTGGGTTTATTTCTGGACTCCCTCTCTTCAGTTCTACTGATCTTTTTGTCTATCTTTACGCCAATACCATATTATCTTAATTACCAAAGCTTTAGAGTAAGTTTAAAATATGTTAGTGTAGATCTTCTAACGTGGTCCCCCTTTTTTTTCAAGATTGTTTTGGCTAGTTTAGGCCCTTTATATTTCCAAATAAATTATAGATTCAGATAATCCATTTCTACACCCAAAATTAAGTCTTCTGAGATTTTGATTGGGATTGTGTTAAATATATAGCTCAAATTAGGGAGAATAGCTATCTTAACAATTTCAAGCTAATGGTATATCTGTCCATTTATTTAGGTCTTCTTTAGTTTTTCTGAGCAATGTTTGATAATTTTCAGTGTATAGATCTTGCACACTTTTTGTTAATTTGCTTGTCTTCTCTAGCATCTTAAATGGAAGATTAGGTCATTGATTTTAAAACCTTCTGCTTTTCCAACATGCATTTAGATACAAATTTCCTGCTAAGCATTTCTTTAGTTGTATCTCACAATTTTTGCTAATTTGTATTATCATTATTCATTCAAACTAGTTCCTAATTTTCCTTGTGATTTCTTCTTTGACCAACAGATAATTTAGAAATGTGTTGCTTAATTTCCAAACATTTGGGAGCTTTCTAATTATCTTTTTGATGCTGATTTCTAATTTAATTCCACTGTGGTCACAAAACATATTCTGTGTGACTTTGGTCCTTTGAAATTTATTGAGACTTGCTTTATAATCCAAAATGTGGTCAATTTTGTGAATGATCTATGTGCTCTTAAACAGTATATGTTCTTTTTTCTTTTCATAGTTGTTGGCTGTAATATTCTATCAATGCTTTATAAATGTCCAATTAGGTCAGATTGTTCATACCTTATAAATTGTTACTGATTTGTTTCTGCCTGTTCTATCAATTACAGAAAGAAAGGTTTTTAAATCTCTAATTCTAATTGTGAATGTATCTATTTATCCTTTTAATTATATCAATTTTTACTTCTTCTTTTGAAGGTATGCTATGAGGCACATACACTTTAACGATTATTATATCTTCCTATTGAATTGACCCTTTTATCATTATTAAATGCCCTTCTTTATATCTGGTAATACTTTTTGCCTTAAAATCTATTTTTTCTGATGTTATAACCATAGCTACAAATTTTATAAATATAACATTAATTTTTAAGCTGTCTTATGGTTAGTGTTCATATGGCATGTAGTATTTATGTTTCTATCACTTTACTTTCAACTATTCTGTGTCTTAATATTTAAAGTTTGTGTCTTATAAGAATGTTGTTGGAGGGCCAGCTCAGTGGCATAATGGTTAAGTTTGTGTACTCTGCTTTGGTGGCCAGGGTTCATGAGTTCAAATCCTGAGTGCATACCTACACACTCCTTGTCAAGCCATGTTGTGGTGGCATCCCATGTACAAAATAAAGGAAGACTGTCACAGATGTTAGCTTGGGGCCAATCTTCCTCACACACACACAAAAAGAATATTGTTGTGTCTGTTTTTTATTCAGTCTAATAATGTCTGCCTTTTAGTTGGAAAGTTTAGTCCTTTCATATTTAATGTAATTACTGATATGGTTTTAAGTCTACCATCTCAGTATTTGTTTACTATCTGTCCCATGTGTTCTTTGTGTCTTTACTCCTTTACTGCCTTCTCTTGGGTTAATCAAAAGTTGCCCCACATTTTGTCTATTCTTTTATAGTTTTGATGATGTAGGGAATAAATTACTAACTCAAAAGCCTTGTGCACTGAAATTCACATAGTCACAGTTCTTACGTTTATACTTTCACGTTGTGGTTGTTATTTTTTTCTATGTGAAAATCCTTAGTCTCCTATTACAAGGTATATGTGTGTCGTGCATGTGTATAGAAGCATGTGTGCATGTGAGTGGGTGTGCGTTGTGCATATGTAAATGTGTTGTATGCGTACATGTGTGTATAAACATGTATGCATGCACATGTGTCTGCCTGTATAGTGTGCCATGTGAATGCTGCTTTTAATTCCTAAATAAATAAGTGATGAAATTTTAGAACATACTTCATACTTTAATTGTATCTCTTCATTAATTTCTGAGTACAGTGAAGTAACTGGTTAAATGACAACATACTGCTCTATCAGAATAAATAGTTCTGTCAAACTGTTTTAATTTGTAAGCCAGAATTTAACTCAAGTGTTTGAAGAAAAAAGTTGTACATTCATAAAATCTCTCAAGTTGCAGATATGAATGATATCCTGATTTAATTCAGTATATATTTCCAAAAAAATCTTACAACAAGATTCATGAAAGCCGTCGTAAGATATCACGTCAGCCACCTCTAACATAGGAGAAACGTGTGCTATCTCAGTTTCACGTCAACTTTTTTCTTTTTGACTGATTTCTTAAGGAAATACTTTTCTCTCCCTTGGTAATGTAGTTGAACTTTGTTTGAACAGCTTCAAGGGGAGAGAAGTCTTAAGAGAGATTTGGGGCAGACTGCCTAGAGGAACTCACTTCCCTTGATGACTGACGTGATCCAGCCTTGCAGCATACAGGTATGGTGCAAGTCTGTGCATGTGTGGAGGCTATGTTTTACCAAGGGTTTGCTTGGTGAAATGGTGAAACTGAACCTTGGGGAATCTTGAGAAATAATTCTGTGAAACATAATTGTAACTAAGGTCTCTTTAATGTGGCTGAGGTCTTCTCTATTAGTAGTAATGATACTAACTTCTTTTATCTTGATTTTGGCACGGTGATAAAGTCAAAAAGACACAGTCATTCAACAGATTAATTCACAATTTTTAAGTGCTTGTAGTGCTGGGTATTCTGCCAGGCACCATGGGTAACCCAAAATTAAAAATGCCGAGTTACTACTCAAGGAAGATACAGTCAAATGGGGGAGCTACAATAGAAACACAATGGTAGGATAAGGTAGAAAGTGACGAGCCCCTTAAGTTTGAGCAAAGTGCTAAGGGAGTTCAAGTGGGAAAGATTATTTCCAATGGAGGCTGGGATCAGTCAAAGAATGTTTCATGAAGGAAGTGGACATTTGAGTTGGGCCCTAACGGAAGGGTAGAAATTTGATAACTACTAATGAACTAGAGGGTATTATTAGAGGTACACACTTGGCCAAAGGTGCAGTGATGGGTTTAGGGGAAAAGAAAAAATTCTGTTTTGTTGGTATATGAGGTACAAGTAGCAAAGTGGAAATAGATAATTTAGGAAAGATAAGATGGACCATACCAAGAAGAGTTTTAGATGCCAAGCGTCACTGTTACTGATTAAACAATTAACTTTTATTATTCCCTTTACTATGTGTTAAAAATAGGACCAGCTGGTGGGTAGACATATGCATGTCTACATGGTTATGTAGAATGAAACATGGTCTGTGTAAATAGGAAGTAAAATACAGTTCTCTCAAATTTAAATGATCTCCACTCTTTTCAATTTTATTGGTTTTTAAAAATGCTTTTTTAGTATTTATATTTAGTTATGTTTATATTTAACCTTCTATTTATATTCTATTTATATCTACCTATCATTTACAATGCCATTAATTAGAAAGCTAGTTCAAATAGCAAAATGGTTTTCCATTGATGTACCCATGGCTATCTTTATTAGGACCTAGACTATTACTTATTGTGTTTTAGTCTGCCAAGGTTATAGAGATTTCCGTGACCTTTTTTCTCTTTGCTTAATTTTTAGCATGCAGAATTTCCTGAGCTGGACATACTAGCCAACCTTTAACATTAAACATCGAGGACGTATATGGTCACTACTTAACAATTCCGCAGTTGTTGACCTTCTATTCTGTATTCCCCCTAGTTCTAGTCTATGGTAGGTGGAATTTGGCTCCCTAACTTCCTCACTCCTGGTGTATACACAGTTTCTTCTAGTTATTCAATCAAAAACTAATCTAAGTGTTGCTGTGAAGGAATTCTGCAGATGTATCTTAAGGTCCCAAAGTTGACCCTAAAATAAAAAGATTGTCTGGGTGGGCCTGACCTAATCAGATGAGTCCTTCAAATCTGGTTCTTGGAAGTAAGAGATAGAAGAAGTCAGAGATTTTAAATATAAGGGAGATTTAACAAGGGAGAAAAATCTTGGTTGCTGGCTTTGAAGATAGAGGAGGTCATGTGGCAGGTGGCCTCTAGGAGCTGAGAGTGACCTTTGTCCTTCAGTGCAAGAAATTGAATTTTCCCAACAACCTGAGTGAACTTTGAAGAGAATTTTTTCCCAGAGCCTTCAGTCATGACCTCAGTCTGGCCAATACTTTGATTCCAGCCTTTGAGATCCTGAGCAGAGACCCCCAGCCATGCTGTGCCTGGGCTTCTGACCCACAGAACTCTGAGCTAATAAATGGGTATTGTTTTAAACTGGTAACTTTGTGGTAATTTGCTATGCAGCAAAAGAAAACTAACACATGGCCCACTTCTCCTATATCATCCCTACACACTACAAGGCACACCTCTCAGAGGAGAACAACCTGCTTACAGACCTCGTGTTCATCACCACCAGGGATATTCTACTGGTACATTATTCAAATAGTGCCTTCTGATGGGGTGCGGTCAGGTTTCTAAACTTTTCCTTTTTATCTTTCTTTTCAAAAGTTGTAAAATATTTCAGACATAAGAAAAAGTCTAGAGAATATTATAACCAACCACTTTGTATCCATTATCTAGGTTAAGAAATAAGATATCACTGACCATATGAAACCCCTGTGTACTCTGCCCCAGTCCTGTGCCCCTCGCCTCTTCCCCAGAGGTAATCACTGTCTTGAATTTGATGTTTCTCATTCCATATGTGTTTTTATACTAACGTGTGTATCCATAAATAATACATAATACTGTTTTGCCTCTTTTTTAAACTTTACATAAATGGTATCACGCAGTCTGTGACTTTCTGCAACCTGTGTGTGTGCGTGTTTTCCACTCAATGTTATGTTTTTGAGAACAGTTTTATTTTATTTGGGCTCCTAGTATCCCTGGCTGAAGGCTGGGCCGTCCCTCACCCAGGAATTTATAAGGATGCTGGGAGGACATATGAGCTGATGGATAAGAAATAAAGTTTATTACCAAAAGGGCAAAAGGAGTCCCAAGGAGAAGGGGTAAGGTTCAGTCAGAAGTGAAGCAGGGAGGAAGCCAAAAGAATGGATCGGGCTCTTATACTGGGTAGGAGTTTGGGCTAGGGAAGAGTTCTTTTGCACAGGTTGGGGGTTATAAGATTTGAACTTCTCGCTGGTGCCAAAGGATGAGTGGTATGCACTCGCCCTCTTATCTAGGCTGCCCAGATGTGGGACAGGCAGAGAAGGGGGTGAGGATCTGAACGCTGTCAATGGTCAACCATCCAAAGTGGAGGAAGCCTCTTTATTCTAGCCATGTTGGGAGATACAACACTAGTTAGCTCATTTTTATTGCATAATATTCTGTTTTGTAATTATCGCTGTTAGTTCCTCTTTTAATGAATATTTAGGTTATTTCTAATCCTCAGCTGTCTCAAACAATGCTGCAGAGAACATGCTTATACATGATTCCAGGTACATATGGGAGAATTTCTCAGAGTACATGCTTAGGAGTAGAATTTCTGGGCCACAGGGCATGCGTATTTTCAACTTCGTGAGCTACTTTCAATCGCTCTGTAGAGTGGCTTACAGGTTGACGCTCTTTCTAGCTGTGGAGGGATGCTTGTTTCTTCACACCTTTCCCAATACTTGGTCTTGTCAGACTCTTTAATGTTTGCCAATCTAACGGGTGTGATATGCAATTGTATTGTTTTGATTTGCACTTCTTAATTATCAATTACCAAGCAGACTGAACATCTTTCCCTATATTTATTGTTCATTCAGTTTTCTCCTTCCATAAAATGACCTTCTGTCCTGAACTCTGATCTTTTTTTCTGTTGGAATGTCTTTTTCTGTTTAAAACTTGATCTGGGGGCTGGCCCCGTGGCCAAGTGGTTAAGTTCGTGCTCTCCGCTGCAGGCGGCCCAGTGTTTCATTGGTTCGAATCCTGGGTGCGGACATGGCACTGCTCATCAAACCATGCTGAGGCAGCGTCCCACATGCCACAACTAGAAGGACCCACAATGAAGAATATACATCTACGTACCGGGGGGCTTTGGGGAGAAAAAGGAAAAAATAAAATCTTAAAAAAAAAAATTGATCAGCAATAGAACCCCAGAATGAAACCCTGGAATGAAAGCCCAGAAGTAAAATCACACATCTATGGACAGCTAATTTTCGACAAAGGTGCCAAGAATATACTATGGAGAAAGGAAAGTCTCTTCAATAAAAGGTGTTGGAAAATCTGGACAACCACATGCAAAAGAATGAAAGTAGACCATTATCTTTCACTATACACAAAAATTAACTCAAAATGGATTAAAAACTTGAAGGTAATACATGAAACCATAAAACTCCTAGAAGAAAATATAGGTAGTACGCTCTTTGTCATTGGTCTTAGAAGGATCTTTTCAAAAACCATATCTACTTGGGCAAGGGAAACAAAATAAAAAATAAACAAATGGGACTTCATCAGACTAAAGAGCTTCTGCAAGGCAAAGGAAGCCATGAACAAAACAAAAAGACAACCCACCAACTGGGAGAAAATATTTGAAATCATATATCTAAGAAGGGGTTAATCTCCAAATATATGAAGAACTCATACAACTCAACAACAAAAAACCAAACAACCCAATCAAAAAATGGGCAGAGTATATGAACAGATATTTTTCCAAAGAGGATATACAGATGGCCAACAGGCACCTGAAAAGATGTTCAACATCACTAATCATCAGGGAAATGCAAATTGAAACTATAATGAGATATCACCTTACACCTTTCAGAATGGCTATAACTAACAAGACAAAAAAGAACACATGTTGTAAAGGATGCAGAGAAAAGGGAACCCTCATACGCTGCTGGTGGGAATGCAAACTGGTGCAGCCACGATGTAAAACAATATGGAGACTTCTCAAAAACTTAAAAATAGAGATACCAACAACCCAGTTATTCCACTGCTGGGTATTTATCCAAAGAACTTGAAATCAACAATTCAAAGAGACTTAGGCACCCTTATGTTCACTGTAGCATTATTCACAATAGCCACGACATGGAAGCAACCCAAGTGCCCATCAACTGATGAATGGATAAAGATGTGGTCTATATATATACAATGGAATACTACTCAGCCATAAAAAAGGCAAAATCATCCAATTTCCAGCAACCTGGATGGACCTTGAAGGTATTATGTTAAGCGAAATGAGCCAGACAGAGAAAGACAAACACCATATGATTTCACTCATCTGGGGAAGATAGATAAATGCATGCACAAAGAGAACAGATTAGTGGTTATCAGAGGGGAAGGGGGTTGGGGGTAGGCATAAAGGGTAAAGGGACACATATATATGGTGACTGACAAATAGTAACGTACAACTGAAATTTCACAATGTTTTAAACTATTATGATCTCAATAAAATAAAAACAAATTGATCTGTAGGCTGTTTTTACATTTTCTAAATATTAATCCTTTATTCAGTATATACCTTGTAATAAACTCCTTCAGTTTGGGGGTTGTCTTCGTTTCATTTATGGTGTCTTTTGACATATAGAAGTTTTTAACTTTAATTTTTCCTAGTTTATTAATCTTATCCTTTATAATGTGTAGTTTTAAATCTTGCCTAAAACCATCCTTTCCTAATCCAAGGTCATATGTTTTCTTTTCTTTCCTGTATTTTCTTTCAGAAGTTTTAAAGCTTTTCTGTCCACATTACATCTTTTATTCACCTGAAATTTGTTTTGGGTAATGATATGAGGTAGACATTGAAATATTTTTCTCAGTATGAACCACCAGCTGCTCCTGCATCCTCTCCCCAGTGATGTGAAATGCCTCTTCTGTTCCTTAACAAGCTTCCACATATAAGTGGATCTGTTCACAGGCCTCCATCCGTTTGTTCTGTCCCTGTGCTAGACTTACTCTTTCTTAAACCACTCTATTGTAGTTACTATAGCTTTGGGATACATGATATTTTATTTTATTTTTTAATTTTAATTTTTTCATTTTAATTTTTTGCTGAGGAAGATTCACCCTGAACTAACACTTGTTGCCAATCTTCCTCTTTTTGTATACAAGCTGCTGCCACAGCATGGCAGCTGACAGATGAGTGGTATTGGTCCGTGCCTGGGGACTGAACCATGCTGCCAAAGTGGAGCGTACCAAACTTAACCATGAGGCCACCGGGGCTGGCTCAAGATATGTGATATTTTAAAGGGTGAGTCCCCTTTGTTCTTCAAAATTATTTTCGCAGTTCCTTGCCCTTTGCTCAATCATGTGGACTTTATGCCAATTAACTGATTAACTTGGATCAAAAAGGCCTGTTGGATTTTGGATTTGGGGAGAACTGAAGTCTCATTGAGACATTCCATCCACGAACATTTGTCTCTGTAATATCTCTCAAAAACTTTTTAGTTTTATTTTTTAAAAGTCTTACGTACTTGTCAAAGATTTATTTCTAGATACCTTACATGTTTAGTTGCTATTTATAAATGATATCTTTAAAAATTATACTTTTGAACTATTTGTTGCCAGTTTTTGGGAACACACTCGGCTTGCACAATCTCTTATCTGTTGCTTCCTTCTGATACTTTTACATAGAAAAGTATGTAAGTTGAAAATGACAGTTATGTGACTTTTTTTAATCTTTATATCTCTTTCTCTTTATATCTCTTTCTCTTAACTATATAACAGCTATATATTTTATAGCATGAGTGTGTATATATATGGTGTTACACCCTGTGCTATATATAATATATGGTATTATACCACATATATATATAATTATGCTATAAAATTTATAGCTATTGTATGTATAGGATAATATAGTATATGATATATACCATATTTATGATATTACTATAGCTATACTCTATAATGGTATATTAATTATATATATGATTATACATACTAATATATACAAATATACTGATTATATATTATATAATATTCATATATACTAATATACTAATTACATATATAATATATATACTAATTATATAGTATAGCTATAGTAATGCCATGAGACTATCATTAATAGATACTACAAGAAGAAAAGCTGTCTAACCTGTAAAGGGCTATTGGTGATGACTTTTTTTTTTAAAGGTTTAAATTTTTTCCTTTTTCTCCCCAAAGCCCCCTGGTACATACTTGTATATTCTTCGTTGTGGGTCCTTCTAGTTGTGGCATGTGGGACGCTGCCTCAGCATGGTTTGATGAGCAGTGTCATGTCCGCGCCCAGGATTCGAACCAACGAAACACTGGGCCGCCTGCAGCAGGGCGCACGAACTTAACCACTCGGCCACGGGGCCAGCCCCTGGTGATGACTTTTTAGTGACAAGCCCAGGAGCTGATTTAAATAGCTATATTCAATAATTCATTACTAGAATTAGACCTGTAAAAACATGTCAATGTTTGCCTAAAATAAAATTGAAAATGCTGTTTATCAGGATCCATTAGCTTAGGCTTGGCACTTTAAGTGAATTTTCCAGAAATGGTAATAAGTTTGTGTTGACCTGGCTGAACTTTGCTGGTAAGTGTTCCTCAGGACCAAAGACATAGAATTAAATATTAAGTATAAAAGGATAATGCATCTGTCTGCTCAGGCTGCCATAACAAAATACCACAGCCTGGGGGGCTTAAACAACAGAAATTTATTTTCTCACAGTTCTGAACGCTGGGAGTCCAGCAGGGTTGGTTTCTGGTGAGGGCCCTTTTCCTAGCTTGCAGATGGCCGCTTTCTTGCTGTGTCCTCACGTGGTAAAGAGCAAGTGATCTCTCTCTGGTGTCTCTTCTCATAAAGACACTACTCCTGTCAGATCAGGGTCCCACACTTGTGAGTGCATTTAACTTTTCACTACTTCCTTACTCCAAATACAGCCACACTGGAGGTCAGCGCTTCATTCGTGAAGTTGGCGGGGATACACATATTCAGTCCATCACAGAGCTATTTAAATACATCTACTTAACATATTTTCCAGGTTAACTGGTCTTCTGCATTCCCTCTATGAAAGGCATACAGACTTATGACCTGACAAATGCTCGTGGCTAGAAGGCTACTCACAAGTACGCCTCACACTACTATTCCCACATTTGAGTGGTAAGCTTGTTGAGACTCAGTTGTGTTCATTGCCAAACTTGTTTATACCTGTTGAACTTATTATTGTCATTGTGTAACTTAATTTAATGTAATGCAAATTAACATATATGAAGGTAAAAAGAAAAAGTTACTGTTTCTATGGAAACTAAATTGACAATTCCTGGAAAGATTCAATAGTTTTAAAAATTGTCATCAATCAGTTAAGACAATTATAAAAGATTAGAAAACAAAAAGTAAAAAATTTGTGATCTGTACCAAGATTGTTTCATAGGCATCTTTCGTTCTCATTCCATTTTAAAGAAACTGAAACTCGATATTGTAACAAATGCATTATACATATTGTTTATGCAAACTTGTGAATCATGGAACCCCCAAAATCAGCAGAGTCAAGTAATAGGCTCTAATAAGGGCTGACAAATCATGCGCATTTACACGTTTTATGTTAAAATGAAGTGTTAAAGCATATTTTTATTATTTTTAACCACCTTTAGCAACCAACTGCTTTTCCCAATCACCTCAGAAAACCTCCCTTATGCTGCTGACCAGGGCTGTGCTGGGGCCGTAATTAGCACTCTATTGACGACGCAGAGTCTGAGCCGCAGACAAAACTCCGGGCTTCAACACTGTCGCTCTTGTCTGCTTAGCTCAGCAGCCAGCCTCCAGCATGTGTAAATAGAGGTGTGTGTGAGCACAAACTATCAAAAGGCTGGGCTTTTCATCCACATCGTTCATGTCTGAAGCCAGAAAATAATGTGGTGAGTGCGCTGACACACACTACCGCACACAGTCCCAGGACACATCGTCCTAGGAGGGATCATCTCCTCTAGAATACTGCTTTTTCCTTTAGCTGCAGTGATTAAAAGGACCTTCATTTCTCAGCCTTTGCACCCGAAGTGTGTGTCAAGTGTAGCAAAAGGGAAATACTAATCACACTTTAGAGGAAGACACTACCTTTCATCTAGAAAGTTCACATTTTTCAATAGATGCTTCCCTTTGTCCTGACAGCACTACAATGGGGTACATAGCAACTAATTCAGTTTACGTTTTCAAATAGGAACAGCATCCAAGAGAGGCCCAGCTGTTCTCTCTGATCCTCCCATGAGTCCTCTGGTTCCGGTCTTACTCACTCCCCTCCGCCAGGCCCACATGTTCAGAAAGTTCTCCCTGCCATCAGCTTCGCCAGACGCTGTTTATGAGCCTCCACATGTTTGCTGCCTGTTGCTCGCACCTTAGAGGCAATGTTAAAGAGCTGCTGGAGAACTGCGTCTCCTCCAGGGTTCTACTCCCCTGCCATCCCAGCACGACCTTCAGTGGATCCAAGCAGGACAGAGGTTGTGAGCATGCAGAGAGAGCCGCTTCAGCTAAAATCTGACAGGGCAATGATCACCCTGTAACTGCTAACTAGTAAAAGGCTTTGCTGACTGTAAGTATTTCCAGACTGCTCTGCGTTATCAGGATCATGATGACAAATACATGAAAGTGACTAACAGGGCTCTTTTAATTCTAATCAAATGGCCAAGTTATCTTTAACAGGGAGTGATGTGGATTTATGTTCACTAAGGTTAATCTCTGGTTCCATTGGATTGTCTAAATGAAAATAACTTGCGCTCACAGCAGCCATAATTAGAGGGAGGGGAAGACGGCCCTGAGAACTTTGTAAATCAATCTGAGGACAGTGGCAGAACAAAAGACTCTTAGAGCCGGGAGGGACGTTGGAATCCATCTAGTCCAAATGCTTATTTTACAGATTAAGAAATAGCCAACGTGTTTCTCATCAGGAACACTTTTGTCATTTGGGCAGGACGCTTCTTTACTGTGAGGGACTATCCCACACATTGCAGGATGTTTAGCATCCCTGGTATCTGCCCACCAAATGCCAGTAAACTTGACAGTAATTATGACAACCAAAATAATCCCACAAACTTCCCACTGTGCCTGAGGGAGGTGTACCTCTCCCTGTTGAAAACCTCTGAGCCGGTTGCTCACAAACAGGAAGAAACATATGCTAACACAACTGATTCACTGACAGCCCTGCTGAAACTTTAATGTGCGTGAGAATCAACCAGAGATCTTGTTAAAAATGCAGCCTGTGATTCAGTAGGTCTGGGATGGAGAGAGATTCTGTATTTCTAAGCAGCTCAGAGGTGATGCTGAGACTGCTAGTTTATGGATCCCACTTTGAGTAACAAGGGTCCAGGGATCAAAGTGAGCAGACATCTGAACCATCTTGCTGTCCATACCAGTTCGTGTCCCACCCCAAGTTGTGGCTGTGGAATGCCACAAAAGGCTGAATGTATGGGCTTCTCAGGAGATTTGCTCTGGCTTTGCCTTGGGGACCCTGCTTCAGTCTGTTTCTTCTCCTGGGTGGCCTGATGGCAGACTCCGCCTTTGCCTCTGCACAGCAAGCTTCAGACTATTTTTTGTTTCCAGAGCCTGACTTTATGTAAGACCGTCTTTTATAGTCTCCTGTCCTCACCTGTCCAACTGCAGTTCTTGGAAACCCAGTTGAGAAACCAAAACCAAGGCGCCTGCTTGCTAGGTGAGCTGGCAGAGGCGGGCGAGGTCCGGGAGAGCCTTTGAGCTGTTATGTGTCTTGATGACAAAGCTGACCAGAGCCTGTGTTTCCTGACTCCCTGCTCAGATATCCTCCCCAGTGGCCCGTGTTCTTGTTTCCCTTCTCTTTCCATCATTAAGTGAAACTATGTGTCACCAGGTATGGCTGTTTAACTTACCGGGAAACTGCCACCTACTCTGCTTCAGCAAGAAGGTTCCTTATGGATCAGCTTCTTGGCAATGTAGAAAACTTCTGCAATGTGTAACAAATGGCATACTGAGATATAAGTGCCTGCAAGTGTTTTTGTCAGGTTTTTTTCCATTCCTAGCACTTGGAAGTAGTTGGTGGGAAGATTTTGAGAGGGGTTCATCTCCTGTGGTGATAAAACAATGAGATATAAAGGAACTCAGTGACTATAGGAAACAAGCTCCATATTCTCCATGATCTTTTCTGGTTTCTTTCATCCCTTTTCAGCCAAAGAAACAAGTCAGAAGGCCACCCATGTGGGTGGGTAGGCATTTTATTGGGAGCAAGGTACTCTGTAACTCTATAACGTTTGTCTTAGCCTAGGTTCCCCTGAAAGCACAGCCTGAGACAAAGTTTTGCATGATTGTCATTTATTTGAGGATGGAGATCCTATGGAGCAGCAGGGCAGACAGCGGGAGTCAGAGGAATATGTGGTCAAGTTGGCCACTGCTATAGGTGGCCAGTCCTGGGTTCTGCCTGGATCATCTGAGAAGCCCCATGAAGGGCACCTGAGAACTCTCTCACTAGAGGACAAAAGGAAGAAGCATTTACCTATCACCTCCCACACCCCATTGGTCAAGGGTGGGCCCATGGGTCTTGACTCCCCTGAACTTCCAGGTTGTGCAGGTATGAGTGCCCAGAAAGTTCCTGACGCACCTCACTACATCAGAGCCAGTCAAAATCTGTGAAGAAATGCTAGAGTGAGAGGTGGGTCAAGTGAAATTTTAAGTGGTGTCTAAGAGAAAATAATCTTGAAATGATGGAGGATATTTGGGACAGCTCTGGGAGTTCTGGGAAATGGAGACATCCCGCTTGAAGTGTCTTTAGTGTATTTAGCACAGGCTCTTGTCTGAATGGGAGCTGTACTTTCTGAAAGTCATACTTCCAAGCCGCGTCCTGTAATCCTGCTTTGTCACAGCAAGGGCCCATACAGAGTCTGCAAACCTCGCTCTTAGAGAATTACAGACTCAGTTTAGACTATTTCCCAAGTGTTAGTTTCTCACACTCAACTTTGATTACAAGAAGACTGGCCATAAAAACAGCTTTGGAAAACTGGCTATGCATATGTGAAAGAATGATGTTGGGCCCTACTTACACCATATATAAAATTAACTCAAAATTGATCAAAGACCTAAACATAAGAGATAAAACTCTTAGAAGAAAACATAGGGGAAAACCTTCATGACACTGAATTTGGCAATGATTTCATGGATATGACATCAAAGACAGGAAAAAATAAAAGTAAAAATAGATAAACTGGACTACATCAAAATTTAAAACTCCTGTGCATCAAAGGACAATCAACACAGAATGGAAGAAAAGATTTGAAAATCATATACCTGATAAGGAGTTGACATCCAGAATATGCAAAGAACTCCTACGACTCAACAACAAAGAAACCAACAACTTGATTTAAAAATGGGCAAAGGACTTGAATAGATATTTCTCAAAAGAAGATATACAAATGGCCAACAAGCGCATGAAAAGATGCTCATCACAAATCATTAGGGAAATGCAAATCACTACCACAATGAGATACCACCTCACACCCATTAGGATGGCTACTGTATTAGTTTTCTAGGGCTGCCATAATAAAGTACCATAGACTCGGGGGCTTAAACAGCAGACATTTATTTTCTCACAGTCCTGGAGGTCAGAAGTCCCAAGGCGTTGGCAGGTTTGGTTTCTTCTGAGGCCTCTCTGCTTGGCTTGCAGATGGCAGCCTTTTTGCTGTGTCCTCACATGGCCTTTCCTGTGTGAGCACAGATCCCTGGTTTCTCTTTGTATATCCTCCTTCCCTCCTTTCCAGTCACACTGGATTAGGGTTCAACCTGATGACTTCATTTTAAGTTAATGACCTCTTAAAGCCCCTATCTCAAAATATGGTTACATTTCTGATGTACTAAAGGGTTGGGACTTTGAATATGAATTTTGGGAAGACACAATTCAGTTCATAACAGCTACTATCAGAAAAACAGAAAACAACATGTTGGCAGGGATGTAGAAAAATTGGAACCCTTGTGCACTGTTGGGGGAATGTAAAATGATGCAGTTGTCACAGAAAGCAGTATGGCAGTCTTCAAAAAATTAAAAATTGGGGGCCAGCTTAGTGGCATAGTGGTTAAGTTTGTGCACTCCACTTCAGTAGCCGAGGGTTTGTGGATTTGGATCCCAGGCATGGACCTACACACTGCTCATTAAGCCATGCTCTGACAGCGTCCCATATATAGAGGAAGATTGGCACAGATTTTAGCTCAGGGACATTCTTCCTAAGCAGAAAAGAGGAAGATTGGCAAAGATGTTAGCTCAGGGCCAGTCTTCCTCACCAGAAAACAAAAAAGAAAATAAAAAATAGAATTACCTTATGACCCAGCAATTTCACTTCTGGGTATATACCCAGAAAAACTGAAAGCAGGATCTTGAAGAGACATTTATGCACACATATTCACAGCAGCATTATTCACAATAGCCAAAAGACAGAAGTAACCAAAGTGTCCATTGAAGGATGAATGAATAATCAAAACATGGTATATATACACAACAGAGTATGACTCAGTCTAAAAAAGGAAAGAAATCTGACACATGCTACAACATGGATGAACCTTGAGAACATTATGTTAAGTGAAATAAGCCAGTTAAAAAGATAAATAGTGTATGACTCCACTTATATGAGGCAGTCAAATTAAACAAGACAGAAAGAATGGCGGTTGCCAGGGGCAGTGGGGATGGGGGATCGCTGAAGGAGGAACTGTTTAACAGTGTAGAGTTTCGGTTCTGCAAGTTGAAAAAGTTGTGGAAGTTGGTTGCACAACAATGTGAATGTGCTTGACACTGCTGAACTGTCTACTTAAAAATGGTTAAGATGGTAAATTTCATTTACGTATATTTTACTACAATTAAAAATAAGTAAAACAAAGTAAACCAACAAAAAATAGTTATGGAGGTGGTAGAGGAAGGAAGCCATCAGAAAATGGGTGAAGAGCTGGATAAATGGATGAACGAGAATGAGCAAGTGGCAAATTTTAAACTCTTATAAAACTGTTTCATTACTAAATAGGTATGTTTTAAACTATTAAAGTTGGCTAATACAAACATATCTGTTAAGTGTTCCCTTTTCTGGTTACCCAGAAATCTGCTGTGAGGGAAGAAATGAGCCCTGTAAATCCTTCTCTCTTCCCCAGGCCTTGCTCGTTAGGCCTGTTGCATAACGCTTAGAATCAGACCTGCCCTTCAAGGGCAATGACGACGTGGCCTCCCTGGGAGCTCAGGGCTGCTCCAGCTGCTGCTGCACAGCTGCAGGGTTCTCTGGGGAACTACTGGCTTAGGATCCTAATGAGCTTTTTCTACCTGTGCTCAAATTAGTAATGAGAACAGCTTGAAGACATCAGCTTGCAGGCTATTCAAGCAAATTGGAAAATCTGGAAAGACAACTACACTGGTGGTAGTTGTTAATGCACTGTCATACCTCTTACGCTAGAATTATGTTGCTTCAACATGCAATCATCTTTCATATTCACCAGAAACCAAAAGTCATTTCTTGTGTAAGGCCACAGGGAAGTGGGAAAAACCTTTAACAATTGTTTTACATTCTGAATAGACTGGATTCCCATTTGGATTTTGCTGATGTTTATGCCATCTGCCATTTACCCATAGCGTTTTATGGACATTCCGTAATCTTCTCCAAAGATGTGAATAAGATAGTATGCAATTCACTTTAATTACATATTATTAACTTTTACATTAATTTTCATAAAAAGATATGATCAGTAAGAGGTTTTCTTACTGATGATAAAGTTATAATAATCACAATAAATGTCAGCATTTATGCAGAGTCTAAGAGAGACGACAAAGCTCAGAATGAAGGGAAGAGAAATTCATTTACATGACTAAAACTTGAGTTCTTACTATACTCTCAGAGTTGTTGCTGTGGGTTTCTGGTTTTTTTAAGGCAGTTATTCCCACTGTTTTAAAAGTTCTTAATCACTTTAGAATCAAGAAAGATTAAGCCCATTTAGCAGAATGAAATTTTAATATAAAATGCAAAATCCAGTTTTGAGCACTGGTTCATAGAAGAGACAAATATATTTGACATGTATGGATAACAGTAACTACAATACTATTTTACCTTACTACCATTTATTGATGCTCAGCACTGCCAAACATTGTTCTGGGCACTTTACATTTAATCCTTACAATAGCCCTAGGAGATAAATATTTTAACTACATTTTATACATGATAAAAATGAGGCTTACAAGATTAACATCTCCAATATCACAGCTTTAAAGAAGCAGAACTATCTGAAACTATAATTGCCTGATCCAAGGTCATGGGTTCATATTTTTAGTTCTGCTATGAGCCAGCCACTGCTGTATACACTAGGAATATATCAGCTTTAAACCACCATGATACCTCAGACTAGACCGTGTCAGAGAATTGAAAATTCTTGATCATCAGAGGCATTTAGGCAAGAATAAAAGACCATTTGGCCAAGATAGTTTCTATTGGATAGTGATCTGTAGCGTTCATTTCAAAGAAATAGAACATTACAACTTGAAGGAAATAATCATTTAATCCAAACACTCCATGAATCAGAAGCATACTTTCTCCTTCTAATTCCATAAAATGCTTAGTAAACCTTGGGTGGACAGTAGTATTCATGAAACTGCAGTAATGCTAAGACTGCGACAGAAACTGGGTGTGGTTATCTTGTGGCTGAGCACAAAGCCAATGAAAAAGACACCTTTCCAAGTGAACAGCTGCAATATCTGCACAGTGTTGACTGAATTCTAGAGTTGTTTGACCTGCTGCATGATATTATACAATCTCATAAAAAGGAGACTTTATCAGAGTATACTAGCAGTGGAGATTGGGCATAAGCAAACCATGGCTAAACTGCCTCCTGGTTGTGACAGGTCCATCTTGACACTCTTTGGAGATGTGCCGTGAAAGTCTTGCTTCAATTACGCAGCAATCATACATGACACAATGGGCTACAGCTTCAGATGGACCATGGGAGCAATTCTGTTTTTAGCACTCTTCTCCTCCATCCTCCTGTGTCTGGAAGTGAGCGACAGCTAAGAGTCACTACATTTACTGTTGTTGTTGCATAATAAAGCAGGAATGCACCAGGAGATGACTGATACTTCTGCTCTCTGCCTTTATTCCAGGGACTGTGCTGTTTTTATTATTAGCACATACGGCACTGTTGTTTTGAAAAATTTATATTTCCTTTTGTAGATTACAACACCTTAAAAAATAAAACATAACGTCAAGGTCTCTCTCTCTTCCCCCATGATATTTATGAGGGTGCCCAAGAGCACATTTAATATATAGCATACAAAAAGCACATGTACAATAAATAACTACCATTAAATGTAACAAATAACATAGATAACTATATTTTCTTCATCTGCCCATTTAGCTAAAGTGTTTCTGCTTTGTGTTCCTCAAATCCTCAAGGGAACGTGTTAGATGTCCTCTCTATGCTCATGACTCCCTAATGTACACCTTGAGCTTGAACTCTTTCCTGAACCTAGATTCATATATGCAGTGTCTGATTGACATCTCCTTTTAAACTTAACTTTGACCTACTTCCCCAAACCTATTTTCCCCTAGCATTTCCCTCAAGCCGTAAATCTAGGTGTCCTCCTTGAATCCTCCTTTCCCTCCATCTAATCCATTCACGGATCAGTTCCTCTTGCAAATATATCCTGAATCTGTTCATATCTTTACCTGTCTACTGCCACCATCCTACTGCAAGCAGCCATCACATTTTCTCCAGATTTTTCTAGTACCTTCAAAATTGCTCCATTCTTGCCTCCACCATTCTTTTCCACAAAGTGATTTAAATAAATGTATATATACACACACACATCTATCTGATATTCTCAGTACCCTGCTTAAAACTTTTCATGAGTCTCCACTGCACTTAGAGTAAAGCCCACACTCCTCACCACTGCCTAGAAGGTCCTGCGTGAGCTGGCTCTCCTCCTCCAGTCACATCTCAGACACTCCCCGCTCATTCCCTGTGCTTCAGCTATTCCTTTCTCTTCTGTAAACTCACCGAAACTACTTCCACATCAAGGTATTTGCACATGTGCCCTCTGTCCCGAATGTTCTTCCCCCAGATCTTTGTATGGCCACAGGAGAATCAGCTCTCAACTCAAATGCCCGCTCAGAGAGGCTCCCTGACCTCCGCATCTAAAGCAGATCCCTCCCAGCCCATCACTTTCTATCACCTCACTCCGTTTGGGTTAATTTAGACTAATTTTCTAGAAAATGTTTTAACGGAAATTACCTTACTTGTTTAGTCATTTCTTGTCTATCTCCCATTGTTAGAATGTGAGCCCCCTAAGGGCAGAGATCTGTTTGTCTCCTTCACCAGCTGGTGAAGGGCCTGGTACCTGGTAGGCACACAATGGATGTTTGTTGAATGATGCGGCTTTTCCTTAGGGCACAATGCGTGTTTCAAGGTAAGATACCTGGGTGGGTTACAGAGTCCATTTGCTTACTTACGATAAAAGATGCAACCCAAAGACAGAGATATCAGAGGCCTCATCATTTGTTTTTCTAATAAACTCCTTTTTCAGCATCATAGTCCACTAATATGAATTACATTTCTATCTTTTGGACATTAATTATAATAGACATATCGAGATCATTGAGTCTGACTCTTGCTTTTCACAAAAGGCATAAGTCTGGACTATTAGGTTTTTTTCTGAGGAAGATTAGCCCTGAGCTAACTACTGCCAATCCTCTTCTTTTTGCTGAGGAAGACTGGCCCTGAGCTAACATCCACGCCCATCTTCCTCTACTTTATATGTGCCTACCACAGTATGGCATGCCAAGTGGTGCCATGTCCGTACCTGGGATCTGAACTGGCGAACCCCGGGCCGCCGAAGCAGACCTTGCGCACTTAACCGCTGCGCCACTGGGCCGGCCCAATTAGGTATTTTTAAAACAGTGAAGAATTAACAGCTTTCATGTTCTTCTTTGAGAATACTGGTGTTATAGGTGGGAATTTATATTAATTCCTACAGTCGTTGACAAAGACTCTCTAACTGACCAAACTTTAATCAGGCTCCTCTAAGCCCCCTTCTTGAGGAGGCCTCAAACTTTGCCTCTAAGAACTGTAACTTTCAGCACAAACGAATCCACTCCTCACACTTGAGACTTGAACAAACATTAACATAGTTTCTATCAGCTCAAGGCTATGTTCCCAGGGTGACGACCCCAGCCCCTTTAAAATGCCATGCCTGCGAAAGCTCAATGCTGCCCAAAGAATTTTTTTGTTTGTTTTAGCCAAAACCTGATTATAGGCCTCTGACTACCCTTTTCTTGGAGAATTTACTTTAGAAAACATGCGATTGTAAATCCTTTCTCTCTCTCATTGAGATTGTATGTCTTACAATCCAGGAATGTCTTTCTCAAGGATCTGGGAGCCACCCTTTGAAATGTAATCATCAAGAAGTATAGGGCCACTGTCTCTTAGTCTCTGTAGGGTAGTAGCCTAACTTCCATACGTGCCAGTTAGCAGACACCGATGACCTAATCACATTGACCCCCAAACCCCCATCTCCTTCAGTACTATTCCTTTAGCACATCTGGCATTTAAAAAGACTTCCTGCCTTTTGTTTTGCCAAGTTTGGCTCAGTTCTGCACTGAAGTCTCTCTCACCTACTGCAGTAGCTCAAGTAAAATCTGTCTTGTCACTTTGAACAAGAGTCTGGCAAATAATTTCTCTTGACCATGAGCTGGCCAGTTATCATGTGCTGCATGTTTGGCTGTATTTTAGTGTGGATGAATTCTCCCAGATTGGGTGCTACATCTAGCCAGCCTTTTTGGTTTCTCAAGATGATGATATTTCTAAGAAATGGTTCTTAACACTGTCTTCACTGTGGTGGGAGATGGGCTCAAGGAAGGTCCTAGGGACGGATGTCAATCTAAGAGAGGAAAACGATACAGCCATGCCCTGAAGCCATGCCCAGACGTCTCCATCTCTAAGACCCTCTTGATAATCTAAATCAAGCCACTCTGGATTCCGTGTCTTATCTCCTTTGGGTCTTGCAGTCTTGAATGCCCATGGAGACTCCAAGTCCAGCAGACAGTTGGATACAGGTCTGGAGCTCGGGAGAGAGATCTGAGCTTGGAGACACAGTTGAAGTAATCAACGTTCAGATGTAAACTGAGTGGATAAGATTACCCAGCAAGAATGGGTTGACTGAGAAGAGGGCCAAGGACAAAACCTCCTAGGAAACACTAATGTTTTCAGAAAGAGTGGAGGACTGTGCTCCTCAAATTTTTACGTATCATAGCACACATAAAAAGTAGCATTTATATGGCACAGTGCAGGTAAAGTGTAAGAGATTTTGGGGTGTCTATATGGGGCTTGGTGAAATTTTTCATTACTTTACGTATTCATTTCTTAGGGCTACAGTAACAAAGAACCACAAACTGGGTGGATTAAAACAACACAAATTTATTGTCTCACAGTTCTGGAGGCTTTAAGTCAAAAACTAAGGTGTCAGCAGAGCCATGTTGCATTTGAAACCTGTAAGGGAAATTTTTTCCTTTCCTCTCCCTTGCTTCTGGTCATTTGCCAGCAATCTTTGGCTTTCCTTGACCTGAAACTGCATAACTCCGATATCTGCCTTTGTCATCAAATGGTATTCTCTCTGTGTGTCTCTCTGTCTTCACATGAGCATCTTCTTGCAAGGACACCAGTCATATTGGATAAGCGGGCCCACCCTATTCCAGTAGCACCTCATCTTTACTAATTACGTCTGCAATGACCCTATTTCCCTATAAGGCTGTATTCTGAGGTACTAATGGTTAGGACTTCAACATATCTTTTTTTTGATATGTGTGGAAATTATTATGAGATCCATAATAATTTCTTTATATTCAGTAACTATAATAAGAAAAGAAAATGAAAAGTAGTAGGGATGCTAAATATTGAATTTATATAACATTTAAGCTGACTTTTTGATATGAAATTTTATGTTTAAAATGGATATACTTTCTTTCTGATTATGTCTGATCTCTTCAAATTCTTGTTTATTACTCTTGGTGAGAAATGTTCACACAAATAGTTCATAAAAAATGTAAGATCATTTTTATAACCACTCAAGAATTTATGACAGCTGAAATTAGAAAGAATCTATCAGCCTCTCATTTTTTTTTTCCATTGACAAATGTAGTAGTAAATTTCTTGCAAAGATGAGAATGGATTTTGAATCCAATAAACTTTTCTCCTGATGAACAAGCATGCATTGTTAAGTTAGTCATCATTTGGATAGGCTACCTTGGAGGTACTACTAAAAGTATAGCTGGCGCTAATATATTTGAAGACAGAATTTGGCCCTCTGATTGCAGTTGCAAAAGGAAAGAAGCCCTACTTGGCTTCCCCACTACCACCAGCTGTGCACTCCTCTCCTTGGGCTACTAAAGTTGCTGTGCAACTCGGCCTCTACCAGAGACTCTCAATAGAGCAGTGAGTTCCGTGTGCTGCAGGGAAGCAGAGAGGCACACTTGCAGATCCACTCTTCTTGGGTGGCCCTCACAGGAGCGTAGACTAAAAATGTTCCTAATGACTGCCGTCAGCTAGGAGGTTCTATACTTCCGGGCCCTGTCTGGGTAAAGCGATCAATATCTCTCTGCTTCCTGCCTGTTGGGGAGCTCTGAGGCAGAGGAAGTTGAGTCCTTAAAAGGGCAACTGGTTAATCAAGAGAAAAAACAAAACACTGTGGTGTCCCAAAACCAAGGAGAGCGTGGGCCACAATGTCAAGTCCTGATCATACTGCGAGTAGATAAGGACTGAAAGGTTTAAGAGGTTGTGGGAGACCTTGGTAGGAGCAGTTTTAGTCGAGAGGTAGGAGCTCAAGCACAAATTGCCATGAGTTACAGGGAATGGCAGTGAGAAGTAGGGACATTAGAGGTAGACAACTCTTCTGTGAGCTTTGATTACACTCAGTGTCTTGAAACTCCCTGGTTTTTAGTTTTGTTTTGTTTTTGTAAAATGGGCAAATATTAAAACTCACCTCATAGGACTGTTGGGAGGATTAAAGAAATTAACGTGAAAGCTTTCTGAACACTATAAAGCACCAGAAATTTATAAATACATTTATATATTATCAGGTATTTTTAGTTCTAATGAAAGTCTGTGATTCTTCCCAAGGCACCCCCCCACCCACAGGAGCCATTTCTTTTCACATCTGGTAAAAAAAAAAAAAAAAAAAAGATAGTGAACCAGCAACAAGAGCCGGATGTAGCCAACATTTCTTGACCCGCTTTGGTGCCCAGGTGGTAAAGGGAGTAAATGCTCTGTGATGCCACTTCTAAGAAAGGAGAGAAAATCACCCCAAAGTGCTCTCTCTCTACAAACTATCAGATTTACTCTTCGAGAAGAAAGTATTTTTATTAATTGATTCGACTTTGGCAAAATGCTGACAAGAAGCCAAAGACTTGATTAATTCTCTGAAATTTGTAGAGAATATAAATTTTAGGAAGACCTAGGAGTGTAGATTTTGGCTGCAGGTGGCCTAGGCTGGGCCTGAAAATCCGAATGGAAGTAGATCACTGGAAGGACCCACCAGTCAACCCAGCTGTACTGTCCCAAGCCTAGATGGAGTTTACTGTGATGTTCAGATGCAGGAAGAGCATGTTGCAGAAAAACGTGTTCCTAGATAAAAAAGAAAAAAAAACCTGGCTTCCTTTCCATTACGTTTTCATGGTAGGGCAGTTAAACTGGGTAATAGGTATGTGTAGTGTTGAAGTGGTGTCAGGCATAGCTACATGTAACTGCAATTTTTTTTTTTTTTTTGAGGAAGATTAGCCCTGAGCTAACTACTGCCAATCCTCCTCTTTTTGCTGAGGAAGACTGGCCCTGAGCTAACATCCATGCCCATCTTCCTCTACTTAGATGTGGGACGCCTACCACAGCATGGCATGCCAAGTGGTACCATGTCCGCACCCAGGATCCGAACCGGGGAACCGGGGCCACCGAAGTGAAACATGCACACTTAATGGCTTCACCACTGGGCCGGCCCCTGTAAGTGCAATTCTCTACCCTTAAATCCTTAAATCGCAATCAACCCATTTCACTTTGCCCGTATAACTAGATGGTTACCTATGTAGACCGTTCAACAGGTGGTTTATCTTAAGAAAACATCAAAACTATTTTCAGGATAAACTAAGACACTGTTTTGAACAACTTTTTTCATTTTCTGAAAACTGGTGTCAAAGCAAAAATTGCGCTAGACAAAGTTAAATGGGCAAGAAAGACTTTATTCAAGGCTATTGCATCAGGGGAGAGCTATCAGAACTTCCTGTGAACTCAACTTCCCTGAGGCAGAGGAGGTGGGTTTTTTAAGCGCTGGAGTGAGCTCGTGGAAATGACTGAAGAATGTTAGGGGGAAGTCATAGGCCGTCTGAGTTTGCAAATTGGCTTTACCTAAAGGAAAAACAAACTTATACCTTTATGATGGGAAGTAGTTCTGCAGCTTGGACATGGTGCCTACCGAAGTTAGGTCCCCGTCCTCCCACAGGAACTGGGAGGGAGGGGTGCTGTCTCCTTTGATGATGACGTTTCACAGAGCTACCTCTCAGGTCATTGAGAAAGATATTCCTGGGTTGTAAAACTGGCAAAAAAAAAAAAAGCTTTTAAAAAGACTTACATACCTCTGAACAGGGCAGAGAAATAACTTACAAGTTTTCTAAAGAAAATGATCTAAGAAAAGGGAGGTCAGGGTGAGGAAGGAACCTAAGGATTAGTCAGACCGAGGGGAATGTTAAGGCCATCTTAGTCACTGGCCCCGTGAAAAATTATCACTTGATGTTGAAACAATTTTTGCTCAATCTAATGACTCAGTTGTATACCAAATTCCATGTTCGTTTTCTCCAATAACAATGCCACCTGTTCTAATTGTTGCAAACCTCCAATTAGCGCTGTCCCACATTCTGCAATGATGGAAATGTTCTACAATGTACGCTAGACATTAATGTACACCAGCCATGTTTGGCAATTGAGCGCTTGAAATGTGGCTGGTGTGACAGTGGAACTGAATTTTCCATTTTAATTGATTTCAATTTAAATAACAACATGTGGCTAATGGCGCCATATTTCAAAATGTAGCCTCCAAATCTATCGCACTATCATTTTATCTGCAGAAAGATTGCTACATTGTCTGTGACCTGGGTCATTCTCAAGGAGGAATTATCGATGGAGCCTAGGGACACTTACACTCACCTTGCAGGATGGAGGTGAGAATTAAGTAAGGTATTGGATGGGAAAGTGCCTAGCAAAATGCCTATCACAAAGTAGGTACCCGACAACGTTAGTTTCCTTATCAGTCTCCTTTAGGGGGCACATAATGAGTTGTGGCACGGTCTTCACAATCTAGAACATAAATAAGGCCTTGGTTGTGTGGGTGTTATAGGAGAGGTGTTGTTTCTCATGGTTACAAGGCACAGATGCTCTTGCTGTTTTGTGATCTACAGGAAGTTAATTAATCTTGGAAACAATCACCTTCTTTATATTGACTCAAATAAAAATGCCAAATTTTAAAATCAGAAATCGTAAGTATTTGGGTTACTCTCAAAATATTTAATATTAATAATCTATTATTGCATGTTGTTGTGGATGTACTCTTTCTCTTGGGAGAGTTAACACAAACAAAAGCTGTGAAAAGACTAAATCAGAACATCCATCCTCTGAAGATTCCTGTGATATAAAGACATGATTTTACATATGATATGTTTTTAAAAGAACTTACCTCTTCTACTGATAGTGAATTATATATTTAAGAATGTGGGATCCACTGAGGAGGAAAGGAAAACTAGCATATGTAATGGGGGAAAGAGAGTAACTTTGGGAAAAGCGTCTCAGCAGCATATGAGGGTCTTGGCATCCTACAATTAGCTTTAGTCTGGAGTGAAGCTGCTGCAACCCCAGCCATCAGGAGGGCCACACTAGCAAGCTGTGGGCATACCGCTGGCTTCTCCCACATGCTATGTTTTCTCCTATGCCTGACTTGGCTTTTTCTCCTCTGTTGAGTCACTGTCATGTATTTTCACTTATTCCATCTCAATATTCTCTTGGGAATTGTACAGTGACAAGCTGCTGAAGAGATGGCAAAATTTTTATAACCTGACCAGGGTGTTTACATGATTCAAGAGTTTGTGGTGTTGTCTTCAACCAAAAGCAGAATAATGGGACACCTGATCTCAGATCCCACCATGTTGACACTTAGGATAAATGACTTTCAGCAGTTTATTTCATAATTGGTCCAAATAGGGAGGTGTCATCTACTGCCTTTTTATTCTGACCTTATGCTAAGCAGATATGATTCTTTACTCAATAGCTAAAAAGGTTTTCTTTGTTTAAGCAAAATTTGCTTAAAACAATTCAGATTTACACAGTGTAGAAGTGATAAGGTTAGGGGCCTGCCTGGTGGCATAATGGTTAAGTTCGTGTGCTCTGCTTCAGCAGCCGAGGGTTCGCCGGTTCGGATCCTGGGCTCAGACCTATGACGTGCTTGTCAAGCCATGCTGTGGCAGCATCGAACACAGAAGAACTAGAAGGGCTTACAACTAAGATATACAACTATGTGCTGGGGTTTTGGAGAGAGAAACAAAAAAAAGAGGAAGACTGGCAACAGATGTTAGCTTAGGGCTAATCTTCCTCACCAGAAAAAAAAAAAAAGAAGTGATAAGGTTATAATTTGCTAACAAATACCATTAAAGCAAATTCCAGTAATCCATTTAAGATATTCACTTTATAAAATTTCAACTTATCTCTTAAGGGACATGTTAGTAGTGTAAAATAGGGCACAGCTATATAGCTATGTTTCCTTTTGCCAGGAATTGAACATATAACAAATAGTAAGGAAGGAAAGTAACATTTGCCGGGCAACTTCTATGTGCCAGGGGAAGATATGAAAAAGACTCTTTTAATCCAATTTTGTAAATACGTTTTTAGTTCCTATCTACCTTGCCCTGAATTCACTTGAATTTTTCACTTTCAACTGTTTCATGATTCCTTTGGATACCACAAGTCACCTTTATGTTATGATGATTGACTAAACCTGATTTTTATATTCTACAAAAACATTATAACTTGTTTTCACTCAATTTTCATATCAATTAAGAAGTATATTAATTTTACATGAATAGCTGCTGAACTCAGCATAGACTTTTAAGAATATAAAATAGGAATATCCTTATTTATAAGCATTAAGAAGCTAAACCAAAAAGAATTAGCAAAAACTGGGAAGTTGGGAATTGCTTAAGATTTCAGGAAAAAATCTCTCATGGAGTCAGTCCCTTATGATCTTTTAGAAGCCATGGTTCATTGTTTTACCTCCATATCATAAATAATCTCTTTGCAGAATATCTTTTGTCCACAAATCCAAATGTTACTCCTTTCAAACACCTGAGGCAAAAATTCTCATTAATGAATTGTTCACCAGTGTCTGGTTTGTTTATTCACTTATCCCTTTAAAAAACTTCGGTACTTGATTAAAAACAAAAAATATGATTCCACATATATTCAAGGTGTAAGGCAATAGGTAGCTCCAATACAACATAATTTCATTTTGAAGTGATTTGTAGCAGCTAATCCTATAAATTCTATTATCCTGTAATAAGCAGATTAATTCTTTTCAAGAATGACTCCTGAGACATTGCCAATACCTGCTTCTGTTTTCATTTTTTGACCACTTTTCAGAGTTCATACATAACCTTTGCTTAGAGACTCACCCCGAACAAGCAGGAGACCACCGCACAATTTGCTTACTTCATTGAAAACTTTCCATTTTATAGTTTCAAAGTTTAGGTTTTCATTTTTTACTTGTGGACTATAGGAGCTATTACATTTGAAATGTAAGTATATTTCTGGGTCCACTTTCCACACCATCCAGCGAGGATGAAAGGATAATGTCTCAGCAGTTGTGTAAGTTCACATTCTTGGGTTCCGAGCAACAGTTTCAGAAAAGGTTTCCTTTCTTCTTTGTTATTTCAGAAATAAAGAAATCCTGTTATGGAATCAGTTCCTATCATGAATGGGCTGCTTCTATCATGGAATCATAGAATCTTACAGCTGGATCTAGTCCAACATCCCACTCCATTCAAGAATCCATGGTTTAGCATCTTTTAGCACCCTGATGGATGATCATTTGGCCTTGCCTTAAAGTCCACCAGTGATGGGAAATTCATTTTCATAAAACCTTCTTCCATTTATGGTATAGGATAAAGCTCACTGGTTTTGGAAACAGACTGGCTTACAATCCCAGTTCTAGCAACATAAACTAGAGCAAAGTTACTTATCTTTTCTAAGCCTTGGCTTCCTTGCCTATTTTTGGCATATAAGTGCTCAAAATATAGCAAATGACAAACTGAAGATAAAACTAGTTACTGTAAAGTATGCTCAGTGATTGGCAGCCCCTTCCCCAGACTCTCCTGTCTCCACGGAGAGAAAACTCTTTCTTCTGTTAAGCCAAAATCTACCTGTCAATAGGTTAATTTAATCAATAAATATTTATAGGAACACTGTTCAAGGTACTGCATATAACTGAGAACAAGGCAGGAGGGAGGGACCTTATTCTCAGGGAAATTAAATTCTAGTGAGAAGAAACAGACCAACAGACAATGAAGAAATGAATTAAGTTTACAGGAAAAAAATGAAATGAATAGATATTCATCTAATATGAATAAGATATGGATACTTGTTATATACATTAAAACATGGTTACATCCTTGTTATGAGGCGAGGGGCAGCTCGTCGGGCGAGACGTTGCTGGAGAAGTGCTGCTTAAGCTGAAATCTAAATGACAGTTCTACCCGTTGATCCTTGTTATGGTCTCCAGAGCAGCCCAAAAAAAACCTTCCAGATTGTTGAAGGCAGCTAACATGGCCTCCCTTAGATTTTTTTCTTTAAGCTGAATATCACCAGGTCCCTCCAACTATTTCTTATATAACATGATTTCAACACAAAGTTTCCCCTGGGAAGACTCCAATTTTATCAACATTGTCTTTAAACGTGCCCTTAGAATGAAAAAGTACTCCAGATGTAGCCTGAACCACATGGAATCTCTTCGCTTCATCTGGATTCTGTACTTCACTAATAGTACATAAGCTTGTGTTCTTTTTTTTTTTTCCTTTTTCTCCCCAAAGCCCCCCGGTATATAGTTGTATTATATTCTTCGTTGTGGGTCCTTCTAGTTGTGGCATGTGGGACGCCGCCTCAGTGTGGTTTGATGAGCAGTGCCATGTCTGCAGCCAGGATTCGAACCAATGAAACACTGGGCCGCCTGCAGCGGAGCGCGCAAACTTAACCACTCTGCCAAGGGGCCAGCCCCCGCGTTATCTTTTTTTGTAGTGACTGTAGCTCAATTCTGACCAAGTTGTCATCAACTGGAAGTACCTGGTGTTTTCTACAACATCTCCTACTGGGACACATTGCCCCTTCCTTTGCATGCACAGATGGTTCAGTACCAGAGCTTCACATTTAGTTTGGCTATAGTTGGTCTTGTTAGTTTCAACCTAATTCTTGAAGCCTGTGGAGAGTTTTCAAATCCTAATTCTCTCCTCTGCTATATTAGCTAGTCTTTCAATTTCCATGTCATTCATAAATTTAGTTGATATGTTGCTAGGCCTATGGAATGGGCATCCAGGAAAACCAAAAATATTTCAGTCATATTAAATCGTTAAAGAAATATAATTTGCCCATGAGAAAAAAAAGTCAGACTGTTTTCTAAATTATCTGTATTAAACACAAAATATTTTTATAATTAGGAAAAAAGTTATAAAAAATACATATCACATTACTTTTTAGAAAATTGCGCCATCTATATTTTCACCTAAAAAGCTGATGAGTGTTAAAGAATAGAGGCAATGATGGAGCCGTGTGTCATTCTGTTAGAGATTTCCTTCCAGGCCCATACAGGACTGTTAATTTATTATTAGGGTTGTTATTTTAAAATCAACTCAGGGCTGGCCCCATGGCCAAGAAGTTAAGTTCGTGTGCTCCGTCTGCTGTGGCGGCCTGGGGTTTCGCCGGTTCGGATCCTGGGCGCAGACATGGCACCACTCATGGAGCCATGCAGAAGCTGCGTCCCACACAGCACAATCAGAGGCATGTAGCACAAGAATATACAACTATGTACTGGGGGGAATTTTGGGAGAAGAAGAAGGAAAAATAAATAAATGAATCCAACTCTTCCTGGGCTATAGTAATATGTTACTATATTATGGTAGCAACATCATGGTCCGGAAGGATGCAGACCTTTGATTCCATGTCTTCCCAATTGTTATAGTCTCAAAAAATGAGATTGTCTGGTGGGATTTCTCCTTCTACTTCTGAGTTTAAAAGGAAAAGTATTTTCTCAAGAATTCATAGAAATAATGATTAACTATTTGAGCCAGTCAAGCATAAAAGAATAATATTTTTTCTGCTATAGTGTATGCTTAAAAAACTAAACAAAAGGGTTTAGAATTAAAACTTGGAAACTTGGCATAAAACGAATGCTCAGAGGACCAAGAATGCATTTCTGAGTGTGGGAAAGCATTTGCCTTTGAGAAAAATTTAGAATAAGAAAACATTTTGCTGAGTGTGGGCAGAGATTTAGCCCTTATTCAGAGAGAAATGGTTACATGATATAATTGTTTTGATACAATATACACACAGAACACATTGACCTTGAGGAGTTCAGTTCAGTGTGAATTTTTATCTATCCTTTATTTCCCTGGAGACCTAACATTTGAATCTGATTCTTTTTTGGTAAAATTTAGCTTAAAACTTAATCTGTCTTTTTTCTAAAACGTGCTTGTGAAGCAGGCAGAATCAGAGGTCATCACCTGAAGGTCATGGTCCTCTGTTCTCCATCTCCCAGGGCACTTGCTCATCTCAGGGCAAGTGCCCTGAGTGCACGATGGGTGCAGGCGCTGCACAGGCTCAGGTCAGGAAAGAGGGAGAGGCCTGAGATGAAGAATGATTTTTGGTTGATAAAACACAGCAATGTGTTTCTAACCATTTTTCCTCAGAAATAATGCATATGGTCTTGATAAAGATATTTCTTACAGCGTATCAGATCTCATATCAATTCATTGATTTTGACTGAAACCTAAGAGAGAAAAATGTCAGTCTGCATTTTACTGCTTAAGATGTAAGGCAGAGAAAGTCCTGGGGCATGCGCACTCCCTCCACATTTAGCCTGTCTCTTCAAGTGCAGGTCATCAAACATTTTCTGAACTCCTACCAAGCCCCAAGCACTAGGGATTCAAAGATTAATGAAAGGTAGGTCTTGCTCTCCAGGAGTTCACTATCAAGTAGGAAACAGGTGCACTTAAACGGATGTGGATGCGACTTGGAGGTAATAAAAGTATGTCTAGGTTATAGGGTATGATCACAGAGGGGAAAGCCCCTAACCTAGCCCAGAGGGATTCCCAGAGGAAGTAATACCCTCCAGGCCCCAACAATAAACACCACAGAGGAGCATGCTCATCTCTGCCTCCCCAGCATCTAGCTGAGTGCCCCGCCCATACTAAGAGCTTAATAAATATTTGCTGGATTGAACTGAGCGACTTTATTGATGTTAAAAGGTTTTATGCAAGACGAGAAGGGCTGATTTAAGGTGAACCATATATTCCCATTTTATGGCTTCAGAGAATTCAAGAATATCCTGCTTATTTTCTCCACAACACCTAGCACACCCAATATTGTATACATCACTGTGTTTACTGTCTGCCACCCCCTTACCTCCAGGAGTGTGAGCTCCTTGAGCATGGGACTTGTATTTCCATTGCCTAGAACTGTGGCTGGCACCCACTTGCTACTCAATAAATATCTGTTGAATGAATGTGGAGTTCAACGCTAGTTACATTGATGAAATGGACAGTTTAAAAGAAAATTCAATAAATTTTGCTTTACTTTTTTTTTTTGGCTATATAAAGCAAATTCATGAGACCTTATATGAGAATTCAGTGCCTAAATTCTCACTGCCTAGGGCAATGATTCTTGGTCTTTTGAGAATCTCATGAATGCTGTTAATTCCCTCTATAGAAAAATGCACATACACGTCAAATTTGGACATCAATAAATATGCAAAAATACCTGATTGAGAATTGTTGACCTAGTGGAGAAGGGGAAAATTTTGAAAGAATTGACTACACTCTTTTGTAGAATTGCTTATTTTTCTGGAAACAATTTTAATGTCCATCTACACCTGTCCTTTATCTTGATTTATTTGTGAAATGGGAGTTGTTGAATGATAGATGTGTCAAAGAAGCTATATTCTATGATATTATCCAGCTCAATACTGAAACATATTTTGAAAAAATGTTATTTGATTTTTCCTCCTTCTGATTCCCTTTAGTTTTGCTTAGCCAAAAAAAGTGTTTTAGATATATCGTGTTCAGATATATCACTAATAAGTGAAAACCAGGCAATGATTTTTAAAAGTACGTATATAAAAAATTATTTCCAAAAAAACTTTAAAAAAAATTTCAGAGTACAAAATAGACCATCTTTTATTAAAACAAAACCCACTGAACTTTGGAAATGGTATTCCAAAAGTTTGCAGTTGGAAAAAGCTATGGAGTTATAAAGGATTTCCCAAACCAGGCGTGGTAGACAGTCTCTCCAGTGGCTCCCAAAGCTCTGCCTCCTGGTACTCACATATTTTGTGCAACCTCCTCCCTTTGAGTGTGAACTAAACCTGGTGACTTGCTTTTAAAGAACAGAGTATGGCAAAAGTGATGGGACGCCACCTCTGAAATTGGGTTATAAAGGACTGGCTTCCATTTTGGTTGTACTCTCTCTGGCTCTTCTTGCTTGTTCTGATGAAGCAGGTTGCCGTGGTTGCTCTGCTCTGTGGAGGGCCTCACATAGCGAGCAAGGCCAACCAGGAAGTGAATCCTGCCAACATCCATGTCAGTGGGGCTGAGAATCTGACTCTTCCCCCGTTTGAGCCTTGAGATGAAAGCTGGCCTGGCCATCACCTTGACTGCAGCCTGTGAGAGACCCAGCTAAGCCACCTCTGGCTTCCTGAGCCACAAAAGCTGTGAGATAAAAATGCTGTCATTTGAGGTCAGTAAGTTTTGTGGTAATTTCTTACACATTGGTAAATAACAAATAGATCAAGAAGTGTCTTATCTGCTACCAGGAACACACTGATGTAATAATTTAAATGTTACTAAAATGGCCTTTGGGGTAGATGTCAGTAAATCAGTAGTGTTTCCCAGTAAGAGTAACATACTTCCAGCAAAACCATCCTTACAGTCGACTCATTTTCAAGAAGTTATCTCATTTTATGGTTCTCCAACAACCTTTTTTACTCACCTAAGTTTTTACTTATAGTATTCCACTTCTGTTTAATGTTAGTAGGTTGAACAGGGATAAATATTAGCAACGTCTTATTAAAACTAATAGATCTGATAGTTTCATTAAATGACTGTAGAAATAAGGAGATATCTGAAAAGAAAAACCTAACAATTATGTTTATAAAATAAATTTACATTTATATCCACTGCAGTTAGTGATGGTTTTTGAAATAATTGGCGTCTGGTAGAATATTTATTTATAAATTTCTAAAAGGCGAGATTCTGGTGAGATTTCAGTTTTAGGCTGGGTTTATTGAGTGCTCTTCCTCCTGTAAGGATATTATAGATGATAAAGATTGTCCTAAGTAGAACTGGGAAACCAAAGGAACTGAAATGCAAGTAAACTGTATTGCTGAGGGAAGAAATGCTAATTCTGGAAAAATTGCAATACATTATCTTACTTGAGGTGCGGGGACCCGGGGGGGTGGAGGGCATATGAAAAAAGTGGGATCTTTAGGTATAAGAGAATTAAAATAGCGTGCCCCTCTCTCTGCTGGTCTTTAGGAGTTCAGCAACTGCTACAAGGCTGCAACTTTCTATGACTTTGTTCTTATGCTCTTTCACTTTTTCTATGTGCAGATCTACTTATGAAGAAAATAGACAGATTAGAGGAAGATATTGGGATTTCTTTCCCTCTTTTTTTTTTTTAAATGAAAGCAATTCTTTTTCTCTTTTTTTTTTAAAGATTGGAACCTGAGCTAACAACTGTTGCCAATCTTTCTTTCCCCCCATCTTCTTCTCCCCAAAGCCCCCCAGTACATAGTTGTATATTCTAGTTTTAGGTCCTTCTGGCTGTGCTATGTGGGACGCTGCCTCAGCATGGATTGATGAGCGGTGCCATGTCTGCACCCTGGATCGGAACCGGTGAACCCCAGGCCACCGAAGTGGAGCGTGCCAACTTAAGCACTTGGCCACGGGGCTGGCCCCAGATATTGTGATTTTAAAAAACTATTTCAGCCTCATGAGATAGACTTAGTGTCTCTCCAACAGATATTATCAGAAGAATTGCAAGAAAAACTATATGTAACAAAGTCCAGGTGATTTAATATTTGTATTAAATAATATGTTTTCTACAATTATATATTGGTTTCTCTGTAGACAGGGCAAACAAGTCAAAGTATGAATTAAAGTCTCTGGGACTTGACCTGTAAAACTTTCAAGCATTTATTTTCTGACAAACCTAGAGCTGTGTCTGAACTTAATTCCAAGAGCTTGAGAGCATTTTGATATACTCCTTTTAACAGAGTGACTTTTATAGTTTTGCTCTAACTTTGCCTGGCTCTGGAAGTTTCTTTCCTTTTCTGCTCAGTGTGGTCTTTTCATTTCTTGCTCCTTGTTTCTTCCATTGCCTCGAGAGGCTTAGTAAATATGGAGAAAGGAAAGGTAAGGGCTGGAGAGAGAGAGTGTGGGGGATTATTCATTGTCTCTGTATAGTTCTGGCTCACCTGAAAAAATTTAATTCCTGCCTTACCTATTCTCCACCACAGAAAGGCCATGGTGGGGGCATAATCATTTCAGGTCTCTCCAAAGCCCGATTTAACTGCACGACAGAGCAGCCTCCACAGTGTTAGGTGAGGAAAGTGCTTGGAGAATCGGCCTTTTGAGCTCCATTAGCCACAGATGATAAACAGGCTGTGGGGGTGGGAGCTGAGGGTAGGAGCCAGGGCAAGTGACTGGCTACTTCTTCCAACTTTTTTGCATAGTTCTAGCAAAGAATACCTATCCAAAATCTGCATATGAACAGCCTGGAAATAAACTATTATGTGTAAGCTTCCTGTGTTGATATAAATTCTACTCTAATTTGGAAATGTTGAATGATTAAATGAATTTGTGTAGAAAACAGGTACCCAGAGCCCAGTTGTTTTTAAAACCCTGAAGTGACTTAAATTTCCTACCAAATCTATACAATTTTTTTTCTCGTGCTCAAAGCTTCCCAGTTTCCCTTCAGAAATTGGACCATGTATTTAGGAAAATAGTTTGGTCTTGCTGTTTCTACTACGGCAAAATTTCAGTGCTCCAAATTTCACTCTGGCCTACGTGCTTTTCGCCAGGTCTCTTCGTCCGTCGTGAATGAGTCTCTTGTACAACTCTCCTGAGTACATCCTTTCATACACATGTTCTCCCTCTCCCATAAACCGGAGGGTCTGGAGCTCTGCCACTGCCTTAGGAGCTTCAGCTTAGAACCAGATTTGGAATGCCGTCTCTGGTGACATTACAGATTGACAGTTGGTGCCCAACGCTGGCTTAGTTGTATTTCTGGCAGGTCCCTGGGTGCTAACCACTAGATACAGCCCATGAGCTCCAAGTTTAATAAGGTCGATGCATTTTGAGTTGATCTCCAAAAACAAATATTCTGTCTCTTAAAATTCAAATTAAATAAAGCAACTTAATAATACTAACTCTAGTGTGTGTGATTTTTTAAATTCATTTTTCAAATAATATCCACGTGAGGTTTGAAGACACTTTGAGTGTCAGAAATGAATGGCAATTTTACAGTAATAACTTAGCTATTCATTCCAAGAAGAAATTTAAGTAGTTTTTTGAATCATTATTTTTTGTGATTGAAAAACTACTTGAAAATAAGTCGTATTTAATGTGTATTTTCTCTAATTGTAACATGAGTTTTTTTCCAAATATGTAGCAGATATTGAGAAATAAAAAGCCACATAATATTGCCTTTTGGAGAATTACTATTAACATCATGTTATATTTGAAAAGCAATTATTAGTAGCTAAATTATATAATAATCTGTTCTTCAGATGAGTCTGGGTTAAACGGTAAATTCAACATATATTGTTATGAAAATGGGTTAAATTTCTTCAAAATTTTTTAACTTTAATTTTTCATCTTTAGGTCTTTTTTTTGTTTTGTTTTTAGGCCAGCTTTTGCAAAGTAAAAATTGTGGGGTGGATCTTCACAGGTGTTTGGCAGACTAGGGAATTATGAAACTTATCCTGCGTGTCTCGGAGTTACCTTACATGGTTGGCTTCAGTTCCTGCTGGCAAGCAGTGAGAGACTGTAAGCGATCCACACTACAGGACAGTAATGAGGTATAATGCCAAATCCTCATCTCACGTTATCTTTTGGAACAAAAGAAAAAACATTGAGATTCCTATTTTACAGTATATTGTTTTAATTAGACACACTCCTTGCATATGTTCCAAACATTTGGGTTTTTTCCTAAATACAAAAGTTATATCTTATACAAAATATACAAATTTTATACGAACTTCAAACATTACAGAACTGAAAAGTGAAATAAACCATCAACAGTTTTGGAGCATATTTTTCCAAATTAAAAACATTCTCATCCATTCAGTATTTAGTGTCCACTATTACTTTTAATACGGTATTCTAACTATAGCTGAATTATTACATGGTTCCAGTAGACCCAAATGCCTTTAGTTTCTAATATATAATTATTTCAGTGCTCCTTGTTATGAAACTAGCCTAATTTAGTAATCTAACTATTTAAGATAGTTAAGATATTGTAGAATGGTGTATTATGGCTAATTTAATATTCTGGCTGAGCACTAACATATATTTTTCTATGAATTGCTGCTTTTCAAAGTATAAGAAGAAAATATACTGCATTAAACCATATTGAAAACAATTGAGAAAGCACTTGAAATCTCTTTGAATTCAGAATCATCATCAGTGACTCCAAAATCTGAGACACTGATGTAGAAAGGGTTGGGGCCTGAATCTAAACTGAATTGTGATATGTCCTCTAAACCGCTTTTCTGGAATAAGCTTCTCTCAATTTGTTTATTTATGCACATTTTATATTGGTGTCATTAACTGTCTATGTCAAGTGCACCCCACTGCATAGTTCACATGAACTAGTGATGTAAAAAAAAGTGTTGGGAACAAACAGTTGGATAGATCTCTTCACACTCCTATGTGGTAGATCGCGTTCTCCAAATGGCTGCGACATGTCTCCCATCACACAAGCGCTTCTTACAATGTGAGTTTGGCACTCCTTCCATTGAGACAGGCTTTGTGACTGGATCAAGAGAGTACGGGGAACAAACAAAACAAAACCGTGCCATTTGCGACAGCATGGATGGACCTTGAGGGAATTATGTTAAGTGAAATTAGCCAGACAGAGAAAGACAAACATGGTGTGATTTCACCCATATGTGGAAGATAAACAAACACACGGATAAAGAGAACAGATTAGTGGTTACTGGAGGGGAAGGGAGTCGGGGGGAGTGCAAAGGGGTAAAGGGGCACATATACACGGTGATGGTTAAAAACTAGACTATTGGTGGTGAACACGATGCAGTCTATAAAGAAACTGAACTATAATAATGTACACCTGAAATTTACACAATGTTATAAACCAATATGACCTCAATAAAATAATTTAAAAAAAAAAAGAAACAGTTGCAACTTCCAAGGCTAGGTAATCAAAAGGGAAAGCACTTTCTACCCTGTTCCCTGGAATACTTGTTCTGGAAGCCTTCAGGCTCCAGGTGAGCAGTTTGCCGTGAGGCTGCCATGCTGTGAGGAACTCAAACTAGCCCCCAGTGAGAGACCACATGGAGAGAGCCTGAGAGTATATGAATAGAGAGAGAGAGAAAGATATAAATGGCTGGACCGCCCCAGGTTGCTCTAGCTGCCCCTTTGTCCAGGCCCAGTCATTGTTTAACTGCAACCACAGGAGAGACGCTGAGCGAGCACTAACAGCTAAGCCCTTCCCAAATTCTGAACACACAGAAACCATGAGAGATAATGAAATGGCTATTATTGTTTTAAGCCACTAAATTTTGGGGAAATATGTTACATTAAAGAGGTAACTGGAAAACCCTATAAGCTTTTCCAAATTTCTGCTAACAGAATTTCCCTGCTTCTTGTAGAATCTGAATAGCTCTACCACTCCTCAGTCTAGGGAGGAGGTTTGGACTTGTGCAGGGACAAGGGACAAAGAGAGCGGGGAGCTTGAGCATGCAAGACGTACATAGTTGACCTAGATATAGAAATGATGTATTATGGAAGCTATACTGTGGTGATATCTGGGGAAAACAAAACTAACAAACCAAAAAGACTCCCATGGATTCAATTGTATTTTCAAGCACCTTCATCTCCAAATTTAAAAACATGAAATTTAAACAAACACAAGCAATTTTTTACTTTGCAATGTTTACTTTGTTATGAGAGTGAAAAAAATACAAATAGAAGAATCTAGTACATTGCTTAATCCTACAGGATTAATACTTAACACTTGCCAAGTCACTTAATTCTGCTTTCTAATGCCACATCCAATTGCTGAAATTCTAAGTAAAAATCATATTCTTAGGACACTTTAGTTTCTTCTAGAGATGGTGATGGATAGCGTTTTCTCTTTAAAAGTTCAAAGTATATATAGTAGTGTGCCTGATTTACGTATATAACTTGAGTTACTCTGAAAGTACTGTAGCAACCCCTATGCAACTATCACAGAAATATACATGTGTATATTTGACCTTCTTCAATCACTTAAAACATTTAATGAAGGACTCAAATGCATTGGATTAGATTTGTGCTCTCTAATTCAAAAGCCACTGGCCACATGTAGCTATTGAGTGCTTGAAACGTGGCCAGTGCAAATGAGGCACTTGATTTTAAATTTTTTGAAATTTTAATTTAAATATAAAACAGATACTGAATTTAGTTATTGGAAAACTTCTAAGTATGTTTGCAACAACTTGGGTCTATGAATCTACTATTTCAGCCATAAATTTTATAAAATTTAAGTACAGAACAAGTATTTCTGATAAAAATTTGGTGCCTAAATTGAGATGTGCTGTAAGTGTAAAATACACACTAGATTTCAAAGACTTACTACAAAAAAAAAGAAAGTAAAGCATCTCATTAATAATTTTTATATTAATAACATATTGACATAATATTTTGGATATATTAGGTTAAATAAAATATATTATTAAAATAAAATTTCACCTGTTTTACTTTTTAAAAAAATGCAGCTACCTGGAAAACTTTAAATTATATACGTGGCTCACATTATATTTCTGTTGGTGTTGCTCTGGACCAGTTGTTCTCAAAAGTGTGGTCACTTGACCATCAGCGTCAGCATCTTCTGGAAACTTGTTAGAAATGCAAATTATTGAGCTCCTCTTCAGACTTACTGAATCAGAGGCTCTGCGGTGGGGCCCTGCTTTAACAAGCCCTCCCGCTGATTTTGATGCAAGCAAAAATTTCATAACCTTATTCTAGACAAGTGGTTCTCAACCTTGGTTGAAATTAGAATCAGCTGGAGATCTTGGGGCAAAAAATCTTGGTGCTATAACCCAGACTAATTAAGTGATCAACTCTTGGCCCAGGCAAGACTGTTTTTTTAAAGTTCTCTCAGGTCATTTTAATATGGGATAAAGACTGAAAACCACTAGTTTAGATCCTTGATTTTTAAATTAGGCTCTTTAGAGGGGCTGTGGCAGGCGCCACTCTCCTTTGTGCTTTGGACACGTCAACAAGATGTCTGCCACACTACCTGCCATTGAGGTTGCCACCCAAAGGGCCACCACTGTGGTGCTTTCCTTCGTAGATTGGGAGACAACAGGGCGTGGGTGGGCAGAAGTCTTTGCCGGTATCAGAAAGTCACATATCAAATATACCTACCACATGTGCCAGTTATGGCTGTTACATTAAATGTAACATAGCTATGCCTTCTTGGTTTGGTATTATTGTGTACTTACCAGATTTACAGGAGGATGAACCTGGAATTAAACAGAGGGCAGAAAACGTTAAAGCTCTGATAAAGCAGGAGTGAAGAAAGGTATTTCTTCAAACAGAATTAGCTGGGAGGATTTTTCTCAGGGAGGAGCACTATCTCTATACACTGCTCTTACCACACAGCAGAAACCGGCAGGCATCACTGCACTCAGCTGCGGGCTTCCACGGAGATGGGTTCCCCAGGGTCCTATCAGTGGCATTAATAGAGATGTTTCTATTCTCCAGTGCCATGGAGATTGCGACCCTTTAGTTCCCCGAATGGTTGGTTCTCTCACTGTTGAAAAGCTAAAGACATTGGTAAATCCAGCCAATGTAACCTTCAAAACCTATGAAGGCATGATGCACAGTTCACGTCCCCAGGAACTGATAAATGATAAACTCCTACCTCCAGTTGATTGACATCACTCAGAAGCCTGGTGTAGAAGTACACCAGCATCACTGTAGTGGAGTATAAACCTCTTCTGGTGCCCAGTGTCGAAACTTCTAACGTTTGTAGTGTTAAAACATTTTGTGGTGCTGGCCCCAAGGCTGAGTGGTTAAGTTCCCATGCTCCGCTGCAGGCGGCCCAGTGTTTTGTTGGTTCGAATCCTGGGCACGGACATGGCACTGCTCATCAAACCATGCTGAGGCAGTGTCCCACATGCCACAACTAGAAGGACCCACAACGAAGAATATACAACTATGTACCAGGGGGCTTTGGGGAGAAAAAGGAAAAAAATAAAATCTTTAAAAAACAAAAAAAAGTTTTGCAAATACACACCAATGACACAGACTAAATAATGTCTCCTCCTGGGAAATTTATTATCTTTTAAGTTTCTTTACAAGCATTGTATCACATGATCCAGAATGTACTAGTGTTAAAATAGGTGAAACAGCTAGTTTCTTTTTCCCAAATGTAATTCAGCAAAATAAAATACCACAACCAGATTTTTTATTACATCATTTAAAAATTATTAGTATGCTTAATGAAAACTCATTCAAGTATAAATAAGCAGTTAAGATATAAATGATTTATGCATGCTGTGACTTAGTCTATGGATTAATTCCAAAATTGGTCACCATGCAGTATCTGTATTCTTATATATGTATTCATATATGTGTAATGATTGTAATACATAATAAGAATGAGGTGGTATTATATTATTCCTAATAATAAGGATAATGCTTTTAAGTGGTAATAAAGAGTAATAGTGCTTCCTTAAAAAAAAAATTGTGCTCGGTAGAGCTCTAGACCTTTTGTGGAGTCCCTTAGAGGATGGGGCTTTTGCACAAACTAAAGAATAGAACAAATAAGGGTACCTCTCTTTAAAACATTCTAATGAGATGACTCATGTACCCGTTATATCTATTAATACAATATTCAAATGCCAATAACCTGTAGCAGGGAATCCTTAGAGCCAGGTGTAAGCTCTAATGAAGGAAAGCAGGAGATGTCACCCCAAAATATGCAGGTTTGAGGACCAGAGGAATCTACAAACAAACCTTACTCCATTAGTTTCTTCCCATATATTTACCTCCCCAGTTTGCTGCCTTTGAAAGCCTAAAACAGCTTTTCTTCATCCTGTCGTTTCTCCACAAATCTACTGTTCTTTGCTGAAGATGCTATACAGACCACAGTTCTAAGCTGCTGCCTTCAGTCACTCTTCATTTTAGGTTTCTCCTGCGTGATGCACGCTGCATGTGTTAATAAACTGTTCCACTTTTGTTAATCTGCCCTCTTGTTAGAGTCCCAGCTGAAAACCTAAGATGGGTAGAGGTAAAGTTTTGCCTCATCTCCAGTGGCACTCATTCAAGTTGTGTCCTCACTGTAGCATGCAGGTAAAACGTCAACTCTCTCTTGCCCTAGGGGCTGGCCATCCCAAGGATTCAGCTGTTTACATTTGCTTCTGAACTCTTAGGTCGGCCACCCTGGGAGACTTTCTCCTCGTGTTTGAAATTCTCAAATTAGAACCCCAAAAGGTCAAAGGTCTTCCCCTCATACAGAAACACATGAGAACCAGGCATGTTTAGATTTTCAACTAAAAAAAAAAATTGGAACTTATTTTACATAGCAGTAATGTGCTTTCTGTGTTAAGAAATACAGGATCATTTACATAACATCACAAACTATAATATAGCTACATCTTTTTTCTATTAGACTTTCTTTTTTCTCATGACAGTAAAACATTTGAAATGGTGTATGTGCTATTAGGTATTTCCTGCATTTTCTGTAGTTGAAATCTCAATGACATTAGATCAGAGTACTACAATTGTATTTTAAAATGATTAGAGCTTATTGTGACTAAACTTGCTTGGGCAAGAAAAACTTGATTTTGACTGACAGTATTCTCACCTACGTAACAGAAATCTACAGGTTTTAGTCCTTTAGTTTGTGAATCACACTCATTCTTTTTTTTTTTTTTAAGATTTTATTTTTCCTTTTTCTCCCCAAAGCCCCCTGGTACATAGCTATATATTTTTAGTTGTGGGTCCTTCTAGTTGTGGCACGTGGGACGCCGCCTCAGCATGGCATGATGAGTGGTGCCATGTCCGCGCCCAGGATCCAAACCGGGGAAACCCTGGGCCGCCGCAGTGGTGCACGAGAACTTAACCACTTGGCCACGGGGCTGGCCCCCTCATTCTTAATTTTACCAATTGTGTGCAGAGTGACTGCACAACTGTGCTTTCTTACAAGGAAAATTAAAGCAAAAGAGTTTTTTTCTATGTGTTTTTTTAACATGCTTTTTTTTCCAATAAAACCTAAGTTTACAAATGATTAAAAAGGACTGAAAAACTTAATGTTTTGGCTACCATTTATGTGGAAACATAGGTTCTTCCCAGTACTCCTGGAATTGCATATGACTATAGAAAATGGCTCCCCCAGCTGACTGGGGCTCCGTTCATAAGAGCAGTAAACATGGCAGAGAAATGTGAACTTTACCAGCACCGGAGGATATTGTAATCCCTCTGTAACGGCGGCTTGGGCGAAGAGCCCACACACTCTTTCCAGGTTACTCCCTATATTTACAACAGCTGTCCTATCCGTAGGTATCATATTACAGAAACAGGAATAACAGGGAATATATCTAAATTTATGTAATAAGAAGTACATTATAATAAGGTTCTGTGGTATTACCATTTTTGTTTCTTCTTCGGCGTCTTGTTTGGTTCCCAGGCCTGTTGCTAAACTGTTTTTGTCTCACATAAAGCACTCTAATTGTAATGGGCCTCAGTTAATTCGAGAGAGTGACTTTTGTAAAATACACCTTCTTCTCAGATGTTGGAGAGTTAATTATTTATGGATTATAGAATTCACAGTGAAAAGTGTTATTTAAATGCAAGGAATGTTTTTAAAGAACTCTGTGATGCCAATAAAATGTTCTCTAATAAAACAACTGATTCTAGATAATTCAAAGACCAGGCCTAAGAAGCTTCTGAATATAAGTATGGTCAAAAACAATTACTGTAGCAAATCTTTCTGATAAGGAAAATAACAATTAGAAATAAAACACTGCGATTAAATGTATGGCTAGTTGATGGATACATGAAATCACCAAATCAATCCCACACACTCTCTTTTGTAGTATCATAGGCAGAGATGATAGGGTAGAAAGTAGCAATCCTATTTAACCGAAAAGGAAGTTGGGGCGTGGAAAGCTTTAGTCCTCGTTGTGTCAGACACCTCTTTCGGCTATGATCTGACTGCTCCTCTATTCCTTGAAACTTCAAGTGTTCTAGCGCTGGAAGATCATTTATTCTGACCCTCTCCTTTTACCAAAGAAAAAACTGAAGCCGTTAAAGATTGAGCTACCCATTGCTTTTCAGAGAAAGAGGTTCTTAAATATCCTGGCTTCTAGAACTCTGAGGAAAATTATATACAAAATGAATATGACTCTTCACTGGGCCGTAATACATTTGCACCCTAACACACCTTGCCTTTTTTTTAACGGCATTACAAGAAAATTCCCCTGGATAACCTAGAGACTCATGCGGCCCGCGCTCCCCTCTTGGCTTACTCCCAGTTCTACTCGAGCCTGAGCTTTCTGGGTCAAGGTTGGTTCCTTCCAGCCTCAGGCCCCCTGGTCCCCAGGCATGGTAGGCACCCAGGTCTTGGGATAGAGACCCTCGAAGAACCGAACAAGAATGGAGGGATGCAGTCTGATTCTCATCACTCAGTCGAGGTCTTCTGCAAACAAGCCCTGGGGCCACCTCAAGAGTCCTCCATCCCTGGGTCCCCCTCCGGGCCTCAGCAGCCGTCCTCTCCCGCCTCCCTTTGCAAGGCCACCTCGGCCGGGGGTGATGGCGCCCGCGAAGCCTGAGGGGGGACCCGGCCTGACTCCGCACGGGGGGCGCTGGGGTCAGGAGGGCACCCCGTGCGCGGCACTGAGCCGCGCCCCACGCGGACACGGGCTGCTCGGGTCGTGGTGGTTGTCCAGGCGCGAGGCGCGGGCCCCCGGCGCTGCCACTTCCTCCTCACTCGCCCGCTCGCCTGATCTCCTGCCATGACTCAGCGCTTCTCGCCGCCCGCCGGGCTGGGGACACCGGCTCCTCCCGCCGCGCCCACCCCCTCTCGCCACCCACGCCCGCCCCCGGCCGCCGGCTCTTTGCTGGCGCGGCCGCCACCGCCGCCGCAGTCGAGCACGGGCGCCCCAGCAGCAGCCACCGGCCGCCAGGGTCCGAGCCCGCCACCCGCCATGGAGCCGGAAGCCCCCCGCCGCCGCCACACCCACCAGCGCGGCTACGCCGTGACGCGGAGCCCCCACCTCAACAAGGTCAGCCCCGGGTCGGCACCCGCGCTCGCCTGGCGCCGCCTCGCCCCCAGCGCGGCGCAGCGGCCTCCGTGCCTCGGAGCGCGAGCGCGGGCCCGCCGGCCGCCGGCTCTGGGCCCGGCGGGGATGGGAGGGCTGCGCCGGCGCCTCCGCGCCCGGGCAGCCCGCTCCGGGGAAAGGGAGACGGAGCTTGTTTGGTGCTTTGTGGCTTTCCTTGTCCAAAGCGAGAGCCAAGCTCCAGAAAACAGGGTCAGGAGAAGTGCGTGATCGGAGTGTTGTTGCAAGGGGAGCAGGTAGGCTGCCAGGTGAGCCGCGCTGGGCCGCCCCCTTACTGGGTCCAGTCGGTGTGGCTCTTGTCGGAGGCTGCTGGAGAGAGGTGGCCCTCCTTGTCCAGCCTGGGCGGACAGGTGCTCTGAGAGCCTCGGATCACGCTAACGACCTGAAGTCGAGGCCCCTGCTTTCTGGAGTGACCCGGTTAAGAGTCTGGGAATGTGCTGGGTGGCCTCTGCTCGGGACACTTTGCATGGCCTGGTACAGAGCCCTGTCTTAGACGTGGGGCTGAGAGTAAGGCCATTTCTAGTTTTTGAATCTGGCCTTCTGGAAATTAATTTTTTTTTTTTGGTCTCCTATTTTTATTAAAAAGGGAATTCAGTGTACGCTCTGTTTAGAGACCCTTTTTCAGATCCTGCTAACATTTCAGTTTTCTTCGCTGGTAATGTAGTGTAAACACCTGAGATCTCTCTCAGATGAAAAACATCTCAGAATTTATAATTTTGCTCGTCTATTTACGAAGCAGTCACACTTATTTTATAGCCTGCTTTGTTTCTGGATTGTGCTTTTGACATTTCCTTTTTATTTAGTACATGGAAAATGCTTCGGCTAGCACACAGTTCTGTTTAGTCATTTTCGTCGTCTCTCGTAGACACGCTTTTTCAGTGAGAACCTGACCTCAGCTTTTTCCCCCTAGTCATGCTGGTGATGACCAACATGGTCTTCACTGGTGATTGGTTGATCACGATTAATGGCTTGAAGACTTGTGATTTCTTTTATTTAATAAATTGGAGGTAGTGTGAGTTCTTTTTGATTTTTGTGGTGACAGGTGACTGTTACAAATCTGTGATTATTTAGTATTTGTGGTCATAAAGAATTATGAAATTTTAAATATTTTCTAACTTATTTTTCTCTTCAAAATGAAGTTAATTGCTAGTTTGACTTTTTTCTCCCTTTTTATTATTCTACAGGTGGGGGCCTATTTTCCTTAGAACACAGGTAAAATTTGACGTAGGGAAACAATTTATGGCTATGATGTGTACCTGCCTGCTGTAATTTATGACCAAATAATGGGTCGCCACTTAAGTATCACATGAGTAGTATAACCTGTTTGAATTTCCTCAAGTCTGGGGCAAGAGGCTGTTCCGAGTGGGTAGATGTAATAGGCAATCTCTGAGCAAGGTTAATTACACCTTTGCTGTTTACATCAACAGTAGATGATAGTAAAATCCTGTTTGCAAGTAAGGATTAATTCCTGCGTGAGAATAATACTGTCACAGACATCTTCTACCAAAGGTAGAAAGGTGCAGGATTAACATGTTAAGAACATTTTTTTGCATTTGTAATTGAACTTTATTGTCGGCATAGTATCAAATTGGATTTAAAATCTAGGTCACCGACTTTGGGGCGATTCCTGGAATAAGCCTTACTCTTCTTGTTCAGTTCTAAGGCAGCTCAGCTGTGTGGTGCCTCATGGAAGTAACAGAATATCCTCATATGTACCATTGAAACCATAACTGTGGGACCTTTTTGATCTGCCTGCCCTGAAGACCTCTGGGCCTTTAAGTTTTCCAGTAGCCCAGGAATTTTTATTCATTTTTGTGATAACCTTGCCTCTAAAGAAAAACTGGTATTTCTTACCCTCCTTTAATACCCTGGCTGGTCACCAGGCCACCTGAAGCCTTCTTCAACCACACCCACACAGCCCTTCATTACCTCACCTTTTGGGTAACTGCAACAGTGTATCTGGTTTTGTTTTCAGTATTATAGTCTGTCCTACATGTAGGTATGGGAGAAATGTCTTCATCAATTAGCATTTTCTTCATGTCACTCATCTATTATTCAAGTATTTATAATATGTTATTATTTCCTATTATATTGAATGTAAAATCAATGTCACTTAGGTTTACTATCTTCTGCAAATTTCTCGCATTAGTTCTCCAACTTAGCCTTCCACTTAAAACTCTTACTTAATCTTTTCCTTTTTGTCTGTGTGTAATTCCTGTAGTTAAACTGTCATTGGTTGATTTAATGTTCTCTCTAGAGAAGACTTTTTTATCTTGGTCCTGCTATCATTACTTAACACCTGTTTTTTATGTGTTCAGTTGTACCATGTCATTTTGTATTTACTACATTGAATTTTTTATTTTATTTTGATTGTCATAGGGAAGGAATCGTAATACTTAGTACAGAATTTTGCTCAGTGGACATTAAGTAAATGTTTATTTAATGAACGTATGAGCCATATTTTCATTTCTTTTTGTCTTCCAGTCTCAGCTTTTAAGCAGGTCACTTTTAAAGGGGTAGTTTGGGCCTTATTTTAAGACATTTATCTTCTTTAGTGTTATTTCTTGAAAATAAATTCACATTGAGGTCTTAAGCTCTGTCGACTCCCTATACCATTATATTATATAATGGAATATGATAAGAAAAGTTGGAATTTGGTTTTAAGCCTGACCATCCCATGAAATTTTAATTACTTACTGGCTAAACTTAGGGAGTTTCTTAGTCTTGGTAAAAATCAGAGTTAACAGTAGATATGATCTGAATTAAAAAATAGAAAATGTTTTAAAAACCTAAGAGAAATAGGGTCTTTCTTCATTGGTAGTAATTCATGTGTGATTCCTGCTATTGGCTTATACTCAAATATACATCATCCCAGGTGGGCTTTCATTGTAGCATTTGGGGACGTACTTCTGCCTCACACGTAGGAGGTTCAGTATCTTTCTGTGCACAGCCCAAACTATTTTGAGGTGCTTGTCTTTATATTATATGTGCTTATCCAATTTACTGTTAATGTTTATGATTTTCAAGGATACCTTCTGTTTTAGATAAGTTGTATTTCAGGTTTTTTCCTCAGGAATTTTCACGTGACTAATAATGTTTCATAAATCACTCTTCAAAATTAAAATTCTACACACAATAAAAGTAATCACACTTATTTATTTCTCAATTTACTCACTTTATTTCTCTATGCAGTGGTAGAAAACACTAACTGATGGTTCTGTCATAGTTAACATGTGCTTACATGGCTTCCATATCTTTAAGATTAAGTAGTAACATGACCTACAGGTAAATCTCCAAAAGACTCCGCTCTTCAATATTTTAGGCAGTTTGATCCAGTTTGCGTTAGTGACAGTCTTTTATTAAAGTCGTTTCTGCACAGCGTTAGTAACTTTTAAATCTCAAAGATGAGCTTCTGGGCAAGTGCTTTTGTAGGTGTTTGTGTCCTGGCATGGCAAGACCTAGCTGGATGTGTTGTAGGGAAAGGAGAAACAGGTCTCATGACTATGAAGGAAAGATACCTTAAACTTCCTCTTTTTCTTCAGTGTAAACTATACCAGGAGGAATCATTCAGAAATTTTCACCTGCTGCAGTTCTCTGGCGTTCCCTCAGCAGTTGGAGAAACTGATATGTTATTTAACGTAGACTCCAGCTGATGCGAGAGCCGCTGTAACGAGGAGGTGCAGCCAGAAGCCTCCACACCTGTTGCCTGGTTGCAGTTGGAACAACAGCAGTGGTATAGGATAGCACAAAACAAAGTGATGTTGTGCTCTAGTGAGTAGAAGGATCGGTTTGACTTGAGAACTCTCGAGACTGGTCTTACAGAGTACCCAAAATACTGAAGAGAGCAATAGGTTTGAGATTTTTCGTTTTGTGTTCTGATTGCCTTCTAACTTTTTGGTAAGTGTGGGGAATTCTATGGAATGGAATGGACGTTCTAAGACTTTGTGTCTAGAAGAAATGAACCTAAGTCCCAATTCTTCCAATTATCAGTTGTGAGATTTTAACTAGCTTCAGTTACTGTCCTTGTAGATAGGTGAATGAAATTATTACTCTATCTTCTTTTATTTATTCAGAACCCACTGTATCCTAGGTAATATTCTGGATGCAGGGGATATGGCAGTGAATAAGATTCTTGCTGTGAGTGTACTTATGTTTCCATTGTAATATGATTTCTGTCTTGCCTCTTCACTCAGACGTTGACAAGATTATTTGAGATGGTGAATGTGAATTTTTTCTATTATATATTATAAAAACTGGAGGTTGTTTATTTCTACAACTAATTAATCTGATAGTACTTTTATATAAAGAGTCAACTCACAGCTGGAACAATTGTAAAGTACTTGTTTTTTTAGTGTAGTTACCCTCTTCTCTCTTGAAATTTTCTTGATATGATTCTGTTACCTCTTTAATTTTATGAATTTTCAAATAAAAAACCAAAGTATGTTTTCTCTCTGGGAGTGAGATTTACGTTTACTCTCAGCTTCATGTAAATCAGTGTCACTGACGTCACATGACCTTTGCAATCTCTCTTACATTTTCACAGAATGCCAGGTATAGGTTAAAGAATGTCTTTGTGAAGGAAAAGGAAAGCTTTTTGCTTCTCAGTCCTCTGCTCAAAGTGTGTAAAGGCTTGGAAGTATGAAAGAACATGGCTTGTTAGAGAACATAGAGGTATGCCCCTGGGCAGTCAGTTTCACTGGGATAAGAGGAAGCAAGCTGCAAATGTGAAATTTGAAAGCTCTAGTAGTGTGAAATCAGCCTTTAGTCTTTTTGACGTTGGAAATAATAATTACTCTGACAAAACAAATATTCAGGCTATTTTCCCATGGTTTTCAAAAGTGACATGACGAAATACTGTCACAGACTCAGGATCTCTTGATGTGGACTTTTCATTACATCATTATTTATTTTATGTTATTGAGCCAACTCAGCACATTTTGTTGACAGTTTGTAGATCCAGGATTGATCATCAGCTATGTTACAATTCAGTAGAACTGATTTGGGAATGTTTCTAACCTGCATGATTAAGAAATTTTCTTAGACACGGGGCCTAAATGTAAAGTGTGGTTGTTTGCATTCTTATAATGATATGTAAAATATTCTGTGTCTTATGTATGAATTTTTACCTGATTTTAGCTTAATGTGTGTAATGTAGTACACTTTAAAACAAGGGATTATTGTTGCCTTAAATGAATTTGGATAATTTAAAACATCAATATTTTCCTTCCGGCCCTGAAAGTTTATCTAAGTTAGCTACTGATTAAACTGTTTTCAGATACTTGAGGCCTTTGTGTTTAAAGAGAGGGGAGAGACACCCCACCTTTAAGTTTCTCTAGTTTAATCTGGTAGTTTGGGAAGTCTATATAATAATGAATAATGTTCTCTAAAAACATGGGAATATAACTATTAGAGCTTCCATACTAATAAACAAACTCTAGCCCTAAAACATTAGGAATTTTTTTTTTTTTTGAGGAAGATTAGCCTTGAGCTAACATCTGCCACCAATCCTCCTCTTTTTTGCTGAGGAAGACTGGCCCTGAGCTAACACGCACGCCCATCTTCCTCTACGTTATATGTGCGATGCCTGCCACAGCATAGCTTGACAAGCGGTGTGTAAGCCCGCACCCGGGATGCGAGCCAGCGAACTCCAGGCCACCGCAGCAGAACGTGCGAACTTAACTGCTGAGCCACCGGGCTTGCCCAGGATTGTTTTTTTTTTTTTTTAAATTATCAGGAAATGGTTGAATAAGAACATCAGCCAAAGTACTGGCATGTTCATATGAATGTCCATGATTACATTGTAAGTATCCCTCTGGTAGTTAAATTCTAAACTGTCTTGCCAAGACTTGGAGATCTGGAGACTGAAGGAGGCCTAAGATTCCATTGTAACATTAGGGCTAGGCCCCTTAAACTTAGAATATATTAAAATATATTTAAATAGTGTATTTAGAGTCACCTAAGATATTTTCAAAATTTTGATTGTGACACAGTACACATACTTGTAATATATGTATAAACTTATTGCTATGGGCTGAATTGTGCCTCCTGAAAGTCATGTTGAAGTTCTAACCCCTAGGATCTCAGAGTGTCACCAAATTTAGAGATAAGGCCTTTAAAGAGGAAATTAAGTTAAAATCAGGTCTTTAGGGTGGGCCCAAATCCAATGTGACCAGTGTCTTACGTGAAGAGGAGATTAGGACATGCACACCAGAGGAAGGACCTGGTGAAGACAAAGGGAGAAGATGACCCATCTACAAGTCAGCGAGAGAAGCCACAGAACGTAAGCAACCATGCTGACGTCTTGATCGTGGACTTGCAGCCGCCAGAAGTGTGAGAAAATACACTTCTGTTGTTTTAGCCACCTAGTCCAGTACCTGCTATGGCAGCCTCAGCTATATACACTTATAATACACTTATGTAATTGAAGCCAAATTTCATAATACAATACTTTTACTTGCTGTGTTTAGTGCACTCTAGTAGTATCTGTTCTATAGAAAGTTTTGGTTGTGATTCACTGATGATTTACAACCCATAGTGTAAAAAAATTCTGCTGTATGACTTCTTTGAGTAGTGCCTTCACATACCTGGGAAGATTATTACAGAGTAACTTTCTTTTCCATGTGTTAGTGTTGCCTATGGGGCTCTAGTTGGCTGTGGCAGTCTGGGCCAGCCTCCCTTTGTTTTCCATCTACACATCCAAATTGAGATATCTTTTAAACCAATATTCTTGAAACTATGAGAACATTATTGTTGTTACTAATAGTGGGAGGTCTGGTTAGTCAGCAAAACAATGTCTTTATTTATGTACTCAGAGCTAAAAATAAATTGAAACTTGGTTAATGAGCATTTTTGTGGGCCTTTAAATTTTTTACTTCAAATCTTGCTTATATTTAATTCGTATTTATGGTAACTATAACATAATAATATGACAATAGAGAGTAAACATATGGTCATATCAATAAATATAACAGAATAACTCATCTATTAATAAAATTATTTTCAGATTGTTTTGCAAAGCACAAGCAAACTATACAGTATATAAGAGATACACTGGGAACAAAATGTTACAGAAAAGCTAAAAATAAAGATATGGGAAAATGCAAACAGCAAGAAGTCAGGTTTACCCTGACATTAGACAATGTATAGTTCGTGTCAAAAAGCATTAACTAAGACAAATACTCTTTATAATGCTGACAGTTACAATTCTGAATGAAGTTACAAAAGTAAGGAATATGTATGCACCAAATAACACAGTAGCCACCTTCATAAAAAAGATGGTATAGGACATGCAAAGATAAATAAAACACTAATAATAGAAGGCTTGAACATATCTCTCTCAGTGCAGGACACACCAAAGAGACAACACACTTTCCATACAGGAATTCCTTCCTTGAATTTCTCAGGAAATTTATCTTTTTCCAAATCATGAGAAAATTCAATTGAGAAAATGGAAAAAAAAATCCTCCTTTGAGAATCAAAGCTTAATAAATATCGCCACATTACTAATTTGAAAGATCTAATGACATAAGTCGAAAGGAAGAGCTGGAAATGGTGACACGTAGAGGTTACGGCTGACATTTCCTGGATCTTCATGGGAACATGTAGGTGAGAAGTTGTAATGATCTAGTACTTGTAGCCATTGTCGTTTTCTGACAATATCTGTCTTTAGACCATTTACACTTTATGTAATTGATATGTTTGGATTTCTGGATCATATGGTAGTTCTATTTTAAATTTCCCGTCTTTGAGGTCCGTTCATGGTCCTAACTGACTATAGGTCTATAGAAATCATATACACATCCCAAGCTGGCCTGTGGAAGAAATAAGAGAGACACAAGAAGGTCCGCTTTCCAGTGGATGAGCTCTCTAAGGAGCCTTGCCCACGTCCTGCACAACACTTCCACTTACATGTTATTGTTCAGAACTCAGTCACACGACCACATCTCACTACAGGGGAGTCCGGAATTATAGTCATTTGTCTGATACATTGCTGTCCCAAATAATGTAGAGTTCTCTCACTGGGGAGGAGGCGGACACCAGATGTGGCAGTAGGTAATCAGTAGTCTCTGCCATAGCCAGAGCTGCCAGAAACAAGGATAGAGATTTAACAAATGTAAATAATAAGATTATAATATTCTTGGAGATTGAGATAAATGTTCTTAATAGTTCTTAATGTTTTTTAGTTGCCTTATAGATTCACTGTATAAAAAGAAGATACAAAAATGTGAAAAGTTTGTCTCCCTCCCACTTCTGTGACCCATCTAGCCAGTTCTCCTTCCTAGAGGCAACTGTTTCTGGTGACCAGTGTTTCCATTATATACTAGAAATATTGTATGAAGTGTGTTTTTTAAAGTTAATCTTCGTAAGTTCAAATGTTACTGGTGTAGGGCATGAATCAGATATGCCCTTAGTGTGGTGGACAGGAGTGGCGTTATGGAAAGACAAGTTGCAGATGGGAGAATGTATGTGAATCATCTGGAGATATGGAAAACAGAGGATCATTATCCCAGATCCCTCTGTCATCTACCTGTATTCTGAAACTGGTTCGGAAGCATTCTTCTGTCTTTCTTTACTGAGCTAGCCTCGGTGTGGGGATTCCTCAGTAACGAATACTGTGGGGTGATCACTGCTAACTCACTTGTAGCATTTTCGTGAAATGGCATAACTGATCAAGAAAAGAGCCGGGTCTTCCCATTACTCTTAAGAGAAAGTCTAAAACCTTACCTGGCTAACAAGGGCTTGCCTGCTCTGGTTCCTGCCTGTGTTCCCAGTGTCATCTTCCCACATTTTCATTCTTTTTTTATCTTTCTTCCCACATTTGATGCAGTTTCCTTCTCCACGCTTTTTCCAAGACTCCAAGCGTTTCTGCATCAGAGTTTATGCCCCTGCTGTTGCCTGCACTACCACCCCAGTTGTTTACCTGGTCACCTCCTACTCTTTTACATGTCCTTCAGATCTCATTTTAACACCACTGCTAAGTGAACTCTTCTCTTTTAACCCCCAAATTAAGGTAGATCTTAAGCTTTCCCTTTTCTTTCTCCTGTGCTTAGCACATTGTTATTTTATAGTTATTTGTGTAGCTATTTGTTTAATATCCCGTTCAGCTCTCCAGATCGTAAGCTTCATGAGGCTGTGGACCATATTTGACGTGTCACTGTTTCATTGGTTTAGTGCCTATAAGCCTTGTAAGCTTTTATTCAGCAAACACTTGAAAAATATTTGGTGAATGTGATGATTCATTTTTATGTGTCAACTTAACTGGGCCACTGGGTGCCCAAACATTTGGTCAAATATCATTCTGGGTATGTCTGTGAGGGTGTTTCTGGATGAGATTAACATTTGAATAGGTGGACTGAGTAAAGCAGACTTCCCTCCCTAATGTGGGTGGACCTCATCCCATCTGAATAGAACAAAAGGGCTGACCCTCCTGTGAGTAAGAGGGAACCCCTCAGGCCTCACTGTCTTCAAGCTGGGACATCAGTTTTTTCCCTTGAACGAAACATTGGCTCTTCCTGGGTCTTGAGCCCACTGGCCTTCAGGCTGGAGCTGTCCTCTCAGCTGTCCTGGTTTCTCAGGCCTTTGGACTTGGACTAGTGCCACACCGTTCACCCTCCTGGGTCTCCAGCTTGTCCACTTCGGATATGGAGACTTGTCAGCCCCCGTAATTGCATGAGCCAGTTCCTTATAATAAATTTCTTGATATATATATGATATATATATACATGCATCCTCTTGGTTCATTTTCTCTGGAGAACCCTTACCAATACAATCAGCTTCACAGTCTCCCATAAAGTAACTGAGAGGGCAGAGAACATTTCTGGAAATCTCCTCTGTCGATCTGAAGTAAGAAAGCCATCTTGTGGCCTTCCTGGGAATATCATGTTGGTAAGTGAAGTAGATCCCTTAGGAAACTGCTTCATAGTTCTCTGCAACAGTTCTTAATGTATTTTGTGACAAAGTCCGCTTTGGAAATTTAGTGAAGTCCGTGGACTGGACTCCTTAAAGCATTGGTTTTAAATAAATAGAATACATAGTGTTACAAAAGAAACCACTTATAATGAAATATAGATATAAAAATATTAGGAAGTAAATGTGTGATATTGTAAGATATATTCTTTATGAAAGACTTAACTAGCAAGATGATATATTTCAATATGGTCGATTTAAAATAAAATTTTATTTTTTAAAGAAGTCAGTATGAAGGTCCTTAGACTTATATCTAAGCATATCAGTATACTCCTTAGACTTACTGTGTTGCCATGAATTCATGTTTGCTGGTGAAGTATGCATGTAAATTTAAAGCATATAGATTATTGCAACCTATAATTCACCAAAAATGTACGAAACAGGCACCTACAACAAAGAATTATCTGGCCCACGATGTCGCTACTGCAGAGGTTGAGAAACCCTGGTTTAGATGAAGATATTTTAAAATACCCCACAAGCTTTGGCGCTCATGGTGATATGTAGATATCTTTTTTGTCAAACTAAGTTGATCTTGATGCCTGGTTTAAAGTCAATTTAAAAAGGTATTAATAGTGGATTAATATAATTGAATAATATTCTACTGTATGAGTGGAAAACTCAGTTAATATGTGAGAGATTTCAAATCATGGGTGCTCTGTACTACTGCAGATCTAAAAAGACCTTAGTTTGGAATTTGAATTGGGGGGATTGGTTATTCAAAATAGAATTACATAGAACTGAAAAGTTGTTTCAGATTCATATATTTATTCATCCATTTGTTTGTTTAAGATTTGTTGAGTCCTTGTTCCGTCCTGATGGTATTACAGGTGCTGGCATACAAATACAAGTAGCATAGTGCGTGTCCTCCAGAAGCACCCAGACTTCTGGGGACGGGAGCAGTTTAGAAGGAACCATGAGGTATGGGAAGCTCCATGATAAAGTAGGTGGTGGTGTGGGAGCACGGTGGGGCACGTTCCACTAGTCCAGAGAGAAGGAGGAAGGGCCTTCTTGAAGGAGATCATTCAGGAATAGGCAGGGGGCGTTTACAAATTCATGTGTAATTTAATTGGCTATTAAACGTTTTGAATTGCTGTCTAATTTTCATACTCTGTAGATTCTTCTATTACCTCAAAGAGTTAAAGCAAATGAAGGCACAATTGATAATTGTAACCGTGACCTTTCTGGTTCACTATATGAGTAATCACTATACATGCTATTTTAGGCATATTTAGAGGATTTTGTCTGAGTCGCACATATAAGATTTTTTAGAATAATGTAAATGTGCATGTGATTACCAGGGACTCGACTGGCAACCAGTATTTCCCATCTGGTTTGGATTATTCATACACCTTTCAATCCAAGATCTTTGATTTGGCTTTTTTGTCATCTGTGTACATTGGTAGTTTCAGTTGTTTACGAAGAATTACCAGCCTGCTTATTTAACAGGTACTTTTCTCTACTGGTTTGGTGACTGTGAAATTTGCCTTAAAACTTCTTTGGGGATGATAGCACTCCATCTTGCTGAAAGGATTTTGAAATCTTATGAATGATTTTAAGAGTTATATTTGGAAAATGTAGTGTTGACATTGATGGTTAACAACTTCTCAGCCTTATAAGGAATCTATAAAGATCAGTAATCTGACTTTTAAGTGAGAAATACTTAAATTATTTAATTAAATCTCTCATCCAATATTTTAAGAATCCACTTGGTCTCGTGGATAGAGGTGTTCTTTCTTTCTTTTTTTTAAATTAAGCAAACATGTCAGAAACTACAAAATAGTTATACTTGCTTATATCCAATAATACCTAGATGAAATAATTTTTGGGTGTTATGAAGTTATGATATTTTACTGTAAGTTTTAGGGTATCTAGAGCCATATATATTTTGGATATAGTTTTAGAATCATTACTTATACCAATTTAAATTACTTTCTATCAGATATGAGTAAAAATTGCTATGTAATGAAACCAAATATTTTTTTCTTAATGAAGCTGTTGTTACTATATTATTGTTTTTAAATAATTTATTTTTTGCCTCTTAAAGGGGACTATCACTAGAGAATTTGTACAGCTGAATGCATTCAAAATCATAATTTTTATTATACGATTATTTTCCGATATAAATTTTACCTTGGAAATGTGTATTCCATCTGGATGATTTTTGGAGACTTTTTTTGTTTTGAGGAAGATTAGCCCTGAGCTAACATCTGCTGCCAATCCTCCTCTTTTTTCTGAGGAAGACTGGCCCTGAGCTAACATCCGTGCCCATCTTCCTCTACTCTATATGTGGGACGCCTACCACAGCATGGCTTGCCAAGTGGTGCCATGTCTGCACCCAGGATCCGAGCCGGTGAACCCCGGGCCGCCGAAGTGGAATGTGCGAAACTAACAGCTGCGCCACCGGGCCGGCCCCCATCTAGCTGATTTTTTTTTAAGAACTGAAGTTGCATAACACTAGGAAAATTCTAAATGTTATTACTTATATTGTCAGTTAGAATCTAAAGAAAATCAATTTCAAAGAGCAATTTTTGGCGCTCTGGAAGACTTAGGAGTCTTCCAGAAACCCTTCAGTAGAATGTGTCCAGGGCAAATTAGTATTACTTTTCTTTCTGTAGATATAAAATATGCACATAAACTATGTTAATACATTTGAACGAACTATGATATTTAAAACTAAAGCTCAATTTGATCTCTTTATTTAAGAAGAATAAATAATAAAAATATAAAGACCTCTCCTTTTGTACTCTTTACATATAAATAATTTCTCCCCAAAATTAACATTAAAATTAATTCTAAAGCATTTTTCGTATGAAAATAATACCTTTAGGAGACATGTGCTGTATTAGCTGTAATATCACATTTATCAAATCTGTATGTAGTTAAGTTGAAATCATAAATTATGAAAAAAAAATCTGGTAAAGAATTCAAAGACAATGAAATTAGATTTTTAAAAAAGATATTTTAAAATTTGGAATGTGAAATATATCAATAATTTGCTAAGCAAACTTTTAGTCATTTTAATTATATTCTTTTCAAGTAAGGAGAAAATTAGCTGCTGAATTGACTTTTTATAGAATCTAATAAAATTCAGTACAGTGAAATTCACTCTTTTTGGTGCACAGTCCTATTACTTTGACAAATGTACAATGTGTGTAACCAGCACCGCAATCAAGAACAGTTTCATCAAAAAAAATTCTCTTGTGCTGCCCTTCGTTGTCAACTCCTCTCTACTCCCAGGACCCGAGAACTACTGAATTTTTTATATCCTTATAATATTGCCTTTACCAGAATGTCGCATAAATGGAATCATGCATATGCAGCCTTTTGAGTCTGGCTTCCTTCACTTAGCATAATGCCTTTGAGGTTCATCTGTTTCAGTAGTTTCTTTCTTTTTTTTTTTTTTTTGAGGAAGATTAGCCCTGAGCTAACTGCTGCCAATCCTCCTCTTATCACTGAGGAAGACTGGCCCTCTGCTAACATCTGTGTCCATCTTCCTCTACTTTATATTTGGGACGCCTGCCACAGCATGACTTGCCAAGTGGTGCAATGTCCACCCAGGATCCGAACCTGCGAACCCCAGAACGTGCGCACTTAACCGCTGCACCACCGGGCTGTCCCCTCTTTTTACTCTTGAGTAATATATTATGTACAGATGTAGCTTAATTGTTTCAAGTTTTTTGCAATTATTGCTTTCCACTTGTTTCTCTACTCTTTTTAACCTTCTTTACTCACTTTTCTTCTCTGAAAAATGTAATAGCAATTATATAGTTGTAGCAAACCATTAATTAATTAGTTAATCTAACACATTTTTGTGACTGCCTATGCAGTTGTGTTGATTGTCTACAAAGTGGCAGGTATTATTCTAGATATTAGGGATTCACCAGTTGAATGAAACATACAGACATCTTTGCCCTAATGTAACTATGGCTTCAAACATTAAAATTAATAAGTTCTGTTATCATAATAAATCATCATACATGTACAGATTACTTATCTTAAAGACTTTTGTGATTTAGACAAATTTTTTTTTTTTGCTGTTCAGCCTGATTATTTTTAGTCATTATTCAGGGGGAAAAGAAGGCAATCTCCTGAAGTTAATTGGAAACGCTAAAGATGCTTAGTGCAGAATACAGAATATGTTTGTTCTGTTTTTAATGGTAATAGTTTCTGATAAATTACTCAGGACAAAGTTTCCTTCTCAGTCTTGTTTTCTCCGTGCAAACATAGTTTCTAATATAAGTCTCTTGTTATGCCAGGAATTTTGTTTTCATTTCTGCTTGATAGTCTCAGTTTTCTCAAGAAGATACACGTAGATTAATTGGTAGGGTCCCGAAGAACAGTCGTCCTGTGTGCTGCCCTCAGCAGTGAAACATCATACTTTCTGCTGTCGAGGGATCTGGTCCAAAAGGGTTTTTAAGGAGTAGAGAAAGTAAGAGACAGAAAAGGAGAAAACCAAGGTTGAACCTAGAGGCTATGAGAATGCTTTTAGGAGTTAGAATTACAGGTGGTCTGGAAACCTGATACATGTATGGACGTCTAACTTTTCAACCACGTGAAAGACTCAGTAGAAGTCGAATGAAAGTTGGACGCTGGCTGCGTGCTTTGGGCGCACTCTCCTTTGGACAGCCCTGCAGGATAACCCGAAGGTGAAGAATGTTTGAAACAGATATATGTTACATCAGCCTTTAATAAGGAGAATGTATTAAGCTGGCGTTTCCCTGTCAAATTTTAGACATAACTAATCTGTTTATAAATTTCTATAAAATCTCTCTCTATGATAATGTCTCTGTTAATATGAAAAAATGAAATATATAGCCAGGATTATTAAATGGTTCAAAATTCCACCTTCTGTTTCTCTGAATACTTTTTGGGAAGCTGCTGGTTGGTAAGAATCACACTGATGTGTCATTTTTAAAAAATTGTGGTTTAAATGAAATCATGCCATATATATTTTTAAGTGTTCAAGGATTTTAAGATTTAAATTTACTTATTCACTGATTTTGTTTTTAATTCATAAAAGGTAGTAATAGAATATGAACCCAATTATAGGACTTTAACTTGGCCCAGTTCCCTAGATTTCTAAGCCCTAATTAAAAAAAAAATTTTTTTTAAAAGTTCAGTTGACGCTTTCCTATGTCTTGGGAAATTTGGCTAACAGTGTATGGGAGTTTGTAGTTACTAAGCATCGAAGGATATTGAAAAATATCTCCATGGCATCATCATTTACATGGCATACCACATGGGAGGCCTGTTAGATTTATGAATTCGTTTCAGACAAGACATTGGAAAATTTATGTAAAAAGACTGGCCAACTGTATCAATAAATGATTGCTAAGTGTCATTATTCAGTGAACGAAAGAGCATATGTTAGTACTTCTGACAATAAGCCTTATTCTCAGAATATTGATTGCTGTTTCTGCAGGCAGAGTTTCAAGGCATAATATTCAAAAGCTTACTACTTCTTCACGTATATTCATGTATTTTGGGGACTTTAGCCTAGCTCTTTCCCCATTTTTAATTTCTTACTTTTTCATTTCAAGTTAGAGGAAAATCTATCAAGTTTTCTTTTCTTTCTTTTTCAAATATATTACTTTCCATAATTGTGTTTCGTTCCAAGGAGTGATTTCATGACATTTTGATTTAAATGATCAGTCTCGCGGTAATAGCTCCACAAGTGACGAGTGCCTTCCTTCCATTTTACAGTTACTTTTTCACACAAATATCTTTTTCTGATTACTTTAAATTTTAAACATAATTTTACCAGAATTAATATACTAATCCATTTCCCGAGCAACAATTTTATTGTTTTTTAAATTTTAATGTCACTAAAATTACATATTTAAAACTTTCTATTTTTTTAATGCAGCAAATTACTGAATTCTAATTATGTCAGGTACTGTTTTAAGCACTAGGGATGAAGCAGTGAAAACAACAGACACAATTCCCTTACCTCCTGGAGTTTGCATTCTGGTGTGGGAACACAGACCACAAATAAAGAAAAGAATGGCATGCAAAAGGTTCCAGCAACACCACAAGTGTCTCCTGGTGTGTCCTGGAACTCCTAGGCAAAGGATGGACAGGATACACTCGGCTGCTGTTCTCCAGGCATCCAGAAGAGGGGGGTTGGGCCAGGCACAGCTGGCTGCCCTGGATTACCCTCGAGGAACGGGACCATCCTGCTGTAGTCCACACATATGTTGGAGCTCCAGAGGACCCCTAACTGAGCAACAATGGGCACTTTTGCAGTCATGAGAGTGGCTGTGAGGGAGAAAAACATCTTGGAACTGGACACAGCTATGCTGATAGCGTTTGGAGACCTTTTGAGAAGTCAAGATTGTGTACAGCTTCTTGTACTGGAGGTTCTGCAGCCATTGGTCCCAGTTAGCTCTTGCAGGCAACTTAGAGAGCACCACGAGGGGTTGTTCAGTGAGCAAACCTATTTGACTTTCTTCAGTCTGCCCCCCGACCCAGGAACCTAATTAAACATAAGGCGTTCTATCAGTGACATGAATTAATGGGCCTATCAATATTAAACATTAGAAGAAAGAGAGTTGTTTATCCATTGACCTCCTTCTCCTACTTTCTGGGGTCGGACATGTTCATTCCTCACCAATCAGGGTCTACCATCTATGCCTGGGGTGAACCAGATTGTCTGTCCTTTTCCCAGAGTAAAAAACTTCCCAGAGACTCAGAAGTTGCTATTCTGCCATTGCAAGAAACTTTCAGGGGTAGAGGAGGATGGCTCTAGAATCACCCAATGCAAAGTTAGTGAACACATTCCTGCTCATTCCAGGTTGTCTAAGAAACAGCAGCAGCGGTCACAATGAGTGAACCCAACAGTCGTCACTTTTGCTAGACCCAAAGGAACAGCAGTCACAGTCTAGTCGAAGAGGCCTCTGGGGCTTCAGTATCTCCAGGGAGAGTCCTCTCCAGGGGGGCTGCTAATCCCAATCTTCCAGATTAATGACTGCTGGGGTTTCTCTGCTGTTACTTCCCCTTGTATTCTATCCCAGCAAATCTCTTAGGTCCATTCTGGATTTTCACATCAACCCATCAGTTCTATTTTGTTTGCTTATTTTCAAGCCTCATAGTTTGTAATACTCTTGTTTTATACAGTCAGCGTTCATGTAAACTGATAGCATAGGCATAATAGGTTCGAACGGCCTACTGGTGAGTCTGGAGGGACGATAGAGAGGAGGGAGCATTTGCGGTAAGGCTTCAAGGACGGAGAAGCGGGGAAGAAAGACACTCTTGACGGTGGTGTCATGGAAGAATAAAACAGTGTGGCATGTTCAGGCCATGGTGGGAGGTTTTGTGTGGCTAGGACTGTGTAAGGATAGTAGGAGAAAACTTGCGAGAGGAGTACTGAAACAGGAGTCTCAATCATATATGGCATTTCCTGACCTATTTTATGGGGAGAAGCATAGCAGGTCATAGGTGACCTACTTATGTCTATAATTTTAAAGTCTCTTAAATAACCCATTCATTTTTATATTTAATGACGGTAATAATGATACTTATATCTTTTATTTCCATGTCTTCAAATCGTTTCCTTCTATCCATTACCTAATTTCATCCTGATAGTGTCTGAGTGACACAGATTGGAATATATCCTAATTTTCTAATATTTAAAGATGAGGAAACTGAGGTATCAAGAGATTACATGATCTACATGTCTAATCGAACAGCAAATAGCCATGTTTAGAGTAATGCCAGATCTTCAGATTTTTAATTCCATATACTTCTTGGATTTTATTTGTGTCTACATATGCTTTTTGTCTTTTTCCCCCTCAAATTCTTGTGTTTTTCTTTCCTCCATAGGACTTAGCTTTCACCCTGGAGGAGAGACAGCAGTTGAACATTCATGGGTTGTTGCCGCCTTCCTTCATCAGTCAAGATATCCAGGTCCTTAGAGTCATTAAGAATGTGGAACGTCTGAACTCGGACTTTGACAGGTAACCTATTCCTGAAGGTGGCTTTTATATTTCTCGTAGGCACTTGTCTAGTTTGTTTTTCAGTGGATGAGAAAGTTAAAATATTTGGTGATTTTGAAAGAGGAATCAACTTTGAAGAGAAATTGTCTGTAAATATAGTGATGATTTAAAAAACTTTACCCTTCGTAGGAACATTTGAATAAAATAAAATTTTCTAAACTACAACCTCAGAGAGGCTACTTTTCTCTTGTGATAAAATTGTTGCTATAAAGGTGAATTATCAGGAAATGTCATCCTTGACAGAGCAAAACAGGTTAAAGGGGTTTTTAGTCAGACTTTAAGTACATTGTAGTGAAAGAACACTTTTTCAACTTCCAAGCTTGGTTCTTACTTTGTTTAGAATTCAGTTTCTATGTTTGCATGAAGATGAAGGTGACATTGTTCCCTACCTTTGGAATTAGCCCCAGGTTGGAATTCTGGCTGTATCTCACCAGCGTTGGGGCCTTGAGCAAACCATGACAACTATTGCAATGACACTGTATGTGCCTCGCCCTCTGCTTTTGACTCTGCCCTTTGTTAGTAAGCTGCTGAACCTCTCCAAACCTCAGGCTTTTCATTTGTGGATTGAAAAGAATAATCGTTATTTGAAAATATTCTTGCGAAGGTTAGAAGGTATAGCTAACCCAATACCTAATGAGTATTTGTATTAGTCAGGATTCTCCAGAGAAACAGAATCAACAGGATGTATACGTGTACACACCCTTTTGGTTGTGTATAAGTACAGATACATATAGATAGATTGATTGATTTTAAGGAATTGGCTCACGTGACTGTGGAGGCTGATGAGTCCTAAATCTGTAGGTAGGCTGGCAGGCTGGAGACCAAGGGAAGAGTTGCAGTTTGAGTCCGAAGGCAGTCTGCTGGCAGAATTCCTTCTTGCTGGGGGGTTCAAGAGAATAATAATAATAATCATGGAGTAGCAATGTAGTTTCCCCTTGGTAGTTAGAATCAGTCACCCCAGCCAGCACAGTAATTCCTTTCTTTGCCTGTTGATTCAGAGGCATGTGGTGCCCAAAGTGGCTAGTCTTAACTTTCAGTTCAGCAGAATCATGTTTCCCGGGGGAAACTTTCCTCCCTTTCAAACTAAAACTTCTAGGTTAACAGAGCATAAGGTCTCAGGGACGAGAAGCAGAAATTTTTCTAGTCAGTTACCAGGAGTAATAGTGAGTAGTGCCACTTCCAGTTCTACCCCTGGTTCCTGGACCTGTGAACCCTGGCTATGGGAGACTATATTGGACACTGATTCAGAGCATATATAGCCTCCTGGAGAACCTTGCCCAGCTTTGCAAGGTGTTGCCCCCTGGTGTTGTAACTGAGTCTTCAGAAGGCCATTCCACCATTCTGTCAAGCCAGCTGCTTCAGAATGGTGGGGAACAGGGTAAGACAAGTGAATTCCCTGAGGATGGGCCCATTACCACACTTCATTTGCTCTGAAGTGTGTTCCTTGATCAGAGCAATGCTATGTGGAATACCGTAATGGCGGATAAGGCATTCTGTAAGTCCTCAGATGGTAGTTTTGGCAGTAGCATTGTGTGCAGGGAAAGCAAATCTGCATCCAGAGTAAATGTCTGTCTATTCCAGTAAGAACAAACATGCCCCTGCCATGGTGGAAGCAGGCCAATGTAAGCAGCTGCCACCAGGGAGCTTGCTGATCACCGCATGGAATGGTGTCACATTTGACACTTGGTGTTGGTCCCTGCTGCTGGCAGACTGAGCTTTAGCCGTGTCCATAGCCAGGTCAGCCTTGGTGAGTGGAAGTTGTGTTGCTGAGCCCGTGGATAACCTCTGTCCCTGGCAAGGCTACTTTTTATTTTTTTGCTGAGGAAGACTTGCCCTGAGCTAACATCTATTGCCAATCTGCCTCTTTTTTTTTTTGCTTGAGGAAGATAGCCCTGAGCTAGCATCTGTGCCACTCTTCCTCCACTTTACGTGGGTTGTCACCACAGCATGGCTAATGAGTGTGTAGGTCCCTACCTGGGATCTGAACCCATGAACCTGGGCTGCCAAAGTGGCATGCGCCAAACTTAACCACTATGCCGCAGGGCTGGCCTCCATGGCGACTTTTTTCCTGAGCCCATGGGTCATGACAGGGGCAGCTGGGGAAAGAGGCTGATTCAGTTTGTCTGTTGTATATATTTGCTTCTTCTTGAACTCCTTCACAATCCATGTCACTTGTTCCTTAAGTCCTTCCTTCAGCCTCTCATGCTTTTACTTTATATTCTTTTCCTGGGCCATTTTATCAGCTGCCTCCTAAGAGCTGTGACTTTCATGTTTTTGCCACAGTCTGTTCCTCAGGGATTTCTTGAGCATCAGCTGAATGTCAGGTGTTTTTTTTATGGGATTATAAACAATGATCTCTGCCCTCACGGAACTTAGGTAAATATTTTGAAAAATGATTAAAAAATACTAAATAGTACAATAATAAGTAAATTATTTAATATGCTAGAAAGTGACAAGTACTAATAAAAAAAAGAAAATGTTGAGTAGGATGAGAGGGACTGAGAATGCTGAGGGTGGTGTGGTCAGTGCATTGTTAAATTGGGTGATAAGGATAGACTTCATTGAGAAGGTGACTTATGAGCAAATAATCAAAAATAGTGAAGCAGTTAGCCGTGAAGAAACGTGAGGAGCAGCGTTCTTTAGTTGGTATCTTCAAGAATCGGCAGGGAGACCTGTGTCTGGAGCAGGAGCCAGGGAAGAATGGTGGGTTGGGAGAGGAAGTTAGCGAGGTAATGGAGGACAGGTTATGTATAGCTTTGAAGGGCACTAGAGACTTTTGCTTTTACTCTGAGTGAGAAGAAGAGCCATTCAAGGTTATGAACACAAGATCAGCATGATCTGAGCTATGTTTCAAGCATACTGGCTGCAATGCTGAGAATGGAGTGTAGGCTGGAAGAATTTTTAGGAGACTGTGACAATAATCCAGGCAAGAGATGATGGGGATTTAAATCTAGGGTGATAGCAATGAAGGGGTTCAGATTTCGCATGTATGTTGAAGGTAAAGCTGAGATAATTTCCTAATATATTAGTGAGGAGTGTTAGAGAGCTTTCAAAGAAGAGGAGAAAACAGCAAAGAAACAGAAAGGAATGACTGGTGAGATAGAAGGAAAACCAAGAGAATATGATGGTGTGGAAGTCAAGTAAAGAGTGTATTGAGCTCTAGGGAAATGCCACCTGCATCAGATGTTCTGATGCGTAAAATAAGATGTGGTCTGAGAATCGATCATTGTGGAAGTCATCATCGCTAAATCAATTTTAGCAGGTCCAAAAGTCTTTGTCTTTTTCCCAAATGTTAAATTTTTGGGTTCGTATACCTTATCTACTTGCCAAGCCTTAGAATCCTTGTATCTCTGACTCCACAGTCTGAGCATTTTCAACTATTCCAGGAAATGGAAATTGATCCAAAAAGGCTGGTAAGATTGTTAAGTACAATTTTGCAAGATTCTTTAAGTTGTACAGCAGTTTGAGTTTTATTCTATAAACCATTGAAGGTTACAGGTAACATGATAAGGTTAATGTTTAGAAAGATAAAGGTCAGAAATGCCTCTAGAAAGAAAAAGGCTGTTTCATACAAATAATGAGTCCCTTGAACTTGCCCCCCTTAGTAATTTTTAGGGTTGGTGCCACGTTCCATACTCATTTTCGGCCTGTTATTTCCTTTGGTTATTGAGCAAGTTAAAGGATGAAGTCTTTCTATTTACTTAGTTAAGTTAATGGATCAACTATATCTATAGTAGTGTTTTCCTCTGTCTTTCACTTTAAAATAGAGTTAAAGTCTTTTCAAATATTAAATGAAACTACAGTATTTCAGCAATGATTTTAACATTTGAATGATACTAGCTGGGGTATGTGGTTCTTCATTCTTCAAGGTGTTTAAGAATATTTCTAGTCTTTTTTGATCAGATGTTTTCTATGTGACCTGAAAAATACTTCATACTGTGTTGAAAAATGTTTAGATTTCTAAGCAACTGTTTCATAACTTTGCATTTAGATCTAATTACATCCATCTCCACAGGTATCTTCTCTTAATGGATCTTCAAGATACAAATGAAAAGCTCTTTTACAGAGTGCTAATGTCTGACATTGAGAAATTCATGCCTATCGTTTATACCCCCACCGTGGGTCTGGCTTGCCAGCAATATAGTTTAGTATTTCGGAAGCCCAGGTATGTAAACTTTTATTTTAAATACAACTTGTTGTGTCTTTATTTATGTATTTTTTTGTAGTTTTTGAAATAATTAAAAAAATTATTGGATGAAATTGAAGTTTGGAAAAATCTAAATCAAACTTCATTTGAAAGAACATTAACTATAAATATGTAACATTAAAAAATATAGTATTTTCTTTCTAGATTTAAGATCTTGGGGAAGTACTTATTTATAAGCCAATTTAGATTTCCTTTTACAGACGATAAATTAACTTGTTTTTTGTCTGGAAAGAAAGTAATTGATCATAATTAAGCTTGTCTGTGAGATGTTAATTACCACTGTTATGTATACATTTTACAAGTTAAAACAAAGATTCCAAATTTTTCTGAAAATGAGTATATTATTTTCTAAATTCAGAGTTGGCATTAAAGTAGTTCTTTTGTTGCTTTCCTTTAAGTGAAATAGTAGTCACCTATAAAGATATATGAAGTATAGAATATAATTTTTCTAAATCCGTAGCTTTACATTATTCATTATATTACTTTAAATACTTTTGAAGCAAGGAACAATTGAAATAAATAAATATTAATACTTTTAACAACAGCAACAACAAAAGCTCAAGTTTCTGCTAGTTCTGAAATTAAAGATAAAAAAGAAATGTTTATAAGTTTATACCACGAAGTTAAAAACCTATTGAAAGTGCCATCATTGAAAGGAATATTTCTTTGAAATGTTTATGGAAATTCTAACTTTTCTATGAGCGTCTGAGAAATCCTAACAACCACAAGAAATGTAGAAGAGCTTAGCTCAAAGCCTTTGGGTTGAAGTTAACGTAGCAATCTCAATAGCAACAATTATTTTTTGAGCACTTACTATGTACTAGATGATTTTCTAAAGGCTTGGCATACCTTGATGTGCATATAAATCTAAGAGCAGAGGGGACAGACAGGGAAATAAACAGTAAGTAAATTGTCTGGAATGTTCAAAGATAATAAGCGTCATGGAGAAAGAAAGAGTGGGGCAGGAATAGGAGGACCCAGAGTGTCAGTTGCCTTGTGGGGGGCGGGGGGCAGTTGCAATTTGAAAGAGTGGACAGTGTAGGCCTCATTGGAAGGTGGTATTAGAGGAGTGAGAAGGGGTCATGTAGACACAAGGGGAAACGTGCCAGGCAGGAGGAATGGCCGTGCCAAGGCTGCACATGAGAATGTGCCCAGAGATGGAGAGCTACTGAGAGACCAGTGTGGCTGGAGTGGAGCCGGAGGAGGTGGAGTAGGAGGTGAGGTCACAGGTGCAAGATGAATGAGAGGGGACAGAACCTGTGGTTTTTGCAGGGTATTTTAAAGAACCGTGGCTTTTCCTGTTAGTTAAATGGGTAGAAGAATCAGGTAGGCTGGTTGGCAGTGAGAGATGATGGTGGCTCAGAGTGGGAGGGTAGCAGTGGAATTAGGGGTAAGAGTTCAGATTCTGGATAAAGATAAAGAAATCACGAGGATTTCCTGTTGGATTGGAGGCTTCCTAGAGCAGTGGTTAAGAGTATTGACTCTGGAGTAGATTACCTTTTACTTAGTTTTACCACTTGTTTTAGTTTTGAATAAATTATTTAATCTTTCTGTGCTTCAGTTTCCTCCTCTGTAACATGGGGATAATACTAAAGCCCACCATCCTTTATCTACTTTTTTTTTTTTTTTTTGCTGAGGAAGATTTGCCCAGAGCTAACATCCTTGCCAATCCTCCTCTGTTTTTTAGTATGTGTGCTGCCAGCACAGCATGGCTGCTAACAGAGCAGTGTAGGTCCATGTCCGGGAACTGAACCCTGGGCCACCAAAGTAGACTGTGCTGAACTTCACCGCTAGGCCACCGGGGCTGGCCCTATCCACATTTTTAAAATCTGAAACTTTGAAAACCAAAACATTTGAAAAATCTCATTTGGGACAAAACCTGGTCTATCTGAACCCATTTGGTGGCAAAACTTGAACTGAATTCACATGAGGATATTTTATAGTATTTATCTGATTGTATCATTTGTTTTTTTAAGAAGTATTAATATATTTGATTACAGGGGCGTTGTCAGAAATAAATAAGTTCCCTGAACTAACATCTGTTGCCAATCCTCCTCTTTTTTTGCTTGAGGAAGATTTGCCCTGAGCTAACATCTCTTGCCAATCCTCTTCTTTTTTTGCTTGAGGAAGATTAGCCCTGGGCTAACATCTGTGCCAGTCTTCCTCTATTTTTTTGTATGTGGGGTGCCTCCACAGCATAGCGAACGAGTGGAGTAGGTCTGCACCTGAGATCGGAATCTGCGAACGCAGACTGCCTAAGTGGAGTACACGAAACTCTAACCGCTTGGCCACAGGGCCAGCCCCCTTCATGTTGATTTTTAACATGTATACTTTATTAACCTTTTGATGACCTTGAAGTTTCTTTTTGTTTGTTTTGCTTTTTTTTTGCTGAGGAAGGTTTGTCGTGAGGTAACATCTGTTGCCAATCTTCCTCTTTTTGTATATGAGCTGCTGCCGTAGCATGGCCACTGACGAGTGGTGTGGGTTTGCACCCAGGAACTGAACCGGGCCACCGAAGCGAAGTGCACCAAACTTAACCACTAGGCCACCAGGGCTGGCCCTGGAAGTTCTTTAGCAGAACAATTCTCATGGCTTCTCCCATGATTGTAAAAAAAAGGAACCTGTGTGAAAATGTATGTGGCATATATTTAGACATTGTATTTAATTAGAAAAGAAATTGTGATTGCGTTTGAGTAATGTTGGATCCTTCAGGCATCACCTAACACGTAGGTATTCTTTTTTTTTTTAAGCCAAAGTTGACAAATGTCTATTAAACCTCTCCTACTGTAACAGCAGGCATTCTAAGACATTCAGGCAGTGAGCAGGAGGATGATCCCTCTTACTATATTTGCTTTATGGATTTGGCAGTAGCAGTTAGGGACGTAATTAGTGAAAGTGATGGGTTAATACAATACTGAGCTTACTGTAGCTGCAAACACGTGTATCTTTTGATCTCATACTTTTTCATTTATCTTAATCATATGATACTTTTCTGTAGATAGATATTTATTTTTCATTTGGGATATGGCGTTAAAATCTGGCTAGGTATCCAAAAATGAATTCTTATATGAATAACTCTACTTCCAAAATATTTTTCCTAAGGTATGATGCTGGAATATCCATTTATTGGTTTTGTGTGGAATTTCTTTTCTCTTTGGCATAGATACTTTGTGTAGGTTTTTCAAGATGTCGTGGATAATGATTTTTAAGAATGTTGTTGAATTCGCTTGGAATAACTCATTCCCATGTGCCCATAATATTTTAATTCTTGCAGAATTTCCAATATTTGGTAGTACAATATGTTTACGTCAGCACAACTAATTGTGGCTAATTTGTAGATAGAGGTATGATTTTTGGAAGCTAGAGACAATTCTTTTTGTATTTTTGTAGAGCCCTGAGCCTATTGTGTTACTTAAATTACTTGCATTCTGTGAAACATTTTTTTAAAAGAAAACTTTTGTGCAAATTGATAATGCAGGTAGGTGTAGAGGAAAGCTAAAGCAGATTTACGTCATTTCTTTGGAAATATTTCTTCCTGCTATATTTTACACTACATTTTCCAAGAATCTCTCCCTCTCTCATGAGTTCTTATTAACTACATATTATTTTACCATGCCCTTGGTATTAATCACGTGCCTACGTTTGATATTTCTAATGTTCTATCAAAGTACTCTTAGTCTCTTTTTAAAATTTTTTTGAGGCATAATTGACAGATAATATTATATTAGTTTCAGGTGTACAACATGCTGATTTGATATTTGTATATATTGCAAAATGATCACCACAATAACTCTAGTTAACATCTATCACTATACATAGTTACAAAAATTATTTTTCTTGTGATGAGAACTTTGAAGTTGTCTCTTAGTAACTTTCAAATATGCAATGCAGTGTTATTGACTATGGTCACCAGGCTGTGTATTACATCCCCATGACTTATTTATTTTGTAACTGGAAATTTATACCTTTTGACTCCCATCACCTACTTTGCTCATCCCGCACTCCCCACCTCTGGCAACTACCAATCTGATCTCTGTATCTGTGGGTTCAGTTTTTGTTTCCCTTGTTGTCTTTTGTCGGCATTTTGTTATTCATTTACTCCCAACTAGATTGTAAACATCTAGAGAGAAGGCATCATATTTTATAAATTATTCCTGTATTTCCCATGGTGTTTAAACTTGGAGCCTGGTTGGTGCTGAATTAATATATGTTTGCTACCTCATAGAAATAGTAGCTTAATATTACTCTATTCAGCCACTCACATAGAATCAAGCTGCAAGGAAGTAAAATTTAGATTAAATATAGACAATAAAACTTTACACTCATATTACGCTCCTTTCATCTACTCATCTTTATGGAGTAGGTCACTGATAGGATTTTGGCAAAAAGGATTAGCTAATGAAACAGTTTGTTGATGATAGTTTTTTTTTTTTTTTAAAGATTTTATTTTTTCCTTTTTCTCCCCAAAGCCCCCCTGTACATAGTTGTGTATTCTTCGTTGTGGGTTCTTCTAGTTGTGGCATGTGGGACGCTGCCTCAGCGTGGTCTGATGAGCAGTGCCATGTCTGCGCCCAGGATTCGAACTAACGAAACACTGGGCCGCCTGCAGCGGAGCGCGCGAACTTAACCACTCGGCCACAGGGCCAGCCCCATTGATGATAGTTTTTTAAAAAAGCATTCCCCAGTTCTGATCTGACTAGTACCATTATTGATTTGCCAAAAGCTAAGGTGAAAAAAGAATTCAGTGCTCAACTTAATTGAAGAAAACCTGAATTAAATAAAATTAAATAGGATTCTTTGCTGTAAGAGTTCTCAGAATAATACCTATTTTGCAAGATTTTTGGAGGATGGGATTAGATTTAATATATATGATATATGTAGCATAACTCTTGGTACAAAGTAGCTGTTCCCAAGGAGTGGTTATTACAACTGATACTATAAGTCCCAGGTTTCTTGATCACTAAATGGATGATGGTATCATTTATCGAGTTTTAGAGTAATGGAATATGTAAGGGAAATAGAAAGTTCTTTTCAGGACACGTTGAGATTTTTTTTGAGGAAGATTAGCCCTGAGCTAACATCTGCTGCCAATCCTCCTCTTTTTGCTGAGGAAGACTGGCCCTGAGCTAACATCCGTGCCCATCTTCCTCTCCTTTATATGTAGGACGCCTACCACAGCATGGCTTGCCAAGTGGTGCCATGTCCGCACCCAGGATCCGAACCCGTGAACCCTGGGCCAACAAAGCAGAACGTGCCCAGGACGTGTTGAGTTTTAAAAGGTCTTTGGGACTTCCAAGTAGGGGGAGTCTAGTAGGCAATTAAATGTATGGACCTGAAACTTAGTAGATAATGTAGTTAAAGTTCCTAGTATTTTAACTCACGTATTCTGTGTGCTACACAAATGGTACCTGTTTTGATTTTGACAATGATGAAGATTATCAACAAGACTAATTGTCAAAGAGAATCAGTCAATAAGAAGATGTTTTGGTTTTTGGCTTTATTTTTTCCCAGAAACTTCCTAGACAAATGCATAAAAGGAACTATTAAGATGAACCAAAGCAAAATACTGAAATAGTTTTTCTACATTTTTGATTTGTCTGTATGCATAGTTTCTTCGGAATTCCAAAAAGGACTTGGAGTAGAGCATTCACTATTTAAATTGTGAGCTTATTTCAAATAATAAGCTCTCCTTATTATTCCGTGTGCAATTTCATTTGAGGGCGTATGTCTAGTAATATAGAAATGGCCATAATTATGACCGTGATTAGACCATGATTAGACATGGAGATTGTTTACTCATACAGAAACACGGTTTCTGCAGGTGTGCCAAAAGTGCAGCAAACTTTGTAGTCTTATAGGGCGAAAGCATCAGTTTTAATTGATATTCAGTTTGTGAAATAGCGTAAGAAAAGAAGATTAAAAGGAATGAATCTAAAAAGAAACCTTCCCAAAGCTAATACTCCTTTAACCCTAAGAATGTTCTCATTATATAGTGCATATTATAATTATAACTATCAAATGAACAGTTAATAGAATGGAAACTTTCATATTGTTCTTGTTTTATAAATTTTCTCATTTTAAATCTAGCTGGTTTTCTTAAACATAATCTGTTTTTATGATGCACTATACAGGTATATGATGGCAATTTTACTTTTAAGTTAGAAGCACTTCAGTAACTCAGTGAGTAATTATAAATAAAGAGGGTTTAAGTTGCTTATGGAAAAGAAACATGATTTCACAGCCAGTTTTAGTAGCTGTCGGTGAAATGTTTACCCGTTGAAGTGGGCTGTGGCACTCTCAATAGTTTCGTGCTAGTTGGTACTGGGCATTGCGATGTAAACTGCCAAGTGATCTGGTGCCCAGGGGTTAGCAGGCATCTCTTGCTCTCCTGGGTCCGCTCACTCCCAGAGCTCTGGGCGTTTCTGGGAAGGGTTGAGCGGAGGTCCTAAACCTCTCAGTAGTCCTGGATGCCAGAGCTGCCCAGGTGGACCAGGACTATTCTTCACTGGATTTGGCTTTCTTCAATGAAGCCACTTTAGAATCTTTAGAAATATTTAGGAGACTTTGGAGGACCAGGGAATATTTTTGGCTTATAGCTCTGGTTTAGTTTGTAATTTTTATTTTTACTGTATTAGAATTTTCCACATCTCTAGAAATTCAGATAATTGATATTTAAGAGAGCAACTAATTTTTTATTCCATCTAGAAAAGTGGTCATTTTAATGTTAGATATTGATAAGCTTTTCACCATTTACCTACAGTGGTAAACCTTTGATTTGATTTGTACACATTCCAAAATGTTTTGTTCATTTATTTCATTTCCCTTGAAATAGGCCTAATATTTGCATCTACCCTATTTTAAAGTATGAGAAAAGGTGCTACAGGATGGAATTTTTTTCCACAGATATAAAACAAGGTAGACAGAATGTCTGGACTAGTTCAAGTTTCTTAACTGTTACCTCAATTGATTTTTTAGAGATAATTATTTGAAAAAAGTTAATTTCATTTATTATGGAGCTGTAGATGATTTCTTGAACTACTAATTCAAATTGATTATTTTTTTTGAGCAAGACTAAATGTCGTATTTATGAAAATGTGTATGTGACCTGCGCTAAATAGGAATGTGATAGAGTATCCTATATCTTAAGTACTGGAAGTTAAGTGTGTACCCAGAAGTAATTTAAAATACCCAACTATCTTCTTTCCTAAGTATTGCCTTAATTAGGAAAAATTTGGAGAGTGGAAAAAATGTGGGCATGGTTCAGACATTAATTCTTCGCATCAAGATCTAAGGATTGTGTAAATATGTGTTTAGACATAGAAATCTTTTTAGCAAGGCAGTGAAACATCTTTTACTATAGCAGACTCTTAAAAGTGTAAAGTAACAGTTCATCGAGTTTCCTTATTCATCTGGAGACTTTAAGTATGGAAAACTTGAATGGAAATTTAAGTTTAGGATCCAAAAATAACTTTGCCACAAGCTGTGTGGTACAGCCAGGTGTTTTTATTTTAGTTTACACCTAGCATATGGAAAATTAAGAAAAATTGCCAAGTTTATCTCAGGTAGTTTTTATGAAAGTGTACTAATTTGGGCATTATTATATATTTTTAAGGATTATCAATCCTAGTCTTCATTATTGAAAATAGATAATTTTTAAACAGTGTGGCAGTGGTTCTTTATCTCACATCCCCAGATCACATCTGGAATGTTGTGTTTAGTTTTGGATGCGTATTTTTCAAGGGTCCTTTGCAAACTGACGTATATGGAGAAGAGTGACAGAGCAGTGACACTTATTGAAAACTTGTTACAGGAAAAAGAGCTGGAGGAAATAGAAATGTGTAGCCTAAGAGAAAAGACTTGAAAAGGATATAGTTCAGTCTGCAATTATTTGAAAGCTTTTCATGTGAAGAAAGAGTGTCCTTGCATGGTACAGCCTCAGAATGTAGAACTGAGTCAGAGGGTGGAAGATATTACAGAGATAAGGAGTCATTCACTTCAGTGTGAAGGCATCTTCTCTGGTCACTTACCTATCTGACACTGGAATCGACTTCCTTATCATTGGAAATATTCACGTGGTTTGGATAATCATTGGTCATACAAATTGTAAATGAGTTTCTTGCATCAGGTGTGATTGTAAAATAGTTGAATTTTAAAGTCTCTTTTAGCTAGAAAATTCTGTGGATTTTTAAAAGAGCAGCCTACAGATGAATAATTTCAGGTGTTTGGAACATCTCACAACTAACTCGTAAATCATTTCAAATAATCCTTCTTTCCAATTCAGAAAGTTTTTTAGTAAAAACTTTTAATCACAGTTTTAGGAATCATTAAAAATAGATTTTCAAGTAAGAAGGATTTTAAACAGATTTAAAGTAATTTGCTGACACATCTCGTTAAAATTCCTACTCCCTTCCCGAAACGAGCACATAAACACATGGCATTTTACACAGCTGTATTCTGGCCAGAATGTTTTGGTTTCAACATTTCTCCAATTTGAATGGATGAAAAGTTTAACGTTGACATTTTCTTATTTGAGGTAACTACATTATTCTGGTTTAATTTTTAATTTTTTGTAGTTTTTTCAGACTGTGTGTTCTGTATATGCTTTTAAACTCTGGTTTATTTTTATATGTTTTCCTTGTCTTAGTTGCAGTTTAGCTAGTAGAGAAATCATTAGGAAGAGTTTCCTCTGAGGCAGTGCTCCCACCCCCCCCCCCCCCCCCCCCGCCCCTGGCCTCTCCGCCCAAATTGAAGTTGAGGAGAAGTAGCCAGGTTAGAGTTCGCTTTTATTATCCTTTCCAGAATTTCCTACATGCTTCTCAGGAATGCTTCTGAAAATTTGGACCTTTGTTTTCTTGACAAAACGATCTCTATTTAATATCGTCTAAGAATTCTTTTATATGCCTTTAAACATGTTGGATATTTTATACCTAGGCAATCTTACAGTATAAATTGTAACTTTTTAAAGGCATAATTGAAATTGTCAATTTTAGCTCAATACTGTGTATTTTATAATAATATTTTACCTTTACTATAGTAAAATTTATAAAATATTTAATAGAATTCCAAATGATGTAATTATCTACTTAAAATAAATCATAAAAGTTATTGAATTTCATTTCTAAGCAAAGAAATTTCTCATTTAACAGTACGAATCCCAGTTCTTAATATGATTGGTGGCTGAATGAATGGCATTTATAATAATTTGGAGGGTATCATATTTTACAAAAATAGTGCTGCCTTGTGAAATAAAACATTTTCACTATGAAATGAGGTAATTTATTTTAAAAGCTGAAAATCTGAAAGTATGTTATTTCCCTAATGGAAAGTTAATTTTTATTGACAATGTGCCAAATAAATGCCATCTGTCTGATGAATTCAGTATTACCTTAGGATGCTTTCCAGTGTTTCTAATGTGGAAAATACTTTGGGCTTTAAGTATCAGAACAAAATCTATTAATTTGTATTTAATTAATTGGTATGCTCATACTAGTTTTAAAGTGAATAAATGAAGAACTTATCTAAAATTATTTTTATGTACATTTTCAGTTCACATTTATTTGGATTCAAATGGTGAGTTGTAGTATGTGGAGATAGAATTATTAACATTTGGTAGTTGTTGATTTTTTAATCGACTCATTTTATAATTGAAAACAGTCATTCCAAGGAACTCAGTCTCACCCAGGTAGTAAGTGCCAGCCTTGGAACTTGAACTCATGTTTTCTACCTTCTAGTCCTCTCTATTAGCTAGAGTTCTCCAGAGAAACAGAACTAATAGTGAGTGTGTGTGTGTGTGTGTGCACACCTACAGGGAGAGATTTATTTTAAGGAATTGGCTCATGCAATTGTGGGGATGGCAAGTCCAAAATCTGCAGGGTAGACCGACAGGCTGGAGACCCAAGGAAGAGCTGATGCTGCAGTTGACTCCAAAGATTAGTCAGCTGGCAGAATTTCCTCTTCGTCGTCAAAAGGCCTTCAACTGATTGGATGAGGCCCATCTGCATTCTGGAGGGTAATCTGCTTTACTCAGAGTCTACCAAGTTAAATGTAAATCTCGTCTAAAAAATACCTTCACAGAAACATCTAGAATAATGTTTGACCAAATATCTGGGTACCATGCCTAGCCAAGTTGACACATAAAATTACCTGTCACATTGTCCCAGACCAGTTTTGAGTCTTAGATTGATTATGTTTTCTGCCTTGGGTCTGAGTTATTCAGAGAAGCTGCACACTTATTTAGCTTCTTGGACAATTCCTCATTGACTAATATGTGTTCTGCTTCTCAGAAGCTAAAATTATATATTAGGTTTGTTAATTAAGATTATTCTCCCAAAGACTGGAGTATTTACATGTAAAGAATTTCATGTATTGCTTTCTAGAAGAGCTTGATCCTAATAGATATTTCATAGAAATATTGTTCAAATATGGTTTCACTTTTAAAAGTCTCTGGGCCAGCCTGAGTGGCCTAATGGTTAAGTTCGGTGTGCTCTACTGTGGCAGCCCAGATTTTGTTCATTATTTCTTGTCTCTTTCGTTTCTTTAACAGAAATTTATTGAGTATCCACTGCTTGCCAGGCACTTCACTAATCTGACTATTGGTAAATAAAGACATAGTTTCTGCCTTTGTGGAATTTACAGGTAATATTCAAGTGAACAAAAAAAATACATGAGTCCAGCTTGTGTGATGAAGGAAATGAACAAAGGACATTGATGAAGAAAGGGGATTCCCTTTCATAGTGTAGTCACGGGTGTGTCACTGACACCTAAAGGATGAGGACTTGGCTTGTTGGCTTGTGAAAACCAGAAAAAAATGAATTTGAGGCTGAGGAAATAGTATGTTCCAAAGGTCTGGAGGTGGGGAGGGTGGCATGAGATGAGGTGTGAGATAGGCAGGAGTCACATGCAGGCCTTTGTGGGTCATAGCAGAGTTTCATTGTTATTCTTTTTTTTTAAAAGATTTTATTTTTCCTTTTCCTCCCAAACCCCCAGCCCCCCGGTACATAGTTGTGGGTCTTTCTAGTTGTGGCATGTGGGATGCTGCCTCAGCATGGCCTGATGAGCGGTGCCATGTCCATGCCCAGGATTTGAACCGGTGAAACCCTGGGCCGATGCAGTGGATTGCAAGAACTTAACCACTTGGCCACAGGGCTGGCCTCAAAAGAATCTCTCTTTTTTTTTTTTTTTTTGAGGAAGATTAGCCCTGAGCTAACATCTGCTGCCAATCCTTCTCTTTTTTCTGAGGAAGCCTGGCCCTGAGCTAACATCCGTGCCCATCTTCCTCTACTTTATGTGTGGGATGCCTACCACAGCATGGCTTGCCAAGCGGTGCCATGTCCGCACCCAGGATCTGAACCGGCAAACCCCAGGCCGCTGAAGTGGAACGTGTGAACCTAACCACTGCGCCACCGGGCCGGCCCCTCATTGTTATTCTTAATCCATTTGGGAAACCACTAACATATTTGAAGCAGAGCAATAATAGCACCCAATTGAAGTTTTAAAAGATTATTTTGGCTGCTATGTGGATAAAAGATTGGAAATTTGGGACTCGAATGGAAATGGGAAGACCAGTAGGAAGACTGTTGTGACATTGGCTCCCCTTCTATCAATGCTAGTCACTTTAAGTGGACTTGGTCTTGATATGGAGCAAGGAAATCAAGCAAGGCTATAAGCTAACTCAGTTTCCAATTGCAGTAAGCAATTCACATGGGAATAACTCGACCATCTCTTAGTCCTGCAGTGATGGCTGTAAGTGAGGTGATGTGGATATACAACACCTAGTGTACTTACCTTCACCCTAAAAACATTAGCAGGGCATAAGAAGACCTGCTGTATGTAAGAATTGCTCAAGCTTGCAGGCTTAGAACAGTTCATTTTATTTATAATCCAAGTCAGTACTCTTAGCATCTTGTCCTTCGTCCACTGCACAAATCCATCCTGAACCAACCCTTTCTTCCCCCTCAAGGAGGAGCCAACTAGACCGTGTTTTACACTGCCACTAAATACTGTTCATGTCATTTCTGTGCACCATTGTTTAAATGGAAACATTATTAATGTGGGGGTAGTGTTCTATAACTCTGTCTGCAGAGTTCAGCCTCAGCTGGACCTTCTGCTCCATAGAGTTGAACTCCAGCTCTGTTCTTGGCTCATTTCACTCTTGTGGTTGCAAGAATGTAAACATCACAGCCTTACCCTCCTTATCTGATATATTCGTCTCCATGTCCCCTATGAATTTCTTGGCTTAACATTTTGTTCCATGGGCTAAACCTTATGCATTTCTCCTCTTTAATATATTTCCTTTTTAATCTGCACAACTCAGTGCAGTGATCCACTCCACCCACTAAAATGTCAGTGCTCTCTAACGTTTTCTTCTGGGTCCTATTTTCTTTTTATTCTGTTACTCCTCAGCCTGACATCCTAGTCCCTCAGGTTTCTTAACATTGTCAGGTGCAACACCATCCACTCAGTCACCTGAAGCAGACACCTCAGAGGTACTCAGGACTTTTTTCCCCTTCCTTTCCCTTTTGAGCCTTGTCAGTTTTGCCTCTTAATTATCTGTTGAATCTCTCTCATCCATTCGCTCCCATTGCCACTCTTTTAGATTAGGCCCTTCTCACTTCAGAAGAGAATGAGTTTTCAAAAAGGGATGTCTAATTATGTCACTTTCCTGACTAAGATGATTGAAGTACTCTTCATTTCCCCCATCGTAACATTTAAATTCCTCAGCATGGCATTCAAGGGTTTTTGTAGTCTGGCTCCTCTACCCACCTCTCTGTCTTCATTTTTGCCCTTTCCTCCTCTCCACACCTGGCTCTGCGCCCCAAGTTGAGTGTTCCCAAAACTCCTGGGTGCTTTCACAGCCTATAGCACACTGACATAGTAACTGACTTTCTTTTTTGTCTATCTGACTGTCTCTTGACTGTTTTTTTCTTGAGGGCTGCAACTCTGTATCCTTCACTTCTACCCCAGAACCTAGTGGAACTAGCACAGTCTTTGTTGAGTGGATAAGTGGGCAATAAAGCATGAATAAACATTGCCAGCCTAGGACATATGTGCTTTGGACCTGAAGAGGTATGCTGTAAATCTCTTTATTGCATCTTATTAACTGTGTGATCTTTGGTCTGTAACATAAATTCCCTAAGATTTAATTTTGTCTGTAAAATGAGTATTGTTATTGTATTTAATTAAGATGATCTTTCTTAAACCTGTCTTTTGACAGCAGGTGTAGAGCAGAAATTAAAAACTGATTTATCTGACGTTCAGGTGTACCTACAGTTCTCAAATATCAAATTCTTGTGAAGCAGAACTTTCTTTTTCTGAGTACTGAAACTTAGTTTAACACTGACTACAGTAGTTATAATTGACACATAATCAATTATGATGTTATAAAATGTAATTAGGAAAATACAAGAATAGGAAAGGATGGGTATCATATGAATCATCAACTCTAATTATATTTTTAGGATTAGAAGATTTCAAAAAAACTATATACAAATATAAGTTATATATTATAAATATAATTAATGAAGACACTAGCAAATCAAGTCATATAAAAAATTACTGAAGACATGTTTTTATAAGTATTCATAGAACACAAAGGAAGTTTATACGTTATTCTGCCTTGTGACCAGTAGATTTGGTACGTCCAAGGAAATACAAATATTCCTGAAAACAAATGTAAAGTTTTAAGTCTAAGCAATAATTTAAACTATATGAAGTTTCTCAAGGAAGAACTCACCCAGAAAAAAATCTGTTTGATATTAGGGAATTCTCTTTTTTCACATAAGATGGGCTCACTAATTTTTCCAATAAGATAAATGAAATACTAATGTCGCATACTTCTTTTTGCAAAGAATATTTCTGTACTAAATTTAGCTTCTGATTTATTATCTTGCAGTTATAAGACATTCCTAGCATGTGACTGTTAGAGTCTTGGCTATGGCAGTGTGGTTTCTTTTTCCTTTAGAACTCTACATTACTCCTTACATAGCAAAATGGAGCACATAGTTCACTAGATAATGTGGAAAATTGTACTGATGAAGTGCATTTTATTTAACATAAAAAAGGAAGTAATTTGAACACTGCATATCACTAGCATGAGCAATACCAAGGAGTATATAGAGAGCAGCTTTCTTCTTGCTTTTATTTGGAATGAGATACGTGCCCCTAAAAGTAAAAAATACAAAACGATTCCAGAGGACACTCTTCTTCACTCCTTCCCCACGGAAAACCGCCAATGACTATGGTGGGAAGAATTCCCTGTGGTTGGAAAATGGATGAATAAGTTGCTGGAAGTCTCATTTATGCATTAAGCTAGTTGAGTCAGTTTAAGAAACCTTTTATACGAAGGATTTCTGTTGTCCAAGTATCTGCTAACTGCCACTTTGAATTTGTGTGAAACCTTTCCTCCACTCACACGCCCCGGGTCAATAGGCAAATAATTGCTGAGCGGAGAATACACATCTCAGTTTGACACTGTAACAGTCCGGCGAACTGTTCTCAGTGAAGTTGATTTTTTTCAGCCTGACTTGCAGGCATTCATAGCTTAACATTATATCTGTTTTTTTTTTTTTTAAATCAGGATCTATATGAGAAAGAAATGCCAAATAGAGAAGGCTCTTCTATAAATTTTATTAAAATTTCCATTGGAAACAATGCCTAATATATTGTTCAATGTCCTGTATATAAAGACCCATTTGATAAATTCCTCTCAAGATTGAAAAAAATGCTTTTGTTTTCCTTTTCCAGATGCAGTGGTCTACTTGCTTTTGTTAGACTTGAGAACCAACCCTGTTTTCACTCCTGGGCTTTGGTTCTATGTTGCACTCAATTGCACTAGTTTTCTGTAGACCGTCTTGTTTTTCCTGTCTGTCCTCCAGGGTGGGGTGGCATTCTGCAGCTCAGAGAAAGCAGTAAAGCCTGCCAGTCTTCTGGATCTCTGTGCTTTCTGTCATTTTTCTATGATTTGAATGTTTGCGTGGTTTTCCTGAATCTATAACTTGTATTAGTTACTGCCACAAACCTTTCTTAATTTAGTCAAAACATTTATCAATTTATTGATTCTGTTTTATTTTAGTTTAAAATTAAAAAAACCCGGAAATTAAAACTATCATTTCAGTCTTTGTTTTATTTTAATGCTTTCTAAGCACCAATCCTCTTTGTGTTGTTGATTTCAAGTTCTTTGATAAATACTCAGTAGTGGGATGGCTGGATCATATGGTATTTCTATTTTTAATTTTTTGAGAAATCTCCATACTGTTTTCCATAGTGGCTATACCAGTTTGCATTCCTACCCTTTTCTCCATAACGTCTCCAACATTTGTTATTTTTTGTCTTGGTGATTATACCCATTCTAACGGGTGTAAGGTGATATCTAAATGTAGTTTTGATTTACATTTCCTTGATCATTAGTGATTTTGAGCATCTTTTCACATGCCTATTGGCCATCTGTATATCATCTTTCTAAAAATGTCTGTTCATATGCTCTGCCCATTTTTTGATTGGGTTGTTTGCTTTTTTGTAGTTCAGTTGTATGTAAAAGAGACATCTTTTATTTGAATGAGATCATATTAAATTTTCATTTGAAGATTTCTTTTTTCCCGATAGACGTATTCTAACTATTGAGAATAGCTGGAAACATATGCTTTTCATTAAATATTTGAGGGAAAAAAGCCATTTTCAATGCATGGTTCTTTTGCCTTATGTGGGTGTCTTCCTCAAGACTGAAACTACCTCCCACTGATTCACTCTATATTGTACCTGAATCCAGAACCAAAATAGCCTCGTTCTGGTGACACAGTTCACTTGTAACAGGAATATGTGAAAGACAGAGCAAGGCAAGCCCTACCAAATCCAATAAAATCTAAAAAGTTTTGCACCTTGGGACAATGCATTATAGTAAAATTCAGGATAGATAATTTGGTGTCTTTCTTATGTAAAATAGAAGGTCTAGTGTGAAAGGAGATAGAGAAAGAGAATCTTCATGAGCGGATTCATCTTTGGAGAAACACGTCAGGTCTTAGGAGATCAGTTTTAGGAAAGAGACATATGGGAAGTAAATATCTGGAGAAATTGATTCCCTTAAAACTATTCATGCATTTGTACCCCTTGGAAAGTCTTCTCAACCATACCTGTCAATCTTAGGGCTCTAAGAGCAAGTGTTCCAAGAGACAGGAGGTGGAGCTGCTAGTTTCTTAAGAATTGGTTAGAGGTTAGGACAGTGTTACTTCTGCTATATTCTGTTGGTCAAAGCAGTTACAGAGGCCATCCAGAATCAAGAGGGGGCATAGACCCTGCTTTTCTATAGGAGGGGTATCAGAGAATTTGTGGTCGTCTTTAATCTGCTTCAGCTACTCTTTGCCAAACGTTGTTTTAGGCCATTATAATAAGATAACAAACAAAACAGATAAAACAGTTTGCCTCATGCAGCCTATGGTCTAATTAAGGAGACAAACGATACGCAAGCAATTATAGTTCTGTGTGATAAACACTGTGACAGGAGAGCACAAAGTGCTATGGAATTGTAGGAGGGACCCATAACTCAGACAGAACTAGCGTTCAGGCACAGCTCCCCAAAGGAAGTAGCCTGAGAAGGCTACTTAATGCTGTTTAGCTTTACCCTTTAATTTCCCCAAAGTCTTATTGATATGATAATAACACAGCTTGTGATTTTGGAAAGCATATTTCCCACTTATGCTTGACTTAAAGGGGATTAGTGACAGATTTCCAGTGAAAGTATAAATTTGAATTTGTGGAGGGATGGTCTAAATCTGAGGGAAAATGGGTATTATTTGGTTTATGGAGTAGGATTGGGGGAAATCAGTTTCTTAGGACCCAGCAGTAGCAACTTCCTCTGGAAAATTCTTTGCAAAAATCTCACATCAAAAGAATTTGCCAGAACTGTATTTGGCACTATACCAAATCTGCCCATGAGGCTTATATTTTTCTATTGATGAATTTTCTTTCTCTGAAAAGAAAAAAAAAAAAAAACAACTACCTAGAGACATTGCCTGTAAACAGCAGTTTTTTCCTTTAGGTTGATAAAGACCTATTCCTATAATTCTCAGTGTATGCATATGGGTCTCTGTCAGTTTTCTTCAATATGAGAAAAGGAAATGAGACAAATTGGTTGAATAGTGTGAGCACTCATTTTGGGTTTAGATAAACTAGTCTGCAAGAATATAGACTTTCAAGTAAAGATCAGCAACAGAAAAGACTTCTGGATAAAGGCCCAGAGTTAAGGCTATGGGATTTACTTTACTAGCAGTTTGAAAGGAACCTGAAAATATAGCTTCAGCTAAGAATCTCTTTCTATCCAAGAATGCTGTTTAGCAGAGAAATGAGAATGAAAGAATCAGAATAAACTTTGGTCAATTTATAGCAACAACAGCATGATTAATGAAAATTGTTGCATTAATGCAGACATTCCCCGAGGACTTGGGATCATGGAGCCTGAGTGGGCAAATTTCATGTAAACGTTGGGGCAAATCTTAATGGTCTTAGTAAAGTGTTATATGTATAGAAGTAATTGAATTCTTCTTATCCTTGTTCTCATTGCTGTTTCTTGTCCTTAGTGCCTTGGACTTCTTTCATAAAAAGCAGTGGCTTCACTCTAGTGCATTCCATCATTGAGTGCCTCTGTTATTTCAGCTCTTGGATCCCATTGCGTAGTCAGTTTATATTGGCCGTAGATATGACTCTCATTCTGTAGACATCAAGTAACTGAAGGATTTTTTTCCCTTTGCATTGCCAACAAATTTTTGATGGGATGTATATATTTTCCCTTAAAAGTGAGGGAAAAAAGTGCTTTTTTTCCCTTTTCTTCATTGCTGTTATTTATAACTTTGGAAGGAAACCTGAGAATCCAGCCTAGATGTGAGACTAAGTAATTATTCTATTCTGATAGAATTTGCTAATTCAAACAGGATGAGTAAGATGGAGCCTTGGCAAGTACTTCATAGCAATGCAATTGTTTTTTGTATATAGGAGTCTACCATTCTATGGCTGTTGCTCCATATTTTTCTATCCTCATTTTAGCTTCTGCTTTATAGCTCTCAGTGTTTTTTATTTTCCTCACTATAATGTCATATTCAAAGAATTTTAGTCTGTCCTATCAGATATGTCTGGTACCTTTGCTGCTCTTCTTTTTACTGAAAGGGAGTTTAGAAGAAGCAAATATCACCTAAGGGATTGAACACAAGGTAGGTGAGGTTGATTCTTTTTTCCACGTGCAAAGTTAAATTGTAGAATTTGTTGTGCCTTTTCCTCTCACCATATAGTATCTTGGAATAACAGCACAGACTGAGAAAGAGCTGGACATGTCAGCTACTTTATTTCCTTAACTTTCAATATCACAGAAAACGTTGAACACATCTACAATCTTCCTAAATTATCCATTTTAATATTTAGCAGCCTTTACAAATGCAAGCTTGAATCACTTATATTTTATCTGTTTTTATTCTCGATTGAAGTTTTAAAATAATTCTTGTGCTCTTTGTAATAATTTTATAAATAATTAAAAGCTGTTGTATTTTTCTCTTTATGCCTTCTCTATTGAATCTTTATAAAACTTTTCCTTTAAGGGGTTCCTTTTAAAACGTTGAATCATCTTTGCTCCTCTTTTATGACCCTTTAAAAAATTCTCTATAATCAGTTTAAATATTATTATGCCCCAAGTTAATTTGATTGAAAATATGTAGAACTTTGATATAATAAGTACCAGGTTTTGACCTGAGAAAGACCTCTGAAATTGTTATGAAGAAACATTTTCTATGGCTTTCATTTCTAATAATGGTAGATATTCTTACTGTTTCTTGATATGACCTTTTGAGATGAATGAGAATATTCTTTCTCAGGATATTAAGAATTGAATTCTTTTTCTCATTGAGCAAGCATTCAACATAGGAAATGTTTGTCTTGTTCCTATAAGTTATAGATAGTTAAATATAAACCCCAAATGCATGCATTGCCTAAATAATAGAGAATAGGAAACTTACATGTTGTGAAATGACTCAAACAGTATCATCTCTGTCAAGGCTACTAGCCATCTATATAAAGAGAGCTCCCAGTTCAGATCAGTTGGCATGACCTGTGTAGAAGAACATAGTGTATTCTTAAAAATATTTTCGTTTACAATAAATGTGTAATGATCACCATATTATCAGTTTGTACTGATGGATTGAACAAAAGGAAAAGTAGTCCATTTGTTATGCTTGATGGAACATTCTTAAAAATTATCATCAATTGTGGTAAAAAAAACATACTGTAACATTAATAATAATCATCAACATTTTCGTGTTAGAAAATAGAAGGGTCATTTTTCTACCAGTCATTGAAAAATGGAAGAAGTTATCTTCAACTTAGAACAAAAATATTTTCATTATATGATGGCAGGCTTTTCATTTACATAAAGGGGAAAATTCTAGAAAAGATATTTATCTGTTTTTATTTTTTTCAAAGTCTGTTTTATTTAGAAGGAGAAATTTCTCCATTCAGATTTTCTGTGGTTCTACTGGTAGCATATATTGCAGAGGAAGATGAAAATAAAGTTGGAAAAATCCTTTCTATTGCTATTTCAGGATTGGAAAAGACAATATCATAGACTCAGAATATTGAGACACAGCTTACTGATCATTCTAGACCAAATCTTCTTTACTTATTTGTAAATTAGTGAGACTAGAAAAGTTAAGTGACTAAAGTTTCACAGCTGTGACTAAAACTCTTATACCTATCCAGTATTTTTCTGTAGTATGAAGCCAAAAAGTGTGATATGGTCCACTCATTAAATTGTTACGTGTGTTAGTTATATAGACCAGCATCCTAAACTGTGAGATCAACATATGTAGCTTTATTGTATTTTAATTCATTATTTGATAATATTTAAGTAACTCCTTTGAAATTAGGGGACTAATTGCAACAATTGGAAATGTATAAAGGTCAGAAGAATAATAGAATTAATAGTTAAATATTAATTCTTCATGCAAAGCACATGGAAATAGAGAGCCAAGCTTATTAATATGTTTATAAAAATCATAAAAATATCATTTTTATGCCACAGTTCTACCACTTTAGAGATTTTTTCCCTAGCAAGGAAGGAGTGTCAAGCCAAGAGGAGTGTCACAGAAAGGACCATTAGTTGCCCAAAGGTCATCAGATATTCCGTATCCCTACCCCCTCCTTTCCACTCTATTTCTCCCTCTCATAAGTCTCAGACCTTCTTGGTAGGCAGTTGATTTATTCCCCAATTCTCAACCTCCTACTTTGATCATTAGTCCATATATTTTCCCTTTATCATGATCTGTGTTGAGCTATTTGTGTTTGGATTGGCCTCAGACCTCTTACCTGAATAGGAAACCTGACTGGACGTCCAGTCGCCTGGGCTGTGCCTTGTCTTCTGCTCTCTCCCTAGTCAGCTGGTGTAGATTCAAATGGTTTCCAGTGCCCCTTTCCACAGTAGTTAGAAAGAATTTATGTCGTATAGAAAATGGAAGGAGCACTGCTCTAGGTGTCAGATCAGAGTTTTTGTTCTCCTTCTGCCATGAAGTAGCTGTCCAAGCTTGAAAAAAAATCACTCATCTCCTTTCTGCTCAAAGAGAAATGTATTTGCTTTTACTTCACTTTTCTCTTAAAAATATGAAATAAAATCATATTTTGAAAAAGTCAAAATCTAGGGAAAGTGCAAAGACTAGTTACAGATACCTAGTTATCCAACATCTAAAATTGACATTTGTTAACATTGTATCACATTTTTTTTTTTAAATTAGTGATAATGTTGAAGTCCCCTCTGGCCTCCAACCTTACTCCCATTACCCTCACCCTCTCCTTAAGGCAGTTATTTATCCATTTCCCCATTGATGTCCTGAAATAAAATATCTTAAAATATACATAATATAGCATCAGACTAGATGAACATTGTTATAATAATGTGGTTGTTATTAGTAAATTTAGCTGTGAAAAAGGAATTATTTTTTTTCAAATGTATGGTTCTTTTCTCTGTCCAAATGTTCCTGTTTTCTCACATATTTTCTCTGGGACATTACCATACTATATCTTCATTCTTTGAAAAGAATACCGCCTCTGCCTTCTTTTGGAATTCTAAAAATTGAATTGTAATGGCTAGCATATTACCACCGTTTAGAAAAATATTGCCAGCCTTAGTCACGTGATTTCTGGAAACTACAGCCATCTGTGCTAAATAATGATCTGCATTGCTCATTAGGTCACGGAAGGGACTACAGAGCCAATCAGCAATACGTGGCAAATCTTCCTGTATTTTCATTGGTGGTTAGCACTGTGTCATGTCTATTGTGAAATAAATATGAATATATGATAAATGATGGAATGAGTATCTGAATTTTACTTTTTATATACACAGTATTTATTAGTTTTCTATTTCAAATTAACACAAACTTAGCTGCTTCAGACAACATCCATTTATCAGTTCACAGTTCTGTGTGTCAGAAATATGGCATGATATGGTTGAGTTCTATGTTTAGGGTAGCACAAGGCTAAAATCACGGCGTCAGCCCAGCTGAGTACTTGTCTGGAGGCTTACAGAAAAATCTTCTCCCAAGCTTATTTTTGTTGGCAGAATTCAGTTCCTTGCATTTGTAGGACTTAAGGTCCCTGTTTCCTCTCTGCCTGTCAGCCAGGGACTGCTCTCAGCTGCTAGAAGAAGCTCTTATGCCTTGCCACTTGGCCCCCTCTATGTAAGTTTGCAACAGCGCTTGGAGTCCTTCTCATTCTTTGACCCTCTGACTTCCTCTTCTGTGAGCAGCTGGAGAAATTCTCTGCCTTTGAAGAGTGGAGGCCCAACCAGATAATCTTCCCATCTGCAGGCCAACGGTACTATCTAACACAACCTTATCAGAGTAGGAGACATCATATGCACAGTCCTGGGGATTATTCGGGATGTGAACACCAGGGAGCTGGGACATCTCGGGACCATCTGAGAAATCTGCCCACTGCACTACTTTTCACTCCTTAGGAGGATTAAGACTAGAAATAGAGCTTTAAACGTTTATCTACAATAAACAAAACAAACTCACATGGTTATCATTGCAGAGCAAAATCAAATAGTTACACAAAGAAAAGTATCACTCGTGTTAGTAATATTAGGATGTTTTGTGCTAATTAAAAAAAAAATCTTACATTTGGAAGTAGGGAATCAGAGGAAATGGGAAATCTACCTTTCTCTTCTGGCCTCAATTAAGACGTTTTTAACTTCTATGATAGAATTGGTATTTAATCACAAGGACGTCACCTTTCATTGGCCCTGCGCCCTCACTGGGTCCCTCCTCACCTACAGATTCTGTCTCATCCTAGTTTATTTCTAAGCTAAACCAGACTGCAGCCTGAAGCACTTAAACAACCTTACTTACCTTTCTTCCGAAGCGGGTGTGATCTTATAATTTGTGATTCTTCCTCAGACCTAGGAGCTCTGGAGCTGTCAGTTCTCTCATTATTTCTCCAGTCCTTTACTGTCATTAAGATCTGTTGCCCCTCAGGTTAATTAACACTGAGATCTCAAGTTTCTGATCTCTCAGCCTGCAAGTGCTCCAGGTCCTAGAACTGGACATCGGCTCTGGTTGTTGCTATACTTTCACCCTAAATTTTGATTTCTTCTGTCTGTTCCTTGGCCTTGTCATTCTTCAGAAGACTCCCCAAATTATACACATTGACCACAGAGCCACTGAGTGTTCTCCATCCCACTTCTTTGATAGGAGATTTTACCCACCATTGGGTCAGCTAGTGCCATAATCACATCTGAACTACCTTCCTTTCTCCTTTCCTATGTTCTTTCTGTCACTCCCTGTTTCCTTCTTTTCTTTCTGTAAGAATGCAGAATTTCTGACTTCAAGAGTTCATATCTAGTAGGACAGATATATAAGAAAGTGAAAAATTGTATGACAATATGATATGTGCTATATTCGAGAAAAACAGCAAGCTTCTATGGGATTGCAGAGAGATTCCAACTCAGCTTGAATGTGGGTCAGGGAATATTTTCAAGAGGAGGTAGCACTTGCACTGCCTCTGATAAGCGATTAGGAGCCAGCCTGGCAGTGAAGAGGAGCTGGAGACGTTGGAGGGATGCTATTTTTATCCTTAAAACATCATCCAGAGCTGGAAACTGGGTAATTCTCAGGCTGAATTAATTGACAAAATTCCAAAGCAAAGATGGGACCACAAATAGAAGATAAAGCCAAAAGATCAGACATTCAGCAGAAGCTGAGGCAATGGACCTTGGAAGTGAGTCCAAGGGAGGGAGCGAAGCAAAGAGTCCCCAGGCCTTCACCATGCCTTAGGGTGAAAAAGAAAACTGTTTTTGAACCTGGAGAATGCCAGCGTTTAAGGGTTAAGCAGGAACAAAGGAGATTGTGAAGAAGACGAAGAAGTGGCCAGAGAGTGACAGCACGAGGATAAACTGGACTAAAGGATGGAGACGCTGACACTTTATTCACTAATGAATACTGAATAATGGAAGGAAGTTTATAGGTGGATAACTGGGAGCTGAAAGTCTCTATTTTATCTTGGGTTAAAAAAAATGTGCTAATGTGGTGAGAGTGCAGAGGGGTGGGAATGAAGGAAATATGAAGTAGCTCTCGTGGAGATTCTAAGAACGGCCATTATAAGGTATCCGAGGAAGTCGTGTTGAGTTGTGAGGACCCAGTAACACTAGAGAGACCAGGAGGTTTTAATGGATCTGGCACCTGGTTGAGTGCCTTTTTCAAGCCTCGTTCTGCAGTAGGGCTTGAGGAAAAGAGAAGGCCGATGGACAGATTTAGATTTGGAGGATTTCAGAAAGAGAGTGAGGGAAAGAGAAAAAGGCAAGGGAGTTAAGAATGGTTGGAAGAATGGATAAAGTCTAGCTGAATAAAGAAGGAAATTCAATCAGGATAGATTGATAATTTGGAGGAAAAAAATAAAAGCAGGTGTCAAAAGACAGGAGATATTAATGAGGTCAAAGTGTAGTTATGCCAGAAGTGTGCTATTTGGAAAAGTATGAAGCGGGCTATTAGAGCCTCACACCACAGACTATACTGAAATTTCAGATGGATTTAAAGAACTGAACCAAACCTAGAAAGAAAAAGTGAAAGTGAAATACAGAAAAATGATTGATGCAGAAGGGCTTGTGCTTAAAAGAAATGTAAGAAATGTGAAAAGAGAAAAATCAGTTTATTTTCCTATATATAAATGAAACAACAACAAACAAAAGTGAAAGATAAAAATTAGGAAAATAATTTCCACAAGTATGATAAGCAAAAGGATAAAAATCTTTACTCTGTAAAGATGTGGTCCAGGCTGGTGTTTCTCCAGCAGCAGAGGATAATTATAGCTTCTTTTTGCACAGCCAGCCCAAGTTTTTTCATGTTCTTCAGAGATAGCAGCAGTCAGACTGCACCTTTCTCTGCTTCCTGCTCCTTCAATCTCTGATGAAGAGAGTTGGGGGCCCAGCATGGAGTGTTGGCGCCTGTCTTCAGAACACCTGCACAGGAGGGCAGCTGGGCTCAAGTTGTGAGAGCCAAGCAAGGTGAAGGGAGAATCTGTGTAGGAGGGTGGACCAGTGCCAGGCATCACTGCCCCAGGGGAATGAGGGGGGTATCTGTGTAGGAGAGATGCCTGTGTGTATGCCTGTGTGTATATACACACACGCACACACTCATAAAGTATGTCTGCACATATGTATATTCTAGCTCTGTCCATTGAGTTGGCCTGGAAGCAGCAACACCACAGTAACAAGGAGCACACCTAGCACTCAGATTTAAAGACCACTCCCCACCAAAAGGAACCAAAAGTCCTTAGGGAAATTGCTGACTCCGGGGCAGGGCCAGGATAAATAAAAGATGAGCTTGGGACATCTTGTACCAGAAAGTAAGGAAGTGCAAAATTTTCTGATTATAATTATGTAGGAGAATACTTTTGTTTGTAGGAAATGCACTAAATTATTTGGTAGTGATGAAACATGTTGGCTACTTAACTCTCAAATAGTTCAAGAAAAACAATTCTTTGTAATATACTGAGAATTCTTTTAAGCATTTACTGCAGGATATGATAATGTTGATCCAGGCCTTCTTAACATTGTCCTCCCTTGGCTTCAGAAACACTGGTTGTCCTACCTATTAGATCATTTTTTTTCTTGAGGACTCCTTAGTCATCCTCTTCTTTTATCATGGGCACTAATTTGTAATGCTTTCCCCTTCCCCTTCTCTTCTTTCTCCTTTAGTAACCTCTTCTGCCTCCTTCAGCTCCAGGCATATGACTCTTAACTCTGCATCTTTTCCTAGCTGTCTCCTGATCTTTAAGACCTACATTTTACCTGACTGTAGCTCTGTTTAGTACTTCTTTTCCCATCAGCCCAGACCTGCTGGCATAACTCAACTTTGGGTTAATTCCCAAGGCTCACTAATGCATACTCACATCTTTGTGAGAAATATGGGGTCTAATTTTCTCATTTCAACGGATAGTAAAATCAGCTTCTGTAATGCAAGAAAGAATTATTACAGAAAATTGTAGCATGGTTACTTCCTCCACTGGGTCAGGAGCAGGGTCCTGAACCCATTTCCAGAGGAAAATACAAGTCTAGTTATAACAGAAAGTTGCATGTTAGAAAATGAACTCTATTTTGATATGAAATAAATTTCATTAGGGATGTTATCTGAAACAGCGTGAAGAAGTAAGAATATTATCTCATCTTAGAAATCTGTTTTGAGAGTGGAATATATACAATGTTAGAGGTTATGAGAAAAGTTTGAACTATGTATATGATAAAATGGGACACATTTTAAAATTGTCTCAGTTCTAGCATGAAATAGATGCAAAAGTATACATATTTTTAATTGGCTTGTTTAGTATACTTTGAATAAAAATTAAGTCTTTTAAACAAATTGATCAACAAGAACATGAGTGGAGAAAAAGTGTTTATTCTAATTCCACTCATTTTAAAATATCATTGATAATAACTTTCCTGTCTAAACTTTTCATTTTATAACTATATATATGTATATGTTAAGGATTAATGTTTCATATCCAACTCTATACTGGCAACTGTGGGCCATTTCTATGCTGAAACACTTTGGATATCTCATTGGGTTTCTGATAAATGAGACATTCCAGGAAGTTTTGCAAATTCTCTCAAAATGCTTGACTTCAGTGGCACATTACAAATCTTTCATTTATTGAGCTCTTTCCAAGAGTGAGCACTCTTGCCACAAACGAATCTCTACTCAGTGCTAGAGATTACAGGTGGCCAATGGCTCCCCCGCTGAAGTTGTGCTCATATCTTTGTATAATAAACCTTGGGATTTAATTGATGTAAATTCTAGTATTGTTCATTGTACCTCTTGTTTAAAAAAATGATACTGTTTCCTGAGACCAGTGTTACTTGGAAAACCTTGGCTAACTAACAAGTTCCCAGGAAATATTGTTTAATGGTAGATTGCCAAGAACACTTAGATAATTCAAAAAAAATTGCTTTCTTTAAAAAGCCCAAATATATTTCATTTTAATTTTCCAATTATTTATTGAGACCTTGTTGATTGCATAGTTGCATATGACAGGGATCCAAAAGAAATATATAACTTAGAAAGAGCTTCTAATCATTATGGAGAAACAAAATAAATTCATATGAAACAGCAACAAAAACACCAGGAAAGGATATAAGTTAGTGCCAATTTGGTAAATTAATATTTTTGTTGAGTCAGACAGTCATCAGTAATCTGCCTGTAGCACTTACTATCATAATATAATTTTTGGTTACTTAATACATCAGTATAAGTCTAGGTTTATTTCTAGGTTTTCTGTACTTTTAAAAAATTTGATTATAGAAGCCTTCTTTTTCAGCACTGAAGTCATCACATATTTTTGGACACATGCCATGTGTCAGCACACTTACAGGCATCGGGGTTGCAAATGCGAGCAAAATAGAGTCTCTGTACTTAAGGAATTGTTGCTTTGTGTGTATATGTGTACTGGGGGTGGTGCCAGGGAGGAGACAGTTGGCAAACATATGAAAAAATAAATAAGATAATTTCAGATATGTGTAAGTATTACGAAGATGATAAAATTTTGTTAGAGTGGAGGTGCTTTGACTGCTGTTGTCAGAGAAGGCCTGTCTGAGGAACTAAGGTGTGAGTTGAGGCCTGAATGATAAGAAAAATGAAGTAGGTGGTTCGATTTGCAGTTTGGAGCTCAAGGGAGTGGTGTAGGTTGAAGGCAGAAGTTTGAGAGTCACCGTTATGAACGTGCTATATGAAGCCATGTCCAACACAGTTGAGAAGTCAAGAAAGGTGAGAGTTGACCCTTGCCTTTAGTCAATGTGAGTCATCAGTGACGTTGGTAAGAGTTGTTTCTGTGGAGAAGTGAGGGAGAAAAGCCTAATTAATACATTGACAAGAGAATAGGAGGTAAAGAAATAGGGACAATAAGAATACACATCTTTGAAGGGTTTTGCGATGGAGGAGAGGAGAGCAGGGGACAAGATCCAGCCTTCTTAGAAGATGGATAATGTGAGGGCAGGTTATTATGCCAATAAGAATGATCTGGTGGAGGAGGGAGACGAAGTGGTTATGTAGCATAGAGATGGGGTAATTGCTGGAGTGAAGCCTTTGAAAAGCTAAGATGGGATAGGATCCAGAACATAAGTGAGAGGATGGCCTTGATAATAGGAAATTTCTTCCATTATAACAGGAGGAAAGGCAGAGAATGCGAAAAAAGAGGCACTACAATGGAGAAAAGATAGTCTTTTTTAACAAATGATGCTGGAACAACATTGCACGTCTGCATGCAAAAAGATGAATCTAGACAGATTTTATTTCCTTCACAAAAATTAACTTAAAATGGGTCACAAACCTCAAAGTAAAATGCAAAACTATAAAAATCCTAGAAGATAACATAGGAGAAAATCTAGATGACCTTGAGTATGGCAATGGCTTTTTAGATATAACACCAAAGACATGATCCATGAAAGCTACACTTCATTAAAATTAAAAATTTCTGCTCTATAAAAGACACTGTCAAGAGAATGAAAACACAAGACACATCCTGGGACAAAATATTTGTAGAAGACATTTGATAAAGGACTTACATAAAATATGCAAAGAACTCTTAAAACTCTACAATAAGAAAACAAACAACAAAGTTTAAAAAATGGGCCAAAGATCTTAACACACCCTACCAAAGAAAATATACAGATAGCAAATAAGCATATGAAAAGATGTTCTACATTGTGTGTAATCGGGGAAATGCAAATGAAAACAACAGTGAGATACCACTACGCACTTAGTAGAATAGCCAAGATCAAGAACACTGACAACACCAAATGATGGTGTGGATGCGGAGCAACAGGAATTCACGTTCATTGCTGGTGGGAATGCAAAAAGGTACAGCCACTTTGGAAGACGGTTTGTGGGTTCTTACAAAACTAAACATACTCTTACCATAAGGTCTAATAATCATGCCCCTGGTATTTACCTAAAGGAGTTGAAAAATTATGTCCACAGAAAAACCTGCACATGACTGCTTATAACAGTCTTATTCATAATTGCCCAAACTTGGGAGCCACCAAGATGTCCTTCAGTAGGTAAATGGATAAATAAACTGTGGTACATCCAGACAATGGAATATTATTCAGCGCTAAAAAGAAATGAGCAATTAAGCCATGAAAAGACATGGAGAAACCTTAAATGCATGTTACCAAGTGAAAGAATCCAATCTGAAAAGACTACATACTGTGTGATTCCAAGTATGTGACATTCTAGAAAAGGCAAAACTATGGAGACAGTAAAAAATTGCTGGGGTTAGGGAGAAAGGAGTGAATAGGTGGAGCACAGAGGATTTTTAGAGAGTGACACTGCTCTGTGTGATACTGTAATGGTGAATACACGTCACTATACATTTGTCCAAACCCATAGAAAGTACAAAACCAAGAGTGAACCCTCCTGTAAACTATGTGCTCTGGGTGTTAATAAAGTGTCAGCATAGTCCCAACAGTTATAACAAATGTACTACTTTAGTGGGGGATGTTGATAATGGCAGAGGCTGTGCATGTGTAGGGGCAGGTAGTAAGGGAAAATCTCTGTACCTTTTGCTCACTTTTGCTGTGAACCTAAAACTGCTCTAAAAAATAGTCGATTAAGAAAAAGATGCAGGGGGCCTGGCCTGGTGGCGTGGCGGTTAAGTTCATGCCCTCTTCTTCAGCTGCCAGGAGTTCACCAGTTCGGATCCCAGACACAGACCTGCGCACCGCTTATCAAGCCATGCTGTGGCAGGCATCCCACATGTAAAATGGAGGAAGGTGGGCACATATCTTAGCTCAGTGCTGATCTTCCTCAACAAAAAAGAGGAGAATTGGTGGTAGATGTTAGCTCAGGGCTAATCTTCAAAAAAAGAAAAAGATGCAAGTTCTGGCCTTGTGGCTGAGTGGTTGGGTTTGCCCGCTCCGCTTCAGTGGCCCGGGTTTCGCTGGTTTGGATCCTGGGCATGGACCTAGCATTGCTCATCAAGCCATGCTGTGGTGGCATCCCACATAGAAGAAGTAGAATGCCTTTCAACTAGGATATACAACTATGTACTGGGCTTTGTGGAGAAAAAAAAAAAGAGGAAGATTGGCAACAGATATTAGCTCAGGGCCAATCTTCCTCACCAAAAAGCATTAAAAAAAAAAAAAGATGCAGGGAAGGGGCGGAGCAAAATGGCAGGGTGAGCTGACCCGGGATTCTCTCCCCTCCAAAATACAACAAAAGATTGGAAGAACTGAATTTCAGAGAATAAACATAATGCCAGCTCGTTAGAGACCTACAATACCAAGAAGGCGGAGATCATAAACTTTGCTCACACCCTCGGAGGCGCTGGAACGGTAGGTGAGAACATCGCTCCCTCCCCTAGAGTCTGCAATCGCTGTGGCGCAGGTCGGGAAGGAGCTGGGGAGGGGCCGCACGACCGGGGGATCATCCAGGACTCCTGCCGCTGATTCAGTGGAGACCCGCTGACCGGGGGGAAAGCTTCCGTCCGCGGGGACCCTATAAATCAAGGGCCTTGGGAGACCAGAGAACAGAACTGAACCCAGACCGGCGCGCGTGAGTAACAGCCCCCCCCCCCCACCCCCGGCAAAGCTAGTGGGCGCAGCCGTCTTGCCCCAAGGCAGAGAGCTCATAACTCGTGGCTCTCGACCCCCATCTAGTGGCGACAGGCTGTGACTGCAACTGAATTCTACCACCATGCGAAAAAAACACTCCTCTACCATCCAGCAATTTATAAAAGCCCCAGACCAGAAGGAAAACAATAAAAACATAGAATTAAGTCCTGAGGACCTGGAATTAGGTAAACTAAGTGATAATGAGTTCAGAGCAGCTATAATAAAAAAACTCAATGACGTAGAGAGAAAGATAGAGAAACAAGCCGAGTTCTGGAGTTATTTCACAAGAGATTGAAATCATAAAGAAAAATCAAACAGAATTACTTGAGGTGAAAAACACAATGGACCAGATAAAACAGAACAAGGATTCCCTGAATGCCCATGTAGACAACATAGAGGAGAAAATTAGCATAATAGAAGATAGACAGGCTGAATGGTGCCAGACAGAGGAAGAAAGAGAACTAAGAATTTAAAAAAATGAGGAAAATCTCTGAGAGATAATGGATTCAATGAGGAGTAAGAACATAAGGATCATAGGAATTCCCGAGAATATGGAAAAGAAAAATGGAGCAGAAAATGTGCTTAATGAAATTATTGAAGAGAACTTCCCAAATCTAGGGATCGACGGAGAAATGTGTGTAGAGGAGGGTTTTAGATCTCCTAGATTTGTCAATGTAAAAAGGGCTACCCCAAGGCACATAGTAGTAAAGTTGGCAAAAAGGAATGATAAGGAAAGAATATTCAGGGAAGTAAGGGAAAAAAAGAGAATAACCTATAAAGGAGCCCCTATCAGACTGTCAGCGGATTTGTCTACAGAAACCCTACAAGCTAGGAGAGAATGGAGTGATATATTCAAAGCTTTAAAGGATAAAAACCTTCAGCCAAGAATACTCTATCCAGCAAGAATTTCCTTCAGATATGAGGGAGAAATTAAATCTTTTCCAGACAAACAAAAGTTAAGGGAATTTGTAACTAAAAGCCCTCCACTACAAGAAATCCTCAAGAAGGCTCTCATACCTGAAAAAAGAAAAAAGGGAGAAAGGGAACACAATCCACAGACTAGGGAGACCGATGGATAGAACCAGAACAGGATAGCAAATATTCAATTATAGCATTAGGGTGAAGGTAAGGAAACTACCAAAACAAGGATGATCTTAGTACTCTAACTACCAATTAATAAGACGAGTTGGAATAAAAAATGAAAATAATTATTTAGGAGGGGAAGAGCAAAGGGTCTAAATCAGTATTGGTCAAGTAAGTAAGAGACCACCAGAGAATAGACTATATTATACACGAGATTCTAAATACAAACTTCAAGGTAGACACTAAAATAAAGTACAGAACAGAGTCACAAATCATAAATAAGGAAAAATCTAAGAAACCCAGCATAAGAAATTGCAGTATTAAATGGGTAGTCTAAAGCAAACAGGAAAAGAAACACAGGAAAACAAGATAATGAGTGACAGATTAACAGCACTAAGTCCACATGCATCAATAATCACTCTCAATGTGAACGGATTGAACTCTCCAATAAAAAGACACAGAGTGGCAAAATGGATTAAAGAACACAATCCAACAATTTGTTGCCTCCAGGAAACACACCTCAGCCCCAAGGACAAACACAGACTCAGGGTGAAGGGGTGGAGGACAATACTTCAAGCAAATAGCAAGGAAAAAAAGGCAGGTGTTGCAATTCTCATATCAGACCAAGTGGATTTCAAAATAAGACAGGTAAAGAGAGACACAGAGGGACAATATATAATGATCAAAGGGACACTTCATCAAGAAGAAATAACGCTTATAAATATCTATGCACCCAACACAGGAGCACCAAGATTCATAAAGCAACTATTAACAGACCTAAAGGAAGATGTTAAAAACAACACAATAATAGTAGGGGACCTCAACACCCCACTCACATCAATGGACAGATCATCCAGACAGAAAATCAACAAGGAAATAGTGGAGCTAAATGAAAAACTAAAACAATTGGACTTAATAGACATATATAGATCACTTCACCCTGAAAGAGCTGAATACACATTCTTCTGAAGTGCACATGAAACATTCTCTAGGATAGACCATATGTTGGGAAACAAGGCAAGCCTCTACAAATTTAAAAAAATTGAAATAATAACAAGCATCTTCTCCGATCATAGTGCTATAAGGCTAGAAATTAATTACAAGAAAAAAGCTGAGAAAGGCACAAAGATGTGGAGACTAAACAACACACTACTGAACAAGCAATGGATCATTGAAGAAATTAAAGAAGAAATAAAAAAATACCTGGAAACAAATGAAAATGATAGCATGCTGTACCAACTCATATGGGATACAGCAAAAGCTGTATTAAGAGGAAAATTCATTGCAATACAAGCACATCCTAACAAATAAGAAAAATCCCAAATAAGCAACCTTAAAGCACACCTAACTGAACTAGAGAAAAAAGAACAAATGAAGCCCAAAGTCAGCAGAAGGAGAGAAATAATAAAAATCACAGCAGAAATAAATACTATTGAAATGAAAAAGGCAGTAGAAAGGATCAATGAGACAAAGAGCTGGTTTTTTGAGAAGATAAATAAAATTGACAAACCACTAGCCAGACTTACAAAGAAAAAAGGGGAGAAAGCTCAAATAAACAAAATCAGAAATGAGCGAGGAGAAATAACAACAGACTCTGCAGAAATACAACAGATTATAAGAGAATACTACAAAAAACTGTATGCCAACAGAATGGATAACCTAGAGGAAATGAATAAATTCTTGGACTCCTACAATCTCCCAAAGCTCACTCAAGAAGAGGCAGACAATTTGAACAGACCAATCACAAGGAAAGAGATTGAAACAGCAATCAAAAACATCCCAAAGAATAAAACCCCAGGACCAGATGGCTTTCCTGGGGAATTCTACCAAACTTTCAGAGAGGATTTAATACCTATCCTTTTCAAGCTATTCCAAAAATTTAGGGAAGATGGAACACTTCCTAACACATTCTATGAGGCCAACATCACGCTGATACCAAAACCTGACAAGGACACCACGAAAAAAGAGAACTACAGGCCAATATCACTGATGAACATAGATGCAAAAATTCTAAACAAAATTTTGGCAACCAGAATTCAGCAATTCATCAAAAGAATTATACATCAGGATCAGGTGGGATTCATACCAGGGACACAGGGATGGTTCAACATCCGAAAATCAATCAACGTGATACACCACATCAACAAACAGGAATAAGAACCACATGATCATCTCAATAGATGCAGAGAAGGCATTTGACAAGATCCAACAGCCATTTATGATAAAAACTCTGAACAAAATGGGCATAGAAGGAAACTACCTCAACATAATAAAGGCCATATACGACAAACCCATAGCCAACATCATACTCAATGGGGAAAAACTGAGCGCCATCCCCCTGAAAACAGGAATGAGACAAGGATTCCCTCTATCACCACTCTTATTCAACATAGTACTGGAGGTCCTGGCCAGAGCAATCAGGCAAGAAAAAGAAATCAAAGGAATCCAAATAGGGAGGGAAGAAGTGAAACTCTCGCTGTTTGCAGACGACATGATCTTATATATAGAAAACCCCAAAGAATCCATTGGAAAACTGTTAGAAGTAATCAACAACTACAGCAAAGTTTCAGGGTATAAAATCAATTTGCATAAATCAGTAGCATTTCTATACTCCAGTAATGAACCAACAGAAAAAGAACTCAAGAATACAATACCATTCACAATCGCAACAAAAAGAATAAAATACCTTGGGGTAAATTTAACCAAGGAAGCGAAGGACCTATATAATGAAAATTACAAGGCCTCTCTGAGAGAATTGGATGACAACATAAGGAGATGGAAAGACATTCCATGTACATGGATTGGAAGAATAAACATAGTTAAAATGTCCGTTCTACCTAAAGCAATCTACAGATTCAACGCCATCCCAATCAGAATCCCAATGACATTCTTTACAGAATTAGAACAAAGAATCCTAAAATTCATATGGGGCAACAAAAGACCCCGAATTGCTAAAGCAATCCTGAGAAAAAAGAACAAAACGGGAGGCATCACAATCCCTGACTTCAAAACATACTACAAAGCTACAGTAATCAAAACAGCATGGTACTGGTACAAAAACAGGTGCACAGATCAATGGAACAGAATTGAAAGCCCAGAAATAAAACCACACATCTATGGACAGCTTATCTTTGACAAAGGAGCTGAGGGCATACAATGGAGAAAAGAAAGTCTTTTCAACAAATGGTGCTGGGAAAACTGGAAAGCCACATGTAAAAGAATGAAAATTGACCATTCTTTTTCACCATTCACCAAAATAAACTCAAAATGGATCAAAGACCTAAAGGTGAGACCTGAAACCATGAGGCTTCTGGAAGAAAACGTAGGCAGTACACTCTTTGACATCAGTATTAAAAGGATCTTTTCGGACACCATGCCTTCTCAGAGAAGGGAAACAATAGAAAGAATAAACAAATGGGACTTCATCAGATTAAAGAGCTTCTTCAAGGCAAATGAAAACAGGATTGAAACAAAAAAACAACCCACTAACTGGCAAAAAATATTTGCAAGTCATATATCTGACAAAGGCTTAATATCCTTAATATATAAAGAACTCTCGCAACTCAACAACAAAACATCAAACAACCCAATCAAAAAATGGACTGGAGACATGAACAGACATTTCTCCAAAGAAGATATACTGATGGCCAATAGGCACATGAAAAGATGCTCATCATCGCTGATCATCAGCGAAACGCAAATCAAAACTACACTAAGATATCACCTTACACCCATTAGAATGACAGAAATATCTAAAACTAATAGCAACAAATGTTGGATAGGTTGCGGAGACAAAGGAACCCTCATACACTGCTGGTGGGAATGCAAACTGGTGCAGCCACTATGGAAAACAGTATGGAGATTCCTCAAAAAATTAAAAATAAAACTACCATACGATCCAGCCATCCCACTACTGGGTATTTATCCAAAGAGCTTGAAGTCAGCAATTCCAAAAGTCCTATGCACCCCAATGTTTATTGCAGCACTGTTTACAATAGCCAAGACGTGGAAGCAACCTAAGTGTCCAGCAACAGACGAATGGATAAAGAAGATGTGGTACATATATACAATGGAATACTACTCAGCTGCAAAACAGAACAAAATCATTCCATTTGCAACAACATGGATGGACCTTGAGAAAATTATGTTAAGTGAAATAAGCCAGCGAGAGAAGGACAATCTGTGTACGACTCCACTCATATGAGGAATTTAAAATTATGGACTAAGAACAGTTGAGTGGATACCAGGGGAAAGGTGGGGTGGGGGGTGGGCACAAAGGGTGAAGTGGTGCACCTACAACATGACTGACAAACATTAATGTACAACTGAAATTTCACAAGATTGTAACCTATCAATAACTCAATAAAAAAAAAGATGCAGATGGGTTCGGTTTATATTAGAAAGATGAGGTATTTTTTACCCACTTGTATCTATTTGTGTTTGAAATTTGATATTTGGTTATCAGCTGAGAGTGAGAGCGAGATAGGTGTGGGAGAGGTGAGGAGAAAAGAGAACGTGTGAATGGTCCTCTCAGAAAGCGCTAAGTTGAATTTGCTAGGAAATCATAGTGGTAAACTTTATAAGAGAAGAGTGCCAATTTGAGATTTTTGGCTATGAATAGGAAGTGAATCTTATCAACATTGTTTTGTGATTTTTTTTATAACAGTACTTTGACCAAATAGTAGTAGTAGGGGTCCCTATTATTTAGATTGTGGTATTGAGATGACACTTTCTACTAAAAGAAAGCAGGCTCATTTCAGGTTTGGGGCAGACATTTTCAAGACAAAATGGAACATCTTGTCATAACAGAGAAAAAGGAAGCTGTCAAAAACTATTATAACTACTATAGTCATGTCAAAAGGACTGAGGGGCCAACATGAAGAGTCTTCCACTGGCCAAATATTGGACAGTTTGAGTGTCAATAAAAGAAAATAACTGTGATGATTAGAACACATCAAATATGTGTAAATCCATGAGTTCATATTGATCCAAAACACACACGCGCGCGCACACACACACACACACACACACACAAAACTTAGTGGAAACTCTTGAAAGATTTTAGCAAATTAGCTATTTTAAAAACTAAGTAAGAGAAAGAATCAAGCATTTATCATTTTCTTATATCAACTTTAGATTGAGTAATCAAAGAACAAATGTGGTAAAATTTCTCTTTAAAGAGGCATTCCAGCAAATAAATAGAGAATGATTGATACAATTGAAATATCACCATTTTGTAACCCCTAATGAATTAATTAATTTAGATATTAAGCATCAGAAGCTGCTAAAATCACAAAAAGGACTGCAAGATATTATGCATCTTCTGATACCACCAAACCATGAATGTCTGTAAAAAATTGAACATGAATCTGATGACGCCTTTAGATTCAGTTACCAACTTTCCAAGAAATACAGAGGAAGGATTAACATGTTAATCTATACCATAGGGATGCAATCAGCAAAATCCAGATTGTGGGAAACTGTACCAGTAAATTAAACTGTAGTGTCTGGGGATGGTTTATAGTGTGGATAATAAAACTGTAAATTAAGAAATGATGCCATGAAAGTCAGGATAGTGGTTACTCTTAGAAGAGGGGGAGTTTCAATTGGGAGAACACATAGGGAGGGCGTCTGGATAACTGATGAGATTCTCTCCGCTGAAATGGATGTTATGAGGAAGGGTGGTTGCCTTAAACAGTTGATTAAGCTGAATATTTGTTATATGTGGTTCTCTGTATTTGAGTTATATTTAACAATACTAAGGTAAAACTTTTAAGTGAAGTTAAGACATTAAAAATTTTTTTTATTTTAATTTTTAAAGTTAATTGTTAGGCTTTCATGGGAAATGGGGAGCAATGGGAGAGCAGTGCTAAAGACTTCAGTTGAGAGTCTAAATAACAGAATTGCAAACAGCAACTAAGACCGCAGACCAAAGAATCAAGTAAGTTGCGCATGAAAGGACTGCTCAGCGTTAGTCACTCACTTCAGCTGCCCTCAATACACGTTCTCATCTGTACACTGTGAATATGCAGTAAGTCGAATATACACCGAAAATGCTTGTTTACCTATGCTTCATTTTGCTGTTCAAAGTGCTTTTATATATGTTATTTAATGAAAGACTGCCAGAGTCCAGGAGTGGAAGTGCTAATGCTATTTAAATTCTCTGTATATAAAAATAGTGAATGTTTCTTTAATTAAAAAATACTTAAGAATATGCAATATAAGAATGAACCTACCTTTACTGTAGATGTCAATATATTGTTTAAAGTAATTTCTCCTTTACTTATATGATTCCTATACCTTATTTAAGGAAATAATTTTCACTAGTTTGATAAAAATGGGGATATATTAAACTGAGGTGAAACAATTTTTAAATGTTCATGACAGTTTGACAAGTCTGAAGTAAACTAAAACGACTCCGTTTTTTCTTGCCAGAGGTCTCTTTATTAGTATCCATGATCGCGGGCATATTGCTTCAATTCTTAATGCATGGCCAGAAGATGTCATCAAGGTAAGTTATCACATTTTTCCACTATGGCAAATTTATTCTTTTTCATGTCCCGTAACATATTGACAATTTTCAAGATATTGGGTAGTATTCACTAGCTTTCCTAAGTGAATGTCGCCTAATTTATATCCCTTTGATTTTTGCATAGTAGATTCCAACTGTCCCTCAGTATCCTTGGGGGGATTGATTCCAGGACCCCCGTGGATACCAAAGTCCTTGGATGCTCAAGTCCCATATGTAAAATGGTGTAGCATTTGCATATAACCTGTGCACATCCTCCCCTATTTTAAATTATCTCTAGATTACTTATAATATAGAATGCAATGTAAATGCTGCATAATTATACTGTATTGTTTAGGGAAAAATGACAAGGAACAAAAGTCTGTTCGGTACAGATGCAACCATCATGGACCTTTCTATCCCGCATTGGTTGAATCCTGTGGTTGCAGAAGCTGTGGGTACGCTGGGCGACTGCAATTTTAGTCTAAGACTATTTAGATACTGTTTCCCCGTTATTTCCATTAAACTTCTTAGTATTTCTTTATTCATTGTAAGTGATGATAAATGTTAAAGTAGTGTCTGAATTTCTTTAGGCAAACTCCTTTTTCATATCTTTTGTGTTTAATCACTACTAAGAGGAATCCAGGTAGGCAAAAAAATCTGTTAATTCATTTCTGTTATCATTGTGACCGTAAGTAGCTCATCTGACTTCCCTCTGTGAGTGAGCTAATGAAAATAAAATAAGAATGGTATGTGACATTTGGTAGCTCTCTGTGTGAGACACTTTTACCTGGATCACCTCTGGTATTATCCTGGTACTTCAGAGAGGAAAGGCAGGCCCAGGGGGCTACACAGGCGAGTGAGTGTGCGCTTGTGGGAGCTGGACACGGGTCTCAGAGCCCTTGCTGTCAAACATGGTGTTCTACCACCCGCCTTGTCTAAGGATGGTGAGATGTACCTATCCCTCCTTGGCTCCCTTTTCCTTTCTGTTAGGTGCCCAGCAACTTTGGGATATCTTTTAGGACTAAGATTGAGCAAATTGATGCCTTTTGGTGGTACAAAAGCACTTCAGCTGTGACTTCCAAAGTGTGACTCCCCTAATGACCTTTTCTGTTTGAGCAGTTATGGCTAGAATCGATTCACTTGGCTCTTTAAGGCTCAGGCTAGGTCAACTTGTAAAGAAACATGTTTTTCACTATTTTCAATCTTCCCAGTTTTTCCACTTTGCCCACCTAAGTTGCTCCTTCACCTTTTCTCCCATCAAGTAGACTGCAGTGTCCACAGATCCTGTCCTTAGAAGTTACCCTAAAAATGTGTTAATTCCATGAAATATAAATGTCTGATCCTCTAAGAAGAAGGATACTTACTTTTTTTTTTTTAGGAAGATTAGCCCTGAGCTAACATCTGCTGCCAATCCTCCTCTTTTTGCTGAGGAAGACTGGCCCTGAGCTAACATCTATGCCCATCTTCCTCTACTTTATATGTGGGACCCCTGCCACAGCGTGGCTTGCCAAGTGGTGCCATGTCCACACCTGGGATCTGAACCGGTGAACCATGGGCCGCCAAAGCAGAACATGCAAAGTTAACCGCTGCGCCACCATGCCAGCCCCAAGGATACTTACATTTTAACCAGGACACTAGAGATGATTTTAAGAATGAGTCAATATAGGAAATAGTTTTGGGGTAGAGAGGTCTAATTAATATCCTTCTAATCATAACAGCTGGGCAATAAGCAGTCACTTGCTTCATGTTCTTCCTACTAGCTGATCTGAATATTTAACTTCATTAGTAGCCTATATCCTTTTGACTCCTTAATTTTGGGCCCTCACTGATATTCTTGATCCTGACTATACCTACTGTTGTTGAAAAAGCCTAGCATAGAGTTTGGTGCATAGTAGGCACTTAATAAATGGCAGCTGTTTACTGTAATAGAATATTGAAGAATAAGATAAGAGTCTCTGTTGTGTAATTGAAAGCAAACCAGGCAATCAATTATTAGAGAAAATATAATTAAACTGTCTGGTATAAATTATTAGTGCCGTATTCATCCAGTCAGAGTTGAATATCCTTCAGAGAAGGCTGGAACAGTTAAGAAATATTTCTAGCAGAGTTGGAACTTAAATCTAGCCTTCGATAGTTAGAAGGGGAAGAAGGCACTGTCCTAAGAAGGGAACATATGGTTGTAGGTCTCAAGTTCGGGACAAGAGGGGTGTGTTCACGTGCAAAAGGAAGGCTGGCCCAACTAAAGCTAAGTGTCCTTATTGAAATGTAGTGAGATTAAGGTTGTCTAAGAGATGGCCAAATTATTATGAAAGGTCTTGAAATTCAGAAAGAGGGATTTAGACTTGAAAAAGTAGGATGTAATATTTAAACGGGGGAATGACTTTACATAAGTAATATTTGAGGAAGTTTCAGCAGAGAGAGAAGAAAAAGAGGCAGGAGTTCTGTATCCAGGAAGTCTACAACAGGAGCACAGGCCCCAGGAAAGGAAAAGACGGAATGAAGACAGGACACGTAGTGAGAGTCTGTGCGCATTCAGGGGAACCCCTGCGTATTTCACACACAAAGTTTATATTCAGGTAATGCCGAGATAGTAATTGACAAAGTAGGATGGGGATTTAATTTCTGAAACACAGACATCGTTGATACAACTTGGGTTATCTTGCTGGGATAATCCTCCTGTTGTGGCTTTATTATGCAGAAAACATCCAGCTGCTTTATTTTTCTTAAGCAGGAGATAAAGTAGGTAAAAACAAAAGCAAGAGTGTGTTAATTTAGTGATAAATTGCATATATCACACATTTTTTTTATTTCAGAGAATTCCTTTACTATTAAAATTCACTCTTTAATGTTGAAATGTTTGTGAATTAATGCTAAAATGTATATTTGTAATAAGGCATAAACTGAGCTAAAATATCAACTGCCTCAAAATGTAGTTTAAAAATTACTCAAATAACTACCACCTATATAAATGTCTATGGTATATTTATATAATTAAATTGATAGCTCGGGATGAGAGAAGAGCTTAGGGAATAAAGCTTATGAAGAAATGAAAAAGAACAATGCTTTTCCTAGACTTTGTATTCAAGACATATATTTAGTTTGACTTAGATGTGCTATCAAAAATAAATGAAAATGCTATGTTTTTTTTTTTTTTTTTTTGCTGAGGAAGATTCACTCTGAACTAGCATCTATTGCCAATCTTCCTCTTTGTGCTTGAGGAAGATTCACTCTAAGCTAAGATCTATGCCAGTCTTCCTCTGTTTCGTATGTGGGCTGCCACCACAGCGAAGTGCACCGAACTTAAGCCCTAGGCCACGGGACCAGACCCATGAAAATGCTGTGTTCTTTTAACCCCCTTTTTCAAAACAAAATTGAAACTGATGAGAATTACAAGTAGCAACTCTCTGGGTTTAAGTATCTTTAATGAAACCCAGAAAGCATTATATAGATTATTATTTAGATCACAACTAAGTTATATGACAATGTTCCTCTCCTTATAAAATAGCTCATAAACGTATTTAAAAGTGTATGCAGGCCAATTGGACTTCTTCAAGAAACACATTCACAAAAGTGTATATGATCAGTGATATATACAAGTTCCTCTATTGCGGTATTATTATTTATTTATTTATTTATTATTATAAATAAAATAATATCTATTAAATATAAGTTTGAAGTATTTTGACTTTGAAAATTTGGCTTTAATTTAATTTAAAAACTAAAGTTGCAGTTTTCTGCAGTATTTGGTTGTCTTTCTTAGGTTAAATCAGAGCTAACTAACCCAATGGTATCAAGTTGCCTCCTCTGAGACAGCATAACATATTGACCCTTTGCAATTGGACATGGAAAATTTATCAGCTCTCTGGAATATGCAAAGATAATTTTCACCCACCTCTCAAATGTGTTTACTTTTAAGGCAGTTCTTTGAGAGCTGCATAATATAGGTGAACAGAAAATTAAATGAAAAGACTCAAAGTGTATTTTTAAATATGTGCCACAGTGTAGCATGCTGGAAAAACACTGTCCTGGGAGTTAACACACCCGAGTTCTTGTTCTTTGGTATTAACCAGATAACCCACCTTGGGCAAATTATTTCAGTTCTCTGACCTTTAGTTTCCTAATCTAGAATAAGAGGGATGAACTGAGTGTGCTCTAAATTCCCCTTTACTTCTAAAATGCTATGCCTCTGTACATTTGTCCTGGTGATAATAATAGCATTAATAGCTACATTTTTTTGAGAATTTGTAATGTACCAGGTACTGTGGTAAGTTCTTTGTATGTTGTGATCTCATTTTATTGAATCATAGATTTATTCAATTAACTAATGGTTATTGATTGTTTACTATGTGCTGTGCTGTGTGCTGGTGTACAGTAAAGAGCAAAACAGTCGGTTCCTAATTTATGTAGCTGCTCTCAAAAGTGCACTTATTATTCCCATTTTACGAAGAAGAAACAGAAGCTTTAATTCATCAGTTTATCCAAGGTCGAATACCTAACGTTTTTCCAAGGCTGCATGGATATAACTGGTGTAGTAGTTGGTAGAAAATCTAATAAATTGTGCTTCACGTTACTTAACTATGGACACTCCTGTAATTGTCCTCAAAGTGGATGTGACTAGTTTTCATGCTGCCCTGTTTCGCTTTAGTTCCCAGTTTGAGCTCTTATTTCTCTGTCCTCTTCCCACTGCTCCTCTTGATTGAAGACGGAGTTATTTGGGTTGTTTGAATCTTTATGTGAATAATCTCTCTTTTTTCTTTTTTTGTTGAGGAAGATTGTCCCAGGTCTAACATCTGTGTCAGTCTTCCTTTATCTTGTACATGGGACCCAACCACAGCATAGCTTGATGAGCAGCGTGCAGGTCCACACAGGGGATCTGAACCTGTGAACCCTGGGCTGCCGAAGTGAAGCGTGAGAACTTCACCACCACACCACCAGGCTGGCTCCCCTCTCGTCTTTTTTCAACAACCAAATTAATCATATATATGTATTTTTAACAAAATATAAAAAATATATTTCAAATGTATTTATTTTCCCTACTCTTAAATCACGTAAAATCTTTTTCATGTATATTCGATTATGTTTTTTGACAGCTTAATATTTCATTATCGTAAGTATTATCTTCAGGAATAAAGACCAGGAACTGTGCCCTAGGATTTGTGAGCATCTATTAATAGATGTCTTTTCTGTTTCTTCTAGGCTATTGTGGTGACGGATGGAGAGCGCATTCTTGGCTTGGGGGACCTTGGCTGTAATGGAATGGGCATCCCTGTGGGTAAACTGGCTCTGTACACAGCTTGTGGTGGGATGAATCCTCAAGAATGTCTGCCTATCATTCTGGATGTGGGAACGGAAAATGAGGTAAACAATTCAAGTCTATGTGACAGCTATTTACCTTAAAGAGTAGAACCAATTCTTGCATTTTGAGCTTATTCCAGAACTTTATGAAATTCATACTTTTCTGTCTGATTCTCCCTCTCTCCTCAAACCTGTCCTCCAATTCTTGTAAGAAAACTATTTTCTCTGTCCCTTTTCCCTTCTCTATAATATGATTAATCTTTTACCAGCTTGTTTAGGATTCTATTATCCTTTCATGCGTGTTTATACCATTATTCAATAGACTATATGTTTTACTTTAGGATATTATGGTTTCTTTTTTTTAATTATTTTTTTCATACTACATAGGAACTAATCCCAGAGGACTTAAGTTTAATCAGCCTGAAATCTTCTTATTCTAAAAATCTGTCTTGAACCTGAGGTAGATGATTTGTAGTTTAGCATTTCTCATTCCTGCATCTAAATTTTAGAATCTCAAAGTCGTATATCAAGTAGAAAATTTTTTGCTCATCCTTTATTAGTAATGTTTAGGATTAGTTTTGGGTGATAGGTACTAGAAATTAAAGGCTGAATTTTCTGAAATAGAGAGGAAAGATAATGATCAGTTAAGGACAGACTTTTTAAAAGTTACATACAAATTTCAGACTTAGGCTCAGAATAGATTCATCATCAAAAAAGACCTTGATAATTTAAACAAGTGTGTACACTTTTTATAGTTATTTTCTTTGTTCCCTTCTAAAGCAATTTAAAACATAACTTTTGACCTGCTAATAAGACGTTATAATAGTAACTTGAACAGTTTTTATATTCTTTAACTTGTAAAAAGTTATAATATTTAACTTCCTATATACATGAATGCACATTTAACTTTTATAAAGGATATGTTTTAATAAAAATACATTGCATATCTGGCTTTTTTTCCTAATAACAATAGAAATGACCTAGAAATGATCAAAGCTGACCTCTTAAAACAAATATCCCCAAATTGGGTATATACATTGGACATTAAGATTTCCTCTTTATTTTTTCATATATTTTAAAACATTCTTCTGTGGTAAATTGCATTGAAATTAAAGTTTAAAAATCATAAAATCTGTATAACATCTTACAAATTCTAGGAAGAGAGGAAGAAGAGTAAAGAGTGATGAAACAGGCCTGCAGAAACTGAAGAATTGAGTTTTAAACTTGGGCCTTTTATTGAGATTGTCAGTATAACGTGGACCTAGAGAAGGTTGTGCAGTAGTGAAATGATAACACTGGGACTTCTGCGCTGATAGATTGTGTTAGTTACGTGAAATTCTTGATTTCGTGAGGGTGGATCTCAAAATTGTCAAATTGGCCTTGAATTTTCTCGCATTATCTCCATTGAGTATTCCTTTGTCTTTTGGTATTCACTGCTTTTATGATATTCCATTTCTGTCCCTCAGCCTGCAGAACCCATATCTGCCTGTCTTTCATCAAATTTCTTGCTTTGCCCTGCTGTAGATCTAGCTTTGTTTGTTCTTTTCCCATTAAGCGTGCCTGGTACTCAGTACACTTCCAAGTTTTTCGAGCTGCTAAATTAGAAAATGAATCTGTTGTTAAAATGCTATGTGTTATTTCTAAAGATTTTTGCTTACCGCCAATGGACTTTTGGAAATATTAGGAAAAAAATTAAGTGACTCGTGGAATTTTGACAGGTCAGTGGAGAATATCTTTTTAGCTTGAGAGAGCCTTTCTGAAACTCTAATTCCCATTAGGTAGCTTTAATTGAGTTAGACAAACATTAAGTTGGCAACTCTTAATGTTCTTATTTTGTTTATTCTGACATTTTACTTTTTAATTTATTCTTACACTGCTGCTTTACTGAGAAGACAAGAAAGGAAACATTTCAGTAGAGTAGAATGTTAGTGACTCAGTTGGTTTGTGTAAAATGTAATGGAGTATTTGTGTTGCCACTTTATATTTCTACTTTCACATGTGGAAAACTGCTATTAGTCAAAACTGTCCTGTAGTGATAATTTTTAATCTCATCACTTTTGTGACTCTCTGTCCAGTTTTACACTTCGTAATAAAAATAAAAATGAATTGATACTAATGCTTAGTTTCTTATCCAGAATAACCTAGCAAAGTTTAATGAAAAGTCATTCTCTTTTTTACAATTTACAAATGTTCCCTTTTTTTGTCATAAATAGCTATATTGAGTGGTAATGGAAATAGAGGTGGAATTAGCAGCTGATTAACAAGACAATCTTCACTTGCTGTAAAGTCACACTTTCTGACTTCTACATCTCTGTAGCTTTCAACTAAAGAAGTTTAAAGAACAAAGGCACTGAAACTGAGCCACAGAAGTGCTTGGCTAAAAAATACTCTTATTCTTTAAGTTAATAATGCAAAGCGTTAATTTAGGTGGAATGTTTGTGTTTCATCTTACCTTTTATCTATTATTTCACAGTCCACATTTTCTTTAATTTACTTGTGAAGCAGTTGCTATATAGAATTTATTTCTGTACCTGAGGTAAATTTTCTAAAATTGTTTCTTAAGAGCATACTATATTTAACTTCTTCTTTTTTTCTGTTGTTGCACAATCTTTTCATAGAAGTTACATTTCTTATTTGCCTATTTTTGTTAAATAAGTGACCCAATATCAAAGCTTGCTGTTTGACTAAAAATGGGAGTGGATGTTCTTTGTGTCCCCTCCCTGCTTGTCTGGGTATTATTGGGTTTAGAGGCTGCTTCGTCTGTTACATAGTGTATTAGTCTGCTAGAGCGGCCATGACAGTACCACACACTGAGTGGCTGAACCAATAGAAGTTGATTTTCTCACAGTTCTGAAGGCTACAGATCCAAGATCAAGGTGTCAACCAGGTTACTTTCTTCTAAGGTCTCTCTCCTTGGATTGTCTTCCTCTGGTGTCTTTACGTGGTCTTTCCTCTGTGTGCATCTGTGTCCTAATTTTTTCTTATAAGAACACTAGTTGTATTAGATTAGGTCCCACCCTAATGACCTCATTTAACTTAATTGCATTTTTAAGGACCCTGTCTCCAAATACAGTCATATTCTGAGGTACTAGGATTAGGACTTCAGCGTAGGAGTCGAGGGGGACACAATTCAGCCCATCACGCATGGTCAGTCTCCAAGAGGACGTGGGCAGTGTGAGCAGGAGAATATTGTCTCTGCATCATTAGTCTTTGTTATTAAGGCATTGCTCCGTGTCTCAGCTTTTGTGATTCTGATGTTGTGTCTACTCTGGTCTTCAGTTCGTGTGTACAGTGTATCTAGATCTAGAATTGTTACTGGAACTTGAGCTCACAAAGTTGAAGCCTCTTTCCATTTAGAAAATTCCCCCTTGTTTTTCAGGAAGCGCTCTTCATCGTTGGCATGAACCAGCCATGTTGGAGAGAAACTGAACGAAAGAAAAACCTTGTAGGTTTTCTATCATATGTACCTGCCATTTATCTTTCAGCCTTTGTATAGAAGCTAGTGTTGGCACTAGAATGAGGCTTGTATTAGTTTTCTATTGCTACCATAAATTGTTACAAACTTAGTGGCTTAAAGAAACACAAATATATCACCTTATAGTTCTATAGGTCACAAGTCTGACACAAGTCTCAAAAGACTACAATCATAAAATATGTCAGCAGGGCCATATCCTTGTCTTTTCCAGCTTCTAGAGACTGCTTCCATTCCTTGGTTCATGGTCCTCTTTATCCATTTTCAAAGCCAGCAATGTAGTATCTCTCTGACCTGACCTGCTTCTGTCATCTCATCTCTTTCTCTAACTACAGCCAGGAAAGGTTTTTCTTTTTCTTTCTTCTCTTGTTTTGAGGAAGATTAGCCCTGAGCTAAGATCTACCACAAAACCTCCTCTCTTTTTTGCTGAGGAAGACTGGCCCTGAGCTAACATCCATGTCCATCTTCCTCTACTTTATATGTGGGATGCCTGCCACAGCATGGCCTGACAAGCGGTGCGTAGGTCTCCACCTGGGATCCGAACCAGCGCACCCTGTGCCGCCTAAGCAGAACGTGTGAACTTATCCACTGTGCCACTGGGCTGGCCCAAGGTTTTTCATTTTTAAAGACTCACCCTTAATCACATTGGCAAAGTCTCTTTTGCCACATAAGGTAATGTATTTACAGGCTCTAGGGGAGGGGCTGTTATTATTCTGCCTACCACCTGGTCCGAGCTAGAATGTCATCATTTCTCCCTCAATCCTCCTTCACTTCTGGCCTTTTTCCTTTCATTTTATGGGGGTTACTTGCCACTTCAGGCAAGTCATCCCACATTGGAGTGAATGCTAATCATTATGATAAAGCCAGTGGAGAGAGCATAATCCCTCAGCAGCCAGGCTTTCAGTTTGTAGCGTCGTGTACTTTCTTTTTGGGAGTCTCATTTTACCTCATCCTCTCTAAATTAGAAGATGAGAGTGGACTGTATCAAGAATTTCTGTATCTGTTTTCCGAGACACTGCACCAGTGCCTTGGGAATGAGAGTGGGGTCTTTCTTCAGTTTGGTTTTATATGCACTGTAACCATCAGGAACTCCTTGAAGGTCGTGATACATTGTAGAAATACCCATTATCTAAATAAAATAGAAAATACGTTTACATGAGAGCAGCCTTCTGGGAAATAGAATAATTTCATTTTAACTTAACAACACAAGTTTGAAATGAGTGGTTCTCAGTATATGTTCTACAGACAAATTCAGAATTACCAGGGGCGTGTGTTAAGAACGCGAAATCCTAGGATGCACTCCAGACTTACTGAATCTCAGTCAAATTTTAATCATTTTTATTTCTACCATTTTAAAACATTCATGCCAGCTCATGTGCATACTGATATTTTAAGTATTGCTTTCGACTCTTGACTGAAGGTTGGCACCTAGTTTACTAAATCTTATTGATGACATGAGCCAGCAAAACAGCAAAAATTATAGATTATTTCTTTATAGAAACTGTTTTTTTATTTGAAAATAATGAGTAAATAGCAAAAAAGAAAATGATTATCTGTATATTGTAAGTAAAATTTAAACATAAATGCTAAAATGGAGAATATTTGTAACATTATGGCAGATTATGGTTTATAATGTTCTTAATATTCAGAGAATGCTTTCAGGTCAATATGAAAATGTCAAATGTGAAATATGCAAATTACCTGAGGACATATGGACACAGAGAAGTTACACATGAAGAAATAAACATGGTCAATAAACTTATGAAAAAACGTTTAATAATATTAGAAGAATACAAATGGGTGCTACTTGATAACATTATATATGTAAATATATTTATATGTATTATTTTATTATATATTATATTCATATATATTTATATGTATGTTCATATATATATACACACTCATATATATTTGAGGCTGCAGCAAAATACACACACTGTATGTCACTGGGGGAAATGTTAATTTGTTCATGCTCTCTAGGAAGGCAGAGTTCCAATAGAGATCACAAATTTTAAAAATGTTCAGCTAGTAACATGGAAACTTTTCACAGTGTATTATGTGAGAAGGGGTTATAAAACAGTCCATGATATTGTTCCAGATTTGGACAGCTAATATTATACATACATAGACATAAAGAAAAGCACCTGGAAGAATATGCATCAAGGTGCTAGTGGTGAGTAATTCCGAGTGCATTGAGATTATTGGTATTCTTTGTTTTTAATTTTACTTTTCACTGCCCTCAAATTTTCTGATAGGCAAATATTGCTTTTTCAATGATAAAAAACAAAGTATTAAGAAAATGTTTTTTAACTCTCAGAAACTTCAGATTGGGAAGGTAGAAATGTGAGACAAGACCAAGGTGAGAGTTGGTAATGATTACTGTTAGCTTCAAATAAATGAATGCTTCAAATAAAAATTCCCAAGGGTCCCGAATTGGGATGGTGCTAACAAGTAATTATACAAGTAAAAACAAGTAAAGTTATTAACTTTAACAATATATACTCTCCTTATCTCCTTTTTGGAACTCTCTTATATTTCTGTATGCTTTGTCCTCTACTCTGTCCTCAATCTTTTTCCTTCTCTCCTGCTTGTAACTCTTCGTAAGGCTTCGGTGATGCCATATGCATCACATGTGACACCTCTTGCTAAAGAAGGTCTAACCTCTTTTAAGTGCTTGCTTAATACCAAGTGTTTCATTTATTCTTTAACAAAGATCTATTAAGTGTTTACTCTTGGCCACAAGAAGTTTGTAATCCAATGAATTAATGTCACTTCTGTGCCAGGCTACTTGGTCTATGGAGCCGTTATCAAAACTGGGTAATCTTGTTAAATTGCTTTTTTTTTTTGAGGAAGATTAGCCCTGAACTAACATCTGCTGCCAATCCTCCTCTTTTTTGCTGAGGAAGACTGGCCCTGAGCTAACATCCCTGCCCATCTTCCTCTACTTTGTATGTGTGACACCTGCCACAGAATGGCTTGACAAGCAGTGTGTAGGTTCACACTTGGGATCCAAACTGGCGAACCATAGGCTGCCGAAGTGGAATGTGTGAACTTAACCGCTGCACTACTGGGCTGGCCCTGAGTTGTTTTTTCGTAGGTATTAATTTGTTTTTGTCAGCCAGATCGCTAGGGATGCCTTAATTATCATGAAATTTTAAAAACAGTAATTTTTGATAGGGACTTTATGATTAGAAGAATCTATAACCTCTTGATTTAATTCAAAAGCTTTATCTTGTTCATAAGTCTTCATAACTGACTCTTCATTGTGGTCAGACTTCTTTACGATTTATACTTTATCAACAAGGGACAGTGACAGAAAAGAGAAGGGGAAACGTAACATCTTTTCTTGATTGTGTTCTTTTCCTAATTCACAGTTTAGAAGTCCACATATATTCCAGACATGGAGAAAGTATTTAGCCATTAGTAGCTCATTGGCACTTCACCCTCAGCTGTTCAGAAGCCTGCCAGTAGATTCTTTAAAGATTTTAGGCCTTAAGGAACACCTGGGCTTTACAACAGCACTCAATTTTAGATTTTACATTTCATCTGAAATACATATATATGATTAAATATGTTAACTTCCAGCTAGCCGGAAAGCCTTAACTCATTGTTGTGCAGTAAATTATAAGTAGGATGACTCCATAATGTGTTGGCCAACCCAAGACACTTTCACAGTGAAAGATGCTATTAATAACTACACCAGGACAACAGGTGTGAAGTGGGCTATAATTTCTGTTGGCTTTAAGCAAATCCCAACTCAGATGATTCAAATGGTTTAATCTTGTTAACAACATCCCCACACCTGCAAAACCATCATTTATCTATAACAAATCACCTCCAAACTTAGCAACTTAAAACAATTACTATTTTATTAACGTTTGTGATTTGCTAGGAAGATTGGATGCTTGGGACAGCTTGGCCTTCTCCATATCCGTTCTCACCATTCACAGATTGTTCCCATTCCATATGTAAAATATGCTCATCTCCATCCTGGGTTCCCAAAAGCTTCATTCCACTAACAACAGCAGGCCCAAAGTTGAGGATCCTGTCGTTTAAAGCAGGTCTAAATGCAGGTGAAGCTTCTTGTGTTTTGCTGTTTGCTGTGACTCGTCTTATCCGATCCCACATACCCCATATACAAATGGGGAGGCAAAGGCAAAATAACTACCATCAGCACTTCCATTCAAAATGGGAGGACTAGGAATCACATGGCTCTAAGTGGTTCACAGCAATGCTAAATTTCCCACTGGACACATGTTGCCAGGCCACCTGCTTAGGGGCAGGGAATATTCCTTGAATAGCCCAGCTCTCCTTCCTCGGCGGTTCTGTAGTTGATTGCTCTCTTAGGCTTTTGGCTGTGCTCTCTGGCTCTGGCTCCATCCTCTGAGATATCCCTCTTTTTCTATAAGAAATGGCCATGTTGCAGCTGAATAGCTTTCTCAGCCTTCCTGGCTGTGGAAAGTTGGGGACCCAGAGAAGTGTGTGCATTTGGAAGTGTCTCTGTCCTAATTAATCCAAGTAGTAGCAGAGCAACCTTAAAAGTTTTTTTAGGTTTTCTATGTTTCAGATTAGAGTCTATTTTATTAGTTAAAGGCCCTGCTCACAATTCTTTTCAAAATAGACCTTCTCCCTACGTCGGTTGTCCTATCAGAGGGCTGTGGGACCAGTTCCTTTTGTCTAGTCTAGATGGTCTGTTAGGCTCTGCTTTAAATCGTTTAGAAGTTTTCACAAAAGTTACAACCACGCATTAATTTGATCTTTGACTGAGGGCGTTATTTTGCTTTGGAAATCTTTTACCAGCAAGACTTGTGTCCTCTATATTTTTTAATTAAAATTTTAAAAATTGTTCTCACAAGCTGAACCTTTCCTTCTTTAGCTCATCTGTTTTAACCTAATCATGTAGCAATGAGAAGCCAATTTACACATTCAGCATTCTGCCTGGAAATCTCTTTTCCCATTTTTTGATTGGGTTGTTTTTTGTTGTTGAGTTGTATGACCTCTTTACATATTTTGGAAATTAACCTCTTGTTGGATATATGATTTGAAAATATTTTCTCCCAGTTGCTGGGTTGGCTTTTTGTTTTGTTCATGGTTTCCTTTACTTTGCAGAAGGTTTTTAGTCTGATGTAGTCCCATTTGCTTATTCTTTCTTTTGTTTCCCTTGCCTCAGTGGATGTGGTATTTGAAAAGATACTGCTAAGACTGATGTCAAAGAGTGTACTGTCTATATTTTCTCCTAGAAGTTTTATGGTTTCAGGTCTTACCTTCAAGTCTTTAATCCATTTTGAGTTAATTTTTGTGTATGGTGTAAGATAATGGTCTACTTTCATTCTTTTGCATGTGGCTGTTCAGTTTTCCCAGCACCATTTATTGAAGAGACTTTCCTTTCTCTATTGTATGTTCTTGGCTCCTTTGGGAAAGATTAGCTGTCCATAGATGTGTGATTTTATTTCTGGGCTTTCAATTCGGTTCCATTGATCCATCTGTTTGTCTTTGTGCCTGTGTCATGCTGTTTTGATTACTATAGCTTTGTAGAATATTTTGAAGTCAGAGATTGTGATGCCTCCAGCTTGTTGTTTTTTCTCAGGATTCCTTTGGCTATTTTGGGTCTTTTGTCATTCCATATAAATTTTAGGATTCTTCTTTCTATCTCCATGAAGAGTGTCATTGGGATTCTGATTGGAATTGCATTGAATCTGTAGATTGCTTTAGGTAGTATGGACATTTTAGCTATGTTTATTCTTCCAATCCATGAGCATGGAATATCTTTTCATTTCTTTATGTCCTCTTTGGTTTCTTTCAGTAATGTCTTATAGTATTCAGTGTATAGGTCTTTTACCTCCTTGGTTAAATTTATTCCTAGATAATTTATTCTTTTTGTTGCGATTGTAAATGGGGATGTATTCTTAATTTCTATTTCTGCTAGTTCAGTATTAGTGTCTGGAAATGCAATTGATTTTTGTATGTTGATTTTGTGCCCTGCAACTTTGCTGTAGTTGTTGGTTATTTCTAATAGATTTCTGGTCGATTCTTTAAGGTTTTCTATATATAGAATCATGGCATCGACAAAACAGTAATAGTTTTAATTCTTCCTTTCAAATTTGGATACTTTGTATTTCTTTTTCTTTCCTAATTGCTCTGGCTAAAACCTCCAGTACTATGTTGAATAGGAGTGGCGAGAGTGGACACCTTTGTCTTGTTCCTGTTCTCGGAGGAATGGCTTTCAGTTTTTGACCATTAAGAATGATGTTGGCTGTGGGTTTGTAATATATGGCTTTTATTATGTTGAGGAACTTCCCCTCTATACCCGTTTTATTGAGATTTTATCATAATTGGATATTGGATCTAGTTAAATGGTTTCTCTGCATCTATTGAGATGATCGTGTCATTTTTATTCTTCATTTTGTTAATGTGGTATATCACATTGATTGATTTGCAGATGTTGAACCAACCCTGCATCCCTGGAATAAATCCCACTTGATCATCGTGTATGATCCTTTTAGTGTATGTTTATATTTGATTTCCTAATATTTTGTTGAGGATTTTTGCGTCTATGTTCATCAGTGATATTGGCCTGTAATTTTCCTTTTGTGTGTTATCTTTGTCTGGTTTTGGTATCAGGGTAATGTTGGCCTTGTAAAATGAGTTAGGAAGCATCATGTCTTCTTCAATATTTTTGAATAGTTAGAGAAAGATAGGTATTAAATCTTCTTTGAATGTTTGGTAGAATTCTCCAGAGCAGACTGGACTTTGGTTTTTTGGGAAGTTTTTGATTACTGTTTCAATCTCTTTACTTGTGATTGGTCTATTAAGATTCTCTATTTCCTCTTGATTCAGTTTTGGGAGCTGTATGTTCCTGAGAACTTATCCAGTTCTTCTACATTATCCAATTTGTTGGCATGTACCTTATGATAGTATTCTCTTATAATCCTTTGTATTTCTATGGTATCCATTGTAATTTCTCCTCTTTTCTTTCTGATTTTATTTATCTGAGCCTTCTCTCTTTTTTACTGAGTGAGTCTACCTAAGGGTTTGTCAGTTTTGTTTATCTTCTCAAAGAGCCAGCTCTTAATTTCATTGATTCCTTCTGTTGTTTTTTTTACTCTCTATTTCATTTATTTCTGCTCTGATCTTTACTATTTCCCTCCTTCTACTGACTTTGGGCTTTCTTCTTCTTTTTTTAGTTCTTTTAGATATAGTTTAAGATTACTTACTTGAGATTTTTCTTGTTTGTTGAGGTAGGCCTGTATTGCTATAAATTTCCCTCTTATACCACTTTTGCTGCGTCCCATAAGAGTTGGTTTGTTGTGTTTTCATTTTCATTTGTCTCCAGATATTTTTTGATTTCTTCATTGATCCAGTGGTTGTTCAGTAGCATGCTGTTTAGTCTCCACATATTTGTGACTTTCTTAGCTTTTTTCTTATAGGTGATTTCCAGTTTCATAGCATCGTGATCAGAAAAGCTGCTTGATATGATTTCAGTCTTCTTAAATTTATTGAGGCTTGCCTTGTTTCCAAACAGCTGGTCTATCTTTAATGTTCCATATGTACTTGAGAAGAATGTATATTCTGCTGTTTTGGGATGGAATGTTCCATATACATCAATTAAGCCCATCTAGTCTGTGTTTCATTTCAGTTCACTATTTCCTTGTTGACTTTCTGTCTGGATGATCTATCCATTGACATAAGTGGGGTGTTAAGGTTCCCTACTATTATTGTGTTGGTGTCAGTTTCTCCCTTTAATTCTGTTAACAGTTGCTTTATGTACTTTGGTGCTGCTGTATTAGGTGCATATATATTAATAAGTGTTATGTCTTCTCAGTGGAATGTCCCTTTTATCGTTATATAATGCCCATGTTTATCTGTCATTATCTTTTTTATCTTGAAGTCTGTTTTGTCTTATATAAGTATGGCTACACCACTTTCTTTTGCTTGATTATTGATATATGAGGGCTTAGTACTGCCATTTTATTTCTTGTTTTCTGGTTGTTCTAGATTTCCATTGTTTCTTTTTCCTTGTATTTCTGTCTGCCCTTTTCGTTTGGTAGTTTTCTGTGATGGTTTTCTGTTTTCTCTTTATTTATGATTTGTGACCCCGCTCTGATTTTTTTGTTTTGTGGTTACCATGAGATTTGTGTAAAAGATCTAGTAGATGAGATGTTCCTTTCTCTGATAGCCTCTTATCTCAATTAGCCTATGTAGGTTCCCCCTTTCCTCTTCCCCTTCTATGTTCTTTTTTGTCACAAATTATTCCTTATTTGCGTTGTGAGTTTGTGACCAAATTGAAGTTTATATTTATTTTTGATGCTTTCTTTCCCTTTATCCTTTATAATTAAGTGTTTTCTAACCTATTCTGATATAAAGCCGCAATTTTCTGATTTTGTCTATCTGTTTATCTCCTTGCTCAAAGTGTTGTAAACCTTTGCCTTTTTGTTACAGCTAGGAGGGCTTCCTTCATCATTTCTTGTAAGGGAGGTGTAGTGGCAATGAACTCCCTCAGCTTTTGTTTGTCTGGGAAACCTTTTATTTCTCCATCATGTCTGAAGGATGATTTTGTGGGATGGAGTATTCTTGGCTGATAGTCTTTGTCTTTCAGTGTTTTGAATGCATCATTCCACTCTCTCCTAGCCTGTAAAGTTCTGCTGAGAAATCTGCTGAAAGCCTGATGGGGAGTTTGGTTGTAGGTTATTGTCTTCTATCATGCTGCCCTTCATGTTTTTTCTTTGTCATTTACTTTGGACAGTTTTAGTATTATAAGCCTTGGATAAGGTCTTCTTTGCAGTGTTGTAGTTATGAGTTCTATTAGCTTCATGTACTTGCATGTCCAGTCCTTTCCCCAGGTTTGGGAAGTTCTTAGCTATTATTTCTTTGAATAAGTTCTTTGCTTCTTTCTCCCCATCTTCTCCCTCTGGGATACCTATAATCCTTATGTTACTTTTCCTAGTAAAGTTGGATATTTCTCAAAGAACTTCTTCTTCTTCTTCTTCTTCTTCTTCTTCTTTTTTGGTGAGCAAGATTGGCCCTGAGCTAACATCTGTTGCCAATCTTCTTTTTGCTTGAGGAAGATTGTCACTGAGGTAACATCTGTGCCAGACCTCTTCTATTTTGTATGTGGTATGCTGCCACAGCATGGCTTGATGAGTGGTGTATAGGTCCGTGCCTGGGATCCGAACCTGTGAACCCCGGGCTGCTGAAGTGGGGCATGCAAACTTAACCAGTATGCCACCAGGTCGGCCCCTCCTTCATTTCTTTTAAAAATCTTAGTTCTCTCTCCTCCTCCACCTGAATCATTTCTATGTTTCTATCGTTGAGTTCACTAATTCTCTCTTCCATAAGGTCTGCTCTATTTTTTATGTTTTCTATGTTATTTTTTGTCTCATTAATTGTATTCTTCATTTACAGAATTTCTGTTTGTTTTTTTTTTCTTTTTACAGCTTCAGTCTCTTTGGTGAAGTATTCCTTCTGTTCATTAATTTTACTCCTGAGCTCATTGAACTGTCTTTCTGAGTTTTCTTGTAACTCATTGAGCTTCTTTAGGACTGCTATTTGAATTCTCTGTCAGTTAGATTGTAACCTTCAGATTTGGTTCCAGGAAAGTTGTCATTTTCCTTCTGTTCTCCATATTACTGTAGCTTTTCATGGTGTTTGATGAACTGATCCTCTGCTGGCGCATTTGTGGTTATAATCACCTTCTCTTATTTGAGTATGGCTTTGGTTGCTTTGGTTCTGGTTGTCTGGGTCTTGTGGTCCTCCCGTGGCTCTTCTCAGACTTGCATGCTGTTGTCCCATGCATCACCTATGTCACTGTTCCCCAATTGCCTGGGGATGCTGGTTGCACTACTCCCAGAGGTGCTGGGTTCACAGGTGTTGCTGTTGCTGGTGGGGGCCCAGGGGCCCAGGGACTTGTACATAGCCCCCATGTAGTGGAGTTGGTGTTGGAAGTGCTGCCACTGGGGGCTGTATACTTCTGCCCTGTGTGCTCACAGTTGTGTGGGTCAGGTCACTGCCTCTGCTGCTGCTCCACTGACTGTCATGGGGCAGGGCCACTGATGCTCTGCTGCCACCACTTCTTGGACATTCATGCATGCATGCATGGCCACTGCTGCCATTCTGGAGGTGTTTGTGCACATGCAGGACTGCTGCCCCTTGGGCTTTTGCATGTGTGTGGGCTGCTGCTAGTTGCTCCCACCACCACTGCTGTCCCAGGGGTGTTCATGCACATGCAAGGCTGCTGCTGCCCCATGTTCAGGTGCATAGGGCTGAGCTTCCCTGGCCTCCACTCACAGTCCCATGAGCTGCTGCGTGAGCATCCATGTCCTGGATTGCTGTCACTGGGGGTGAGGAAGGGGGTTCTCCCCTAGTTCTACTGCTTCCCAGGGGTCCAGTCCACCCACCTTCAACTGTATACCTGCCTGGATCTCTTAGACATCCTGTTGTGCTGTGTAGGGAATCCTCTGTTGGTCAATGGATGTCTGTCTGGTTATAATTTAGAGGGAAGAGAGAAAGGGAACCTCTCACTCCACCATGATGCTGATGTCACTCTCAGAGTGTTTTCCATGTATGTGATCATGTGTGTACAAATAAAAATAGTTTACTTCTTCTTCTTTAATCAGTATTCCTTTTTTTCTTTTTCTTGCCTTATTGTAATGGCTAAGGTCTCCAGTGTAGTGCTGAACAGAAGAGGTGAGAATAGATATCTTTGTCTTATTTCCAATTTTAGGGGAATATCATTCAATCTTTCACTATTAAATATGTTGTTAGCTGTGGGTTTTTCACAGCTCTTTATTTAGTTGAAGAAGTTCCTTTCTATTCCTAGTTTACTGGGAGCTTTTGTTATATGTGGGTGCATTTTGCTGTGTATAAATTATACCTCAATTAAAAAACTGGTTTAATAAAAAACAGTAATATTACATATACTAAAATGTGAACAGAGCAATGTTGTCTCTTATATATCAGTTTTAGAAAAAACTCAAACTGGTTAAAGTTTAAAAAGATTAAGAAAAGCTTTAGTCAAGGCTAAAAATTTTATTTTTGTCACTCAACTATCATATTAAAGGTATATTCAAAATATTGCTTGAGGATTTTCCTTTTAGAAACAGAAAATAAATCTAAGAAAGGAATTGCTATCTTCCCATTTCCTAAGCTAATATAATACCTCAAAACTCAATATTATTTTTCTGTGTGATAAACTTTGCTGTAAAATTTGAATTGAGCTTTTCTAATTAGCACTACTGAGATATTTTAATTCCTTTTCTTTTCCCCAGAATGAGGCAGAATACTTCTAATGTTTAGAAATTACTTTCTTATTTGGTTTATAAATACTTAGGTGTATTCTGTATAATACTAAATAATAACTATGCAGGTTAATTCTAAATCAGTATGGCAAGATTTTGTTTCCATTTCTATCCTTATATACAGATGAGGAAACTGAAGCTCAGAAGGAGTAAATGACTTACCTTTAGTTATTTCTATATCTATGGTACTTTTTTTTTAATAGGAGTTACTTAAAGATCCATTGTACATTGGACTACGGCAGAGAAGAGTGAGAGGTGCTGAATATGATGGGTTTTTGGATGAATTCATGGAGGCCGTTTCTTCCAAGTACGTGTAATCTTTATTTTATCTATATTTGAGTTATCTATATTCAAAAATTTAAAGACAACCCAACATAATGACCTATAAAAATGTTAAAGTTTGGTGCAGTATGTTTAATATTTAGAAATGATTTGAGTGAAATACACACACACACACATACATCCTGATAACTATTAGTGGCCAAATGATAACATCGTGTGTCTATCACAGAAAAGGTTGTCTCTGTTGCTATACCTGTAGATACTTTTCCGTTATAAGAATCTTTAGATCCTGTGGTTATTGGAATATGATTATGATGAATGATTATGAATGATGATTATGGTGAATGAGGCAATGGCCAGTGACTAAATTACCTGAGCTAGCTTTTTTATGATTATTTGAAGTCTGTGCTTTGTTTCTGGCTGCTGATAAAATCTCATCTTTGATCATCTTTGTGGGTATATCTGACCTCTTTGTGGTAGGAAAAGCAGAGGAAGAAGTGAGCATGAATTAGTACAGTCCACAGGGGTCAGCATAGAGGAAGAACAAGGACATCCCTTCACAATCTACGAATCTCTGATTGAATCTACGGTATTTGATAAAATACAGTACTGTAGTTCACCTAATCTAGATAGCACTTAATCATGGGTCAAGTGCCACTGTAAAATTTTCCAGTTTTTCCCTTCAAATCAGAGACTTCTATAGTAATTTAGTAATATATTCTGAGAGAATTTTGTCACACTAACAGTCATCCCATTGGTTACTGTATAGCCACAGAAACCATGTACTATTTAAAAACATATATGTTTCCTTGGTTTTTCATAGAACTAAACTCATCACTAGAATCAGCTGTAACTAGAGATGTGCTGCTGGTTTCTTTTTCTTAGAAGGTTTAATTTTAAGAAGTTGTATCCAACAGCAGAAAGTGCTTTCATCAGCTTGCACAATATTTAGCATCTCCCATTAGCCAAGGTTTTAGTGTGGAGTATATTTGCCAATTAGTGTGAACTACTTTTTATTTATTTATTTATTTATTTTAATTAATTTATTTATTTTCGGATGTACATCACAATATGTTTCGAATTCTGTGTAGATTACATCATGTTCATCACCCAAAAACTAATTATAGTCTACCCCTCACATGTGCCTAATCACCCCTTTTGCCCTCCCCCCTCCCGCCTTCCCCTATGGTAACCACCAATCCAATCTCCACTGCTATGTGTTGGTCGTTGTTTTTATCTTCTACTTATGAGTGAGATCATATGGTATTTGACTTTCTCCCTCTGACTTATTTCACTCAGCAAAATACCCTCAAGTTCCATCCATGGTGTCACAAATGGCCAGATTTCATCATTTCTATGGCTGAGTAGTTGAGGACTACTTTTTAAAAGCCCATGCCTGTTTTATTTACTGTTATTATTTATTAACTTATTTAATTAAACTATACTTATTCATAGAAATAGTTAAGAAGCTTTACAATTCAAGCTCAAAATTACTTAGTACACTTAATTGCTAGCAGTTTTTCATATTTAATTTTGATTTCCTTATCCTCTAAATTTTATGTAAGGTTTTGAAATTATCTGTAACTTTCTAGGTGGCAATGTTAATCAAGAGATTATGTAGAGAATACTCTAAGGCTATGTAGAAGAAAAGGAAAATATAATTCTAAACATATTTATTTTTATTGTCTATTTGTTTAAATGAAGTCTCTCTTTATATAGACAATTTCAATATGTTTCCAAAGAAGCCGTTAAACAAATTATGAACTTAGCATGTGTGGTCTGTATACTTAAATAATTGTATTTGGTATCAATGAAACGCTTTCTGGAGAAAATGAGATATGAGCTAATTTTGAATGTACTGTATCAATCTAGAATCAGGACAACTTTTTTTTTTTAAATTTTGAATTGAGGGGTTATCTAAGATCTTCAGTAAGGAAATGAGGATTGACAAGAGTCAACAATAATTTTAAATGCAGGGGCACCTATAAATCAGGAGTTTTATTTCTCAGCTCTTCCCAGAGAAAAATCCTAAAGACTTTTCACAAATACTTCCTAGCATGACACTGCATTGGGAAAGTTTTCTAGAAGTGGAACCTAGCACTGCTCAATTAAATTGGGAAGTAGTCCTGAAGATAAGTCCAAGATTATTTAAGAAGGAAATGTGAGTTAAATTCAAGAAAGAAAATGACTGGGTTTCCCAGGAATCAGATTCTGAGGTGGAGTTATTAAGAAGTGCGCACGGAATCAACTCGTTTGGAAGGGAGGGGACAGAAAAAGGGGTGGATGAAGGGAGAAGTGGAGCTGCAATGTGGACCCACCATAGCCTTGGATAACTTACACTGGGACCACCTTTGCATGCTCTTTAGATCCTAAGAGAACACTAATTTCTGCCAGTGCCCCCACACCCCCATCAGTACTATGTTGTTTTTATTTACTGTCTTGTTGGGGTTGTGGTAGGGCAGTTTCAAATTCTTCCTCTTGGCTTTTTCCACATTTAGAGATCTTACCTGATAGGCCAAAGACTTGATATGGGTGTTGTGGCACTTACCAAATATGTCTATTCTGACTATATATTTGAGGACAGAGGAAATCATCACCAGGTGGGTCTGTGGTCCCAGTGGACCCATTATAAGCTAGACCTTGGCCAGGGCTCCACTTATTACTGGCTCCACATGCTGCTAATGAGGAGGGACAGCATATTGATTCTTCAGGTCTCCTGGTATCATTGTCAACTCTGCACTCTCCAAATGTTTGTGTATTCCCTGTCCCTGGGGCACAGTCACCTGAATAAGGGGCCATATGTCCCTTTGGAGAAGGATTGGGGGAATTATTACCTTGTATTCTTGCCATGGTGTTGCAGGGTCCTTCCCTCTGGAGACGGGGCCTCTTCTTCAGTTAGGGGGTTCCTGGGTCCAAAAGTTAGCTCAAGTTTGGAAACTGAGCAAGAGATTGTGATTTCACTGGGGCAACTACTCAGCTTTGTGGTCATCCATCTTTGATTTCTTTTGAATGTGCATATTCAAAAGAGTATATATTCAAAAGTAATAGCCTTGTTAGCTATCTATTTTGCCTCTAGAGATGCCTATTCTATTAATTATCTCAATAACTCTCTGTGGGTCAGCCCCCCCCCCCCACACACACACACCAACCTTACCACTCTTATGATAATTGTGCCCAGTTGGCTTCTGATCCTTACTTGATTCTATTGTCCCCGTTGCTATTAATCAGCCTAGTTCTATAACAGCCTTTCCTTCTGTCAGTTCTGGCCTTCAGAAGAGAGCCGCCCCAAAGTCCTTAGTAATGTAGATGTCTTCTCACTAGCACATTCCTTGCGGCTTTGTAAATGGCGCGTTTTCTGGGCATTCCTGTGGGACACGATCGTCGGATGGGCTTTTGGGCCTAATGTGGCATGTATACTCCAGAATGCACTCTGAGCCTTGTAATCCCCTCTTCTGTCATCTGCCACAGCATTTCTGGCATTTCAACCATATTTAATATGAGCCATTACTTTGTCCATGTTTCTAGAAACCATCCTAATAGCCAGTTTATACCGTCAGTCTTTCTGGTTGTAAACCCTGCATCTCAGGAGAGTGCTTTCAAATCCATAAAATCTCCCTTATCTTATCCTAATTTCTGACCTCTTTGATCAAACACTCTCAGAATTTAATCTCACATGTACTCTCCTGGCTAATGTAAACTAGCTAGATCTCGCATTTCCTTTGTGGAATAGCCCCTTTCTTTCTTTATCAGGGCGAGTATGTCCCAGATGGGTTATGTTGTGACGTGACCCTAGTTATATAGGCCTAAGTGTCTGGAGAGGAGGTAAGGGTGGACAGATCGGGGTTAGGGAGGCTCATATTGTCTTATGAGGAAGAAGCGTCTATCTGCATCATCTCCAAGAAAGAAGGGGCAGGCCACTTTTGTGGGTTCAGAAAGTTCTGGGGAATATGGGAATTCAAGATTTTTGGAGGCATGAAACCAGACATCTCATTCTACATGGCAGGATTGTGTTCTTTTCCAGCCAGGATCCTGATTTAGCACATCTGCCTTGCTTCAGTTTTGGAGTTTTTGACTACTCTGATGATTAATCCCTGTTCCTGGTCGTCAGCTTTCTCTGCCCAGGAGCTACAGGATCTGAGAGCGTTTTTGTGTCTACCAGGGAGGTTCTCTGGCTTTTACATTGGTGATTACTTGCCCTCAGCTTTTCGTATTCTTTTCGCATTGTCCTTACAGTTAGTATTTCTCCCGTATTTCTCAGCCATCTGATACATCATTACAGCTAAAGTGATACACCATCCCAATCTACCTCTGGTGAGTTTTGACAGTTGGACTGCCACCTTGTTCCAGAGATTCATATGTTCCATCTCCCACCAGTGATGGGGTCCTTATTGCCAGCCGAACAGCAAGTGATCCAGCTCCAAGCCCCATCTTATCACCTGCTTTCTTGGACGACTCCTGGTACCGACTGTCACAGATTAGGTTACCTGGGAAGCAGATTCTGAAATGAACTTTTGTGTTCAAGAGGTTTACAAGAATTACCCTAGAGATCAACCCCTATGGAAGGGGTACAGAGCAAGCAGAAATGGGCAGAAGGAGAAACTGAGCTTCAGTGTAGGTACAATGACCCCACCTTCCACTGACCACATGAGAAACTCTGGAACTACAGCAACTTTCAGAGTTGTCCCAACTTGGGCTGAGATGGCCAAGCCTTTGTGTTCCTGCATCAATTAGTCATTGGGTATGGGTCACCCTGAGAAAGCATGGCCTGTGGTGTAGTGCTCTCTGCAGCTGAGGCAATCCCTGGGACAGACAGCACTGGGGATCCAAGTGCCAGATCACAGTATTCAGCACAGTGACATTTAGATATAGATAAAGATTGAGCAGAAAAAAAAGTTTCAAGTTTTGTAATTAAGGCATGTTCTGGAATCTGAAGGATGGATTCTATTTTTGATATTCTATTGTTAAGCTTACATAACAGACAAATACTTGCCTCTCCATAATATTTTTGGTTTGGAAAAAGGGCCATTGGCACAAACCATTGAGTTGCCCTAGGCTACCTATGCCCTTCAGAGGCTAGATTTCTCCAGTAAAAATGTTGTTTCAAACTGTCTTTTTTTCTTTCTCATTCTTTTGATTTGTTCATTCATTAAGTGAAAGCCAGGCACTGTGTTTGGTGCTGGGGATAAAGAGATGAAAAGACAAAAATAATCGCTGTCTTTCATGCTTATTCTCTACTAGAGGATGTAGGTAATAAACAAGTAAACAAGCGAATAATCCGATGAAACAATGAGATTGTAAGAAATGCAATGATGGAAACAAGAAGTGGTTGAGTGAGAATAATGGGAGTGAATTTATGTAAATCAGATGAGTATTATAGACATAGTTATCTCTTTTATAAAGTCAGTTGCCAAAGTCACAATACGGTTTTGGTCATGATGCTTTTGTTGAAAATTATTGTGAGCCCTTTGATTATAGTTAGGTGAATCATAAACAAAGGAAAAACTGAATTCAGAAAGAATTGATTAATTAGCCTGAATGTTAATTAGCATCTCCAGTGGCGTCCCACAGCTTTGTTGCCTAGTACTGATCTTTCCAACACTTTTGTCAATTGGGCCTGGTAATTCTGCATCTGAGAATATGGCTTAAGAAAATAATCCTAAATAAGGAATAAATTTTATGCCCAAGCATGTCACTCAACACTTTTATTACATGATTATCTTCCCTTCCAGGATAGCACACTCCTCATGCTTTCCTCCTACCTCACTGATCGTTCCTTCACACTGTCCTTAGCTTATTTCTTCTCGTTTCCCTAACCTCTGTAGTTCAGAGGGCTCCAGGGCTTGGAGCTGAAAACTTTCCTCTGCTGTTTATTCCCACTTCCTCGGTGACCTCATCTAGTCATGCATCTTTATATATGCAACTCCCCAATCTGTATCTCTAGCCTGTACTCTTCTCTGAACTCCAGAATCACAGTCCACCCCTCCTTTGACCCTTCTGCTGAGATCTGTCATACACATAGCGTATGTAACATGTCCAAAATTGGATTCCTGATCTCCCACGCACCACCAACCCTGCTGCTACATGGTATTTCCCATCCCAGTAAATGAAGAGCCCATTCTTCCTGTTCCTGAGACTAAAAACATTGGAGTTATCACTCCATACCCATGTTGCCTGCAGAGCTGGTTACCTTTAACTTCAAAATACATCCAGAATCTAACATTTCTCCTTGGCAGTATTATTTATTTATTTATTACTCAGGTAAACATCTTTTATTTTGGCTTAAATGCCACCTTCTCACAGATGTATTCTTTGACTATCCTTTCAAAATTATGTTCTTTACCTTGTTTATTCCTTTTTTTAAATTGAGATGACATTGGTTTATCATATTATATAAATTTCAAGTGTACATCATTATATTTTGATTTCTGTGTAGACTACATCAGGTTCACCACCCAAAGACTAATTACCATCCATCACTGTACACATACGTCCATCACCCCTTGTTCCCTCTTCCCTGCCCCCTTCCCCTCTGGGAACCACCAGTCTAATCTCCGTATCTATTTGTTTGTTTGTTGTTTTTTATCTTATACTGATGAATGAAATCATATGGTATTTGACTTTCTCTATCTGACTTATTTCACTTAGCATAATACCCTCAAGGTCTGTCCATGTTGTTGCAAATGGCAAGGTTTCATCCTTTTTTTTTGTAGCTGAGTAGTATTCCATTGTGTATATATCGCACATCTCTATCCATTCATCCATTCATAGGCACTTAGGTTGTTTCTAAGTCTCAGCTATAGTGAGCAATGTTGTAGTGAACATAGCGGGGCATATTTCTTTATGCATTCATGTTCTTTGGATAAATATCTGGAAGTGGAATACCTGGATCATATGGTAGTTCTAGTCTTAGTTTTTTGAGGAATCTCCATACTGTTTTCCATAGTGGCTGCACCAATTTACATTCCTACCAGCAGTGAATGAGGGTTCCCTTTTCTTCAAATCCTCTCCAACACTTCTTATTCTTGTCTTCTTAATTATAGCCATTCAGATGGGCATGAGGTGGTATCTCATTGTTGTTTCGATTTGCAGTGATGTCGAATATCTTTTCATGTGCCTGTTGACCATCTATACATCTTCTTTGGAAAAGTGTCTGTCCAGATCTTTTGCCTATTTTTTGATTGGGTCGTTTGTTTTTTTGTTGTTGAGATTTATGAATTCTTTACATGTTTTGAATATTAACTCCTTATCAGATACACGGTTTGCAAATATATTTTCCCAATTGCTAGGTTGTCTTTTCATTTTGTTGATGGTTTCCTTTGCTGTGCAGAAGCTTTTTAGTTTGATATAATCCCATTTGTTTATTTTTTCTTTTGTTTCACTTACCTGGTGAGACATGGTATTCGAAAAGATGCTGCTAAGACTGATGTTGAAGAGCATACCACCTATGTTTTCTTCTAGAAGTTTCATGATTTCAGGTCTTACATGCAAGTCTTTAATCCATTTTGAGTTAATTTTTGTGTATGGTATAAGATAATGGTCTACTTTCCTTCTTTGCTTGTAGCTGTCCAGTTTTCCAAACACCATTTATTGAAGAGGCTTTCCTCTCTCCATTATATGTTCTTGGCTGCCTTGTCGAAAATTAGCTGTCCATAGATGTGTGGGTTTATTCTTGAACTCTCTATTCTGTTCCCAGTGATCTGTTTCTGTTTCTGTGCCAGTACCATGATATTTTGATTACTATAGCTTTGTAGTATATTTTGAAATTAAGCAGTATGATAACTCTAGCTTTGTTCTTTTTTCTCAGGATTTCTCTGGCTATTTGGGGTATAATTCCAAATAAATTTTAGGATTTTTGTTTTATTTCTTTGACAAATGTCATTGGGACTTTAATAGGGATTTCATTAAATCTGTAAATTGCTGTAGGAAGTATGGAGATTTTAACTATGTTAGTTCTTCCAATCTATGAGCGTGGAATATCTTTCTATATTTTTTGTCTTTTTTTATTTCTTTGAACGTTTTATAGTTCTCAGAGTATAGGATTTTAATTTCTTTGTTGAAAATTTATTCCTAGATATTTTATTCATATTGTGGCAGTTGTAAATGGGATTGCATTCTTAATTTCTCTTTCTGCTCTTTTGTTGTTAGTGTACAGAAATGCAACTGATTTTTGTATGTTGATTTTATATTCTGCAACTTTACTGTGTTCATTTATTATTTCTAATAGTTTTTTGGTGGTTTCTCTAGGGTATTCTATATAGAAAGTCATGTCATTTGCAAATAGCGACAGTTTTACTTCTTCCTTTCCAGTTTGAATCCCTTTTATTTCTTTTTCTTGTCTGATTGCTCTGGCTAGGACTTCTAATACTATGTTAAATAAGAGTTGTGAAAGTAGGCATCCTGGTCTGGTTCTTGTGCTGAACGAGATAGCTTTCAGCTTTTCACTGTTGAGTATGACATTAACTGTGGGTTTGTCATTTATGGCCTTTATTATGTTGAGGTGCATTCCCTCTATACCCATTTTATTCAGAGTTTTTATCATAAATGAACACTATATCTTGTTGAATACTTTCTCTGTATCTATTGAAATGGTCATGTGATTTTTACTTTTCATTTTGTTAATGTGGTTTATCACCTTGATTGATTTGTGAATGTTGAACCATCCCTGCATCCCTAGAATAAATCCCTCTTGATCATGATGTATTGTGGTATTCAATTTGCTAGTATTTTCTTGAGAATTTTTGCATTGATGTTCCTCTGTGATATTGGCCTGTAATTTTCTTTTTTTGTGTTGTCCTTCTGGTTTTGGTATCAGGGTAATGTTGGCCTCATAGAATCAGTTAGGAAGCTTGCCATCCTCTTCAGTTTTTTGGAAGAGTTTGAGAAGGATAGGTATTAAATCTTTGAATGTTTGGTGGAATACACTGGGGAAGCCATTTGATCCCAAACTTTTGATTTTTGGCAGGTTTTTGATTACTGTTTCCATATCCTTACTGGTGATTGGTCTGTTCACATTATCTCTTTCTTCTTGATTGAGTTTTGGAAGGTTGTATGATTCTAAGAATTTGTTGATTTCTTTTAGATTATCCAATTTTGGGCATGTAGCTTTTTGTAGTATTCTCTTATAATCTTTTGTCTTTCTGAGGTGTGTATTGTAATTTCTCCTCTTTTCATTTCTGATTTTATTTATTTGAAGCTTCTCTTTTTCTTTTTTTTTGGCGAGTCTAGCTAAAGTTTTGTCAAATTTGTTTATCTTTTCAAAAATCCAGGTCTTAGTTTCATTAATTTTTTTCTCTTCTTTTTAGTCTCTATTTCATTTATTTCCACTCTGATTTTTATTATTTCCTTCTTCTACTGAGTTTGGGCTTTGTTTGTGCTTCTTATTCGAGTTCCTTTAGGTGCACTCTTAGATTGTTTACTTAAGATTTTTCTTGTTTGTTGAAGTAGGCCTGTGTTGCTGTGAACTTCCCTCTTAGTACCACTTTTGCTGTATCTCTTAAATTTTGACATGTTGTATTTTCATTTTCATTTGTCTCCAGGTATTTTTTATTTCTCATTTAATTTCTTCATTGACTCAATAGTTCTTCAGTAGCATTTTGTTTAGTTTGCACATATTTGTGGCTTTTCCAGTTTTCTTCTTGTATTTGATTTCTAGTTTCCTACCATTGTGGTCAGAAAAGATGCTTGGTATTATTTCAGTCTTCTTAAATTCATTGAGACTTGTTTTGTGGCCTAATGTGTGATCTATCCTGGAGAATGTTCCATGTGCATTCAAAAAGAATGTGTATTCTGTGGTTTTTGGATGGAATGTTCTATATATATCTACTAAGCCCATCTGGTCTAGTGTGTCATTTAAGGCCAATGTTTCTTTATTGATCTTTTGTTTGGATGATCTATCTACTGATGTAAGTGGACTGTTAATGTCCCCTAGTATTATTGTGTTGCTATTTCTCCCCTTTTATCTATTAATAATTGCTTTATATATTTAGGTGCTCTTATGTTGCATGCATAGATACTTACAATTGTCATGTCCTCTTGTTGGATTGTTCCCTTTATCATTATATAGTGCCCTTCTTTTTATTTTGTTACAGTTTTTGTTTTAAAGTCTATTTTGTCTGATGTAAGTATTGCTACCCTAGTTTTCTTTTCATTGCCTTTTGCATGGAGTATCTTTTTTCATCCCTTCACTTTCAGTTTGTGAGTGTCTGTAGGTCTGAAGTGTGTCTCTTGTATGCAGCCTATATATGCGTCTTGTTTTTTATGTGTTCAGATACCCTGTATCTTTTTATTGGAGCATTTAGTCTATTGATGTTTAAGGTAGCTATTGATAAGTGTGTACTTATTGCCATTTTGTTACTTTTTTTCTGGGTGTTTCAGTAGTTATCTGTTCTTTTCTTCTTCTCTTGCTCTTTTCCCTTGTGATTTGATGGCTTTCTTTAGTATTATGTTTGGCTTTCTTTCTCTTAACGTTTTATACTTACTGTAGGTTTCTGATTTGTGATTACCATGAGGTTCATATATAATAACCTATGTAAATAGCAATTTATATTAAGTTGATGGTCTCTTAAGTTTGACCTCTTTCGAAAAGCCCTATGCTTTTACTCCCCTCTCCCCACATTTTATGTTTTTGATATCATATTTAGCCTCTTTTTTGTGTATATACATCTCTCAACTCTTATCATGGGAATAGGTAATTTTAGTACTTTTGTCTTTTGACTATCATATTAGCTTTATAGGTTGTTGATCTGCTACCTTCACTGTATGTTTGCCTCTACCCGTGATTTTTTTCCTTGATAATTTCCTTATTCCTATTTGTAGTCTTTTCTTTCCTAGGTAAATAAGTCCCTTTAACATTTCTCGTCAGGCTGGTTTACTCGTGGTAAACACCTTTAATTTTTGCTTGTCTGGAAACCTCTTTATCTCTCCTTCCATTCTAAATGATAACCCTGCTGGGCAAAGTATTCTAGGCTGTAGGTTTTTTCCTTTCAGCACTTTGAATATATTGTGTTGCTCCCTTCTAGCCTGTAAGGTTTCTGCTGAGAAGTCAGCTGATAGCCTTATGGGGTTTCCTTTGTGTGTAACTTGTTGCCTTTCTCTTGCAGCTTTTAGAATTCTCTCTTTGTCTTTAGTTCTTGACATTTTAATTATAATGTGTCTTCATGTGGGCCTCTTTGGGTTTATCTTTTTTGGTGTTCTCTGTGCTTCCTGTACCTGGATTTCTGCTTCCTTCCTTAGGTTAGAAAACTTTTCAGCCATTATTTCTTCAAATAGGTTCTTTGCTCCTTTGTCCCTCTCTTCTTCTTTTGGGACACATATAATACAGATGTTAGTGCACTTGATGTTGACCCAGAGGTCATTTAGACTGTCCTTGTTCTTCTTAATTCATTTTTCTTCTTTTTGTTCAGCTTGGGTCATTTTCTCTACTCTTTCATCCAGCTTACTGATCTGTTCTTCTGTGTCATCTACTTTGCTGTTGATTCCCTTTAGTGAATGTTTCATTTTGGTTATTGTATTCTTCAGTTCTGATTGGTTCTTTTTTATATTTTCCAATTCTTTGTTGGAGTTCTCACTGTGTTCATCTTTTCTGCTTCCAAGATCAGTGCACATTCTTATGACTATTAGTTTGTACTCTTTATCAGGTAGATTGTTTATCTCTGCTTCATTTAACTCTTTTTCTGAGGATTTGTCCTGTTCCCTTATTTGGAATATATTCCTTTGTCTCATCATTTTGCCCACTTCTCTGTGCTAATATCTATGTATTATGTAGATTAGCTACATTTCTCAGTCTTGGAGATATAGCCTTCTGTAAGAGATGCCTTATGGGGTCCAGCAATGTGCTTCCCTCTTGTCACCAGTCCCAAATGTTCCAGAGTGTCTCCTGTGTTGGCTACATGTGTTCTTCTGTTGTGGCAATGTTGGTCTTGCTGTGTATGCATGGGTAGGCTAGGTTGGCTCCTAGGCCAGCTTATTGTGTAGGCTCAGGTATTTGTGGCTGCTACAGTCACTTTAGTTACTTTATTGGGCAGAGTCCCCACCACAGCTGGCTTTAAGGTCTAATAGCACACACCTGCTGTTGTTTTGCTGTTAAGTGAGTCAGGCCCCCAGCATGGCTGGTTGCTAGCTTACAGTTGTTTAGGGGCTTACAATTTCTGTAGGCCTCTGGCCTGCAAAGCTGTTGTGGCTCTCTCAGGAGTGGGGCTGGGTGGGGCAGGCCCCAGGCATGGCAGCACACAATCCTTTCAGGCATTGGAAGGTGGGGCAGATTCCCTGTGTGGCTGTTTGAGAAGGCCAGTGGCACAAGTCTGCTGCAGCTGGCAAGCCCCAATGCCCGTGGGAACACACTCCACTGCCAGTGCAGCCCTGCCCTGCATGCACACCCTGCTGAGACAGAGCCACTCACCCTGCTTCAGAGGTCCCACACACCCCACCAACGCAGGCATACTGTCAGCACACCCTGCCCCACCGAGTGGACCCATTAGCCTGCTGCAGAGGTCCCACGCTTCATTGCCTGTATTATTACTTCCCTCATCAGAATTCTTTTCCCTAATTGTTGTAATAATCTCCTAAGTAGTTTAACTGCTTCCTGCCTTGTTGCACTTTAATCTCTTCTCAACTTAGAAGCTAAAAATAATTGTAACTTAGGTAATTTCTCTGCTCAAAACTAGAGAAAGGCTTATTTCATTCAGAATCAAAATAAGCCTTTGCAATAGCATAAAATGCTCTGAACCATCTGACTCCCTGTTACCTTTCACACCCTCCCTCCTACAGGTTTTCCCCCGTCCACTTAGTTCTAGCCACATAGACTCGTTTGCTGTTTTTTTAATTCAAACCAGACATGCTAATGCCTCAAGGTCATCATTTCTTCTACTTAGAATCCACCCCCTCCCTTCCTCTGCCCAGTTTTCCATGTGGCCAACCCCCTCACCTCCTTTAAAATCTCCTCAGATGTGCCTTTCTCGGTGAGGCCTTCCTTGATCAACCTAGTTAAAATTTTGCCCCCAGCTCATTTTACCTCTTCCCTGCATTTATCAATATCTGAATTATTTATATTTAATGATTTATGTCATGTCTACATCCTTCTACTGTAAATTCCATGAGAACAGGGCATTTTTCTGTCTCCTTCAGAGTCATATCCCTGGCTTCTAAAATATTATATAGCATGTGATAAGCACTCAGTAAATATTTGTTAGGTTGAATTTGATTTATTTTGTTTATATAGCTTAAAATGAAAGGCATGAATGGAAGAACTCTGGTATTTTAAGGAATTCCTTCTTTTCATGTGATTTAATTTCAAGAAATATGAAAGCTTTTATAATCCTTGCATACTGCCAAGTATAAATTAAAATCGCCACACGTATGCACGCCTTGAATATTTGTATTTGGTTTTGTGGTTGTACTTCTTCAGTAGCCTTCTTTTTCCAGAGTCAATTGTCCCTGAAAGTTAATAACAATAGTGACAGCCTCAGCTTTGCTACCTAAAATTCTCTATATCAGAATTTCATTGATGATTACTAACTAAATGAGCAAAAAATAGGCTGTACCTCACATGAGCTTTAAAAAGCTAGTGTTAAATTTTTTAATGAAGGAAAAAAACTATTCAGCAAGGACTGTATATTTTTTATGTTTTCTTTTTTTGCTTTCAATGATTAAAATTAAAAGTCACTTAGAAGCACTAGGAATGACCACAGAAATGATTATTATGCTATTTAGACAACCTCTCTCAACCTTAGCTGCCATCACACATCTTGTTATCATCTGTCACATAAATTTAAGAGGATACTCTTAGTCTGAAGCAGTACCATCTGCCGTATGCTGCAAGGTGTGCTGAGGGTGTTTTCATAAAGGCGTGCTGTCTCCACTGACTCACTGTTAGACTAAAGCCTTGAGTGTGTGTCTCCAACAGACCAGACTATTCAGAGAAGCTAATTTGGTCAAAGTTCTCGAAGGTCACATATCAGATTTCAAAGGAACAAGATACATAGCCCCTGAATTATCATGACCAGCTTTACTAAATTGGTTATTATTATTGTATCCTCTCTTTCTGAAGAAGGCATCAGATGTGCGAGTTTATGTGCTCTTCACCCTTACACAGAGTTGCGGTTAAATCGTTTCCCCACCATTCCATGCTAAATCTTTGGCCTCCTCCTGGGGAAGGGGCTTTGTTACTGCCTGTTGTTTTTTTTTCTGCCACTTCTGGTGCAGTTAATTTCATGGCTGACTTTCTGTGCTGCCTTCTTCCACCTGTTCCAATCATTGCCTTTTATGCCTGATCTTTTTTTTAGATGAGTGGATATATTTATAACTTAGACGATTTTATCTATAAATCTGTGAGGCCCTTTGGATTCCATCTGTCACTTTGATCAGCATAATTTACCTTGGGTTTCGTAAGAAATTTAATGAAAACATATGACTCTGTGAGATACCACCTGCTATTCTTCCCTGTGGTCCAAAGGTGATGTAAACCATTTGAAAAAAAAAAAACCCAAATGGAAAGAATGTCTGTCAAATGAGAAAACTCAGCAACCATGTTCCTAAGGAACATGACTCAAATCAGATTTATGACTCAGAATTTTTTTCCATTTTCCCATCCAAAGAAAGATCAGATTTACAATTTAACTATAGCCATATTTTTCTTAAAATGCCAACTGCTTCTATTTGTATCTTTGTCTCCACTTCTTTTCAAGTGAATGAAAAAGATAGGTCATGTAAGAATTAGAAATCTCGAAGTATGCATTATTTGTATGTATGTATGAATATATATACGTTATGTTCCCTAGAAGATTTAAGGTGGATATACGCTTCAGTATTTCACTGCCAGTTTACATCTTTGCCCATATCCTGGCTCAACCTTGGAGGAGCCAACTTGACGTGGAGGAACAAGTCAAATTTACTCTCTCTTTCTGAACCTTGCTTACAACTCTTTTCTTTTAGTTGCTTTCTTTGCCTAATCCTATTTCATTGTAATCATTAATTTTAATTGCATTAATCCCAGCATTCCTTTAATATGGGTGTAAATGTTTTACACTGGTTTTATTCTCTTTGTATAAATTTTAAGGATGTGTTATTCTACTGTGCCCTATTTTCCTTACTGGAATGTGAATTATGTCAGAAAAAGAACTTTATTATCAAAAAATTACTTTTCTTCTGACTATCCCACATTATACCGTACCACATAGTAGGTATAAAAAAACTACCATTGAAATCATTACTTAAACATTGAATCTAACCTTCATGAAACAACAGTGACATATATCTGAAGAAAAGGTGGTTTTCTAATGTAAACTAGAGAAACACAGAATTTTCCAAATAAAGTGGTTCTGCCTGTAGTAAACTAAAGATTTGAGCTTTAATTACATAGATACATTTTATGTTTTAGATTTTAAATTTTCTCTAAAGAAGAAAAATATTTTAATAAATTCCTATTGCATCTTTTATTACCTATCTTTTTCTCTTTGAATCAACAAACATTGAGATCTATTTAGAGGAATCCCTTAATATTTTATCTGAGTTTATTAAAGCTAAATTGTTATATTTATTAAAGGTAATCATTATGGTTTGACAGTAATCTGTATACTGTTCCTTTCTGTATCTCTCTTCTTTGTCTATTCTCTTGACTTTTATTTAGCAAAGTAAAGCCCATTTTCTTAAAAGCTTGTGTTTCTTATTGTTTTCCATCTATATTACCATATGTAATAAATTAGAAAATAAGAATGAATATGTCTGCTCATTGGTAATATTAAAAGGGAGACTCAGTGTAGATTTCCTCAGTTGTCCTCATAGATTAATCTAAAAACAAAAGCAAAAGACACTATCAGTAGCAAAACCTTGTGGGTTAAAGTCAAGTCCTTTGTTGTTGTCTTCTTTTCTTGCTCCCCTTAATTTATGTGTATTATAAACAAAGATAAAGCAGGTATGCACATATGAAAGCAGTTTAGTTTTTATTTTTAAAGACTATCTGTATGGCTGGTTTGAGAGTGAGGTACGTATAATTTCGTTATTGAAGACTAAAGATGCTGAAAGGAAAAGGATAAATTAGGGAAGCAAAGATAGAAAGTTGGTTGGGGTAAGGTCAGGAATTAAGGGGACTTCTGTTGTTCTCTAGGAAATGTGAAATTTAATTTGCAATTAATATCATATCTTGCCCTAACCTTGTTGTTGACATTCAGTACATTTCGGTTAGGAAAAGCCAGAGTTCTCGAGTTGGTCCCTCCTGACCTCTCCCATGCCCTTGCTGCAGCCCCACTCTCTACCCTGCCTTTGCTGTCACCACACTCTCGAGGCACGTTCCCAACTCAGAATGTTTGCTTTTGCTCTTCCCTCTGTCTGAAATCTTCTTCCCTCAGAAATCTATTTGCTTAATGATGTAATCTTTTCCACTATTTGTTGAAATCTTGCCTGCTTCCGAGACTTACCTGATTACCCCATGCAGTACTGAAATCTGCCCACCTTCCCTCCATCCCTGGCTCTCCTCATATTCCTGCTTTGCTCTACTTTTTCTTATTATATAATTTTATATAATTTGTTACTTTTATTGTTTGTTGTATGTCTCGCCCACTAGAATGTATGCTTCCCAAGGACAGGGTTCTAGTCTGTTCATTTTATGGACAAATCCCTTTATCCGTGCACAGCATGGAATAGATATACAACAAATATTTGTTGAACTGAATTGAACCATTACTCAAAAGGAGGCCACACAAGAGAATGTGAGTGGATTGGCACAAATCTTTCACCATTACTAGAAAATTAAATTTTCAACATGTCTTACGTTTGATGAGTTACTAGCATCATTTTCACGTGGAGAGGAGAGCCATAGGATGCGGTGAGTGATGAATACCTGATTTTCTCAGGTCTCATGAACAGATCATCCCTTGGGAGGCTAGAGATAAGCAGTAAAGTTGGGATGTTACATAAAGTAATCCAGTTACATTTCATGCAATTTGGTAGCAAATATTTCTTGAGCTGATAGATTTTCAAGTTCTATTATTTAAAGCTGTAACAAAATTTGTGTTACATTTGCCATAATCAAGACATAAGAACAAAATAATAATTTATATTACCAAGATGATCACATTCTGGTTAACTCAATTTTCCATCGTTTGACTGTTATTTTTATTTCATGAACTGTAAAGCAAGGCAGAATTAACACAGCATGCCCTGATTTTGGTTTAACCATGATGTAGTGATTAATTCTTAAGACTGTTTTTCTTTGTGGCATACACAGATGGTGACTCATTTTTTTTTTCACATCTTCAGTCAAAATAATACCACATCTACAGTATACATGGTAAAGACTGCCACATTTGTGAATAGAAAACAAAATAAGCAACTGTTAAATTTATTGTTAACCAGTATGGTTAGATTGGGATGTATAGAAATTTGAATGGAAAAAAGGCTCATCCTGAGTACATGGTGGCGTGGTATCACCTCGGGTGAGTTCGCAGCCATTTCTTCAGAGGCCTCGCAGAATTTCTCACTTCAGTGAGATCACCATGGTTCACGATCTGCCTCTCAGCTCAGGAAGTTCAGAAACCTGATTTCCCAGCCCACCAAGCCCACGTCTCAGGGCCATGAGCAAGCAAAACCTGGGTGTTGAGATCAACCCTTGGCCCCATCAACTGCATTTGCTGTGGTCATTGGCAAAGTTCCCCACCTCCCCTGAGGCTTAGTTTTCCCTCTTGAAAGATGTGAAAAATAATAACAGTACCTACTTCATAGGGTTGTTGTGATGGTTGAGATAAAAAATTAGAAAACAAAATTACTTTTATTAAGTGATATAAATAGTAACTATAACTTCTTCTCCCCAGGCAGGTTGATTAGGGCCAATAATTTAGTTAAAAGCTATGGGCTGTCAAATTTGGTTTAATATTAGAGGGAACATGTAATAGTTGGAATTGTCCAAAAATAATATATGTAAAATTCTTAGCACAATGTTTGTACATAAAAGTCAGTAGTTGTTGTTCTTGGTTGTTTTTGTTTATAGTTTTTGCGACCTGTCACTCTAAGCGCATGGGCACATGTGCTTAAGTGTATAGATTTCTGCCTTAAGTGGGAAGATCGTTTAGAATTAAAGATTCTCCAAAGTGTTCCAACTTCAGGATTCTCTGAAAGTACTAAAGAAACTGTATTTCGTTTTAGCATTCAGATCTGCTCTGGATCATAAAATTCAGTGATTCAGTGATAATTGTGGTCACTATGAGTCAGTTGAAAGTGTTTAAGCATCACATCATATAATTATACTTGACCCAGAGGAAGAAACTTCTCATTTAATGTTTTAAACTATTTTGTTTTGCATAAACTTTAGCTTTCCCCTGCTCCCCAAAGTTTATTTCATCAGAAGCTCAAGAGACAGTTAGCAGGGTGATTAATTCAAGAGAAAAAAAATTTCACAAAAAGTTTGTATTTGCCTTGCATTATATTCCCTGTGTTACATATTAATTGTACAGTCAGCTTCAAAGCAATGATGTAGGTCCATGAATGGTGTAGGTCCACGCCCAAGATTTGAACCTGCGAACCTGGGCCACCAAAGCGGAGTGCGCCGAACTTAACCACTAGACCGTGGGAGCAGCCCCTGTACCATTTTTAAAGACCTAGTTTAAGTTGCCTGTGTATGTCACTGTTCTGTCATACCTCTGTCTTTTTACATACTTTTTGTTCCACCGTTTTTGCTTATTTAGTTCTTGCTTGTCTTTCATAAGTCAGCTGAAATATCTCAACTATCCCTGTCTAGATTTAAGAAGCTTCCTATATGGTTCCTTAGCAGGGATACACCCTAATAGCATGTATCACACTGAATTGCAATCACATTTGTTCATCTGAGTTAGCACTAAGTCTTGGAGCTACCAGAGGTCAAGGACTGGGTTGTTTTTCTTTTCCTGTATAACATCTATCATAATACATAATAGGTACTCAGAGTGTAACAGGCTTGAGAGTGTAAAACTAACAATTCTTCATAAATGAGCAAAACATACGTAGAATGATTGTATATTTGGTCAATGTTTTTGGGCAAGCTTTAGTATGACATATGTATTTTAAGGGTAAAAGGGTTTTTTGTGTAGGAAGTAAAAGTTTAGCTTTGTGTATGTCTCATACTTAATGTGTGATTTAATCAGCAAGCATTTATGTTGTTTTCTGGTTGCAAATAGTTAAGGATGTAAACAACTAATAATTATAGCCTTTTTTTTATTTATTAAATTCTGCATTATGTAAACATTTGGATTACTCCAGACCTATAGTCTCTGCCCAGTAGAATTTACAACCATTATAAATCTCGCGTGTGCATAGAGAGTAATAAAGAGATGCTACAAGTAAATGCAAGAGAAGTAAAACGCTGAGTTCATTTTAGTGGTGTTTATGATCAAAGTGACCCTGGAGAATTTATGTGGTAGAGATGTTATTTGGAAATAGGAATTGGGCAAAGGAGAGACTGAGGATATACCCTGAATGAGAGCAGGTGCCGTGAAACGACTGAGCCGGCAGCAGAGGCACCATGCTATCCACCTCCCCCTCCCAGTTCTCCCCTCGCCCATCCCACAGACATACTTGGCTGATTTACTAGGCAAAATGCATTTCGGTTCAGTTTATTTTAGAAAACATTTCTTGACCAGGTTAAAATGCTAGGCACTGATTCTTCAGTTTCAGTAAAACATACCTAAATAAAATTCTGTCCGTAAGAAATTGTTAGTGTGTGAGTCCATTCATATGAAGTATCTAAAGCAGTCAAACTCACGGGAACAGAAAATAGAAAGGTGGTGGCCAAGGGCCGGCAGGGGAGGGCGGGGTATTTGTGTTTACAAAGTGTGGAGTTTCAGTTTTGCAAGATTAAAAAGTTTCTAGAGATCTTTGCACAGCACTGTAAATAAACTTAACATTATTGAACTGTACACTTAAAAATGGTTGATAGTAAATTTAGTGTTATGTGTTTTTTACCACAGTAAAAAAAGAAATTGTTAGTAAAGTTTTTATAGATGAAAACTTCAGTAAAAGTTTTTTAAAGATTAGTAAAATATCATTTAATGTTAGAGACTAAAATATTTTATTATTTTTATAATTGAATGAAATATATAGTCCGTGTAAAGTGCGTGGAATAGTAAGTGCTCAAAAATGTTATAACTGAATACAGTAACTGACTTTTTAATGCAATTTGCTGTTAATTCATTTTAAACTGCTTTTACTGACAGGATATTGACGTCATAACTCAAAATGATCTGATACATATTCACAAGGGCTATTTATAGACAGAGAGAACACTTTGAGGCCATAAGGAAACTTTTAATATAAATATACATTTTTTCAGGAATATTTTATGCTTTGGCCTAAATTTCCCTGGAATAGCTACCCTCCTCCTCTCTTTATCTCTTGTTTGTATTTTTTCTCCTAAATGTAAAACACAAAAGAATTTGCTTTTAAATACATCTTTTACACAGTACTGAGCGGTCATAAATATTAGGTATTAAAAGGCGTATTTTCTTCTAACTTAGAAATTATCAGAAAGTGACTTGATTTGAATCCCTTGTCTTTTTGACATTTAAAAATAATTCTTTAAATACAAGGTTGAATAGTTGATATGCATTCAAATCTTATCATGGGTTCAAATCGTCAAAAAAATTAAAAAATGATTTTTACTGTTTCCATCAAGAGAGAACACATGTTAAAAATTAAGGAAGCATAATACCTTCTTATTTTGATTATGACACATCAAAAAAACCACCAGATGACTTCGATCAATGTTAATAACAGTAACACCAACCCCAACAACAGCTAAGACATTTTTGAGGTATGTACCAGGCTCTGTTCTAAGTGCTTTTACATTCTTTTAGTCCTCAAAATAGCCCTAAGAGATTCTTTGAGCTATTTACCCCCACTTTTCAGATAAGAAAACAGAGGCACAGAGAGATTAAGTAAATTTTCATAGCTACCTCACTAGAAAGAGACGGGGTTGAAATTCAAATCCAGACAGTCTGGCTGCAGAGCCCGTGGTCCTAGTCATCAGAGGCATTCCTCTCTGATGAGAAGGAATGGTATCCAGATATGGCACGTCAAAGAACATGGCGTCTGTGGTACATTCTAAGTTCAAACATTTTATAAGTGCAGCTTTTGGTATAATGGTGAAAATAGAAATAACAATAACTGTAAGCTTTTGGCTGACTTTTAAACATGTAGCCACGGAGATAAGCAGAACCCTAATGACTGAAAAAGCAATTATGGAAAACTGTGTGATTGAGTTGGAAGCTATGCATTTTCCTCTTTCCATAAACCTTGTGACTTCCCTAAACAAACAAAACAGTTTAATGATATTTTGTGGTATTTGAGTTATAAACAAGTAGAAAATTTATGTGAATTCAATGGAAGTTTCATTCAGTGGGCATGCCTTGCTCTCTCCTTTTCCTCCCTTTCTTCACGTCTTTACTCGTCACCTTCTCAGTGAAGCCTTCCCTGCATCCTTCAGTTTTAAATTGCACCCCTCAAGCTGCCTGACTTTCCCTATTTCCTTTCTCTGCTTTATTTTTCTCTACACTGCTTATTACCCTATAACATGTTATGTCATTTACTTCTTCTTCTGTGTTATCTCCCACAAATACGGTATCAACTTCATGAGGACAGGGATTTCCATTTACTTGGTTCACTGCTGTATCTCCAGAGCCTGACTCCTAAATAAATATTTGTTGAATGCATTTGGTTTATATTTGGTTTCAAAATAGTTCACACTAAGATTTAGCTGGTAGTTAACTCGAGTTAAAGCTTTCATGCTTTTTGTTGCATTTGAAAGAACAAAACAGAAGAAACAAATTTACTTGGTTTTGAACAGTCTCTGATACATGATAAGTTTTTAATAACTTATGTATTATACTTTGGTGGTTAAGGTTGTTGTGTTAGTTTTATAATATATTGTACTCCCATTTACATTTTTTCATTCTCATGCTAAGACGAGAGAAAACAAGAATATATCCCACAGGGGGCCAACCTGGTAAGGCATAGCACTTAAGTTCACGTACTCTGCTTTGGTGGCTTGGAGTTTGCTGGTTCAGGTGCTGGGCACAGACCTACACACTACTCATCAAGCCATGCTGTGGCAGCACCCCACGTAGAAGAACTAAAAGTACTTACATCTAGGATATACAACTATGTAATGGGCTTCGGGGAGAAGAAAAAAAAGAGGAAGATTGGCAGCAGATTGGCAGCTCAGGGCTAATCTTCCTCAAAAAAAAAAGAAAAAGAATACAAAAAAAGGATATGTCCTACAATTACACATATTAAATTGTAAACACGCAGTAGGTTTCTTTTGAAATTATATTCTACTTTACAAGAAGATTTCGTCCAGCTAAAGCACTGGAAATCATCACATTTCTTTTGCCTTTTGTTCCTAAGTTTAATCTTAATTTAGATTGTTTGTATGTCACCTTGATAGGAATTGTTTTTTTGTAAAAACTTAAAAAGGATTGAACACATATTTTATTTTTCTTTAGAATCATCTCATACCTCTAAAATGCATTGGTTGCCATTAAATGTTGATTTACAACTAGGTATTATTATTCAATGAGGAAGAAAAATCATTGATTGTCTGGAATTTTAAATGCTGGAAGACCAGCCTAGAGAGGTAAAACATTTTCCCAGACATCTTTTTGAATAGAAAGATAGCTATTTTAATTTGATAGTTTGATTGATTTTAGCAATATAATGCTGTATGTAGGAAAAGGGCATGCCATAGACAAAGAGGGCTTAATGTGAATGTTCACTTTACTGTGGGTTCTCAGCCATACCAATATTTTTATAGGGGTTAAATTAACTTTTCCTCTGGGTAAGCTATACTGATATACTGGAAAGCAAATAAATGATAGTGAGGGTAAAGGAAAAACAACCAAACCACATATTGTTGACCAGTATACAGTGAGAAAAATTAGCCCAGTCTTCTGTAGCTATCACACATCCTACCAATGACTTTTGTAAACTTAGTCAAAGAAAATATTTTGGGCACCTTAAATTATTTTTATTCAACAAACACATCGAGCACCTATATGTGCCAGGCATTCACTTTGCTCAGTGCTCTTAAGGAGCTCAGTGTAGTTGAGGAGAGAGACAAATAAACACATTTCAAGAATCCCTGTAGGGGAAATGAGTTTAGAGTACTGTAAGAAAATATAGGAAATAGTATACCTAATAAATAATATGGGGGAGATGAGTTTTCAGAGGAGACCTTTCTCACTTGTCTCTTCTGGCCTTTTGAAAAGAATAGTTTAGTATTAACTGTTCTTTTTCTTAAGTGCCAAACCATATGAAATTAAAATTAGGGCAGATTTTGTTCACTTTGTTCATTTTGATTCACTATCATCTCTCGATATTTTGAAAAGTTATATTAAATTTCCATGAAATTGGCTTTAATCATGGGGTAAGGCTGCCTAAATCTGCATACATATCTGGAAAGCTTTCAAAGCATTTTTTTACAAGTGAGTGTTTCAAGTTTAAAGACTTAGACACCTGGTCTCAACACCTTTTAATGTGCCAGATGTAAGAGCTTTCCAAGACAGACTCTTAAATGCTTCTAGAAAGCTAAATTTCAGAAGTACAGACTCATATTGAAGACTTCATTTTATGAGATGAATGTTAAAGCAAGTTGACAAATGATATTTAAAAATGTTTTGTTACTCCTCAGCAGGTATCAAATATTCTTCCTTTTAACTCTTTCATTAATTCATTCATTCACTCAACAAACAGTGACTATTTGCTATATATGCCAAGTGTTGTTCTAGGCACTCGAGATACAGATAGATTTTTATTAACTAGTATTATCAGACTCACCTGCACAGAGTTATGTTACAATCAACTAATACCCAATTATACATTCATGGTGAGGCAAGGGTTATAAAAATTCTGTCCCATTTGCATGTGTTTAGCCAATGTGGTTGTTGGATCAGTTCTTTCACTGTTGTGGGCAGGTTTTTTTGTTTGTTTGTTTAACTTATTCACCATCTTGCAAAACATGAGCAGCAGAAAGAGCAATTGGAGGAGCCAAAAATTGAAATAGGTAAGACTCCAAAAGATACATCTAGTAGATACTGCATGTAGATGTTGTTTGTAAAAGTCTTAGTCATTATGACTTCAAATATTTCCTCTGTTCCTTTCTCTCTTCTTCTGGTATACCCATTATGCATATGTTATACCTTTTGTAATTGTCCCACAGTTCTTGAATATTCTCTTTTTTTTCCTCTCATTGCATTTCAGTTTTAGAAGATTCTATGGACATTTTTTTAAGTTCACTAATTCTTTCCTCCTCTTTGTGTAGTTTACTGATGAGCCCATCAAAATCAGTCTTCATTCATCTTACCATGAGTTTGATTTCTAGCGTTCCTTTTTGATTCTTTCCTAGAGTCTCCACCTCTCTCTTACGTTACCCGAATGTTGTTGCGTGTTGTGCACTTCATCTGTTAGACCCTTTAGCATATTAATCCTAGTTATTTTAAAATCATGGTCTGATTATTCCAAAATCTCTACCATGTCTGAATCTAGTTCTGATGCTTGCTTTGTCTTTTTGGACTGTATTTTTGCCTTTTGCATGCCTTGTAATTTTTTGTTGAGAGCTGGACATGATGTATGGGGTAAACGAAACAAAGGTAGACAGGTCTTCAGTGTGAGGTTTTTGTTCATCTGGCTAGGACTTAGGCTGTGTTTCCTGTTTGCTGTAGCTGTGGTGTTATAGGCTAACATTTCCTCAGTGTCCTTGCTTTTGTCTCTCCTGTTGTCTTTGGATTTTCCTGCATACTCCTTAAATAGAGTCAGAAGCTTTCAGTTTTCATCTGTAATCTCCTGTTGTTATAATGGAGCCTGCTGAGGCGGTAATAAGATGTGGGAAGAGGAAGCATGCTACAGTCCTGTGTTTAGGTCTTGGTCTTTTAGTGAGCCGAAGATGGATATTTCCCATCCCCCGTTTTGAAGGCTGGCGGGAGCTGGAGTTGGGTATTTCCTTTCCCCCACATTGAAGGCTAGGGAGGCCTCTTTAAGAAGAACAGAGAACTCTGGGTGTATTTCAAAATGGTTACTTTTCCCTTCCCTCTGCTGGAAGCATAAGGGGATTTTTCTCTAATCTTCACAGAGAGAACCTGGTAAGGTTCCTGGAGGTAAACTGGTGGGGCCGGGGTGGGAGGGTACCCTCTAAGACAGGGCTCCCTGGGAGTTTTTAACTCTCCAGTTGGTCTACACTGAGCTACCAGCAATTCATCAGTTACAGTTTAAACCATTGACACACAGACTGGCTCCAGTTACAGGATCTGCTTCTGGCCTTCTGCTCCCAGTAAGCTGTGTTCTCTCTATTTGCCAATTTGTCTCTCCAGTTTTGGGGGCTGCATGATTGGTCTGAGAAGAGTTGTGAATTTTGAGCTTGCTCAGCTTTTTCGTTTTTGTGATGACTGGAGTGTCGACTTCTAAGCTGTTTGCATGTCAGAGCAGAAACCCTGACCCTAGATTCGAAGCCTGGGATGCAGATTCAAAGCCTGGGATGCAGATGGTGGGAGGATCCCAGGAGACAAGGAAGCTTTCTGGCACACTGAATTGAATTCTAAATCCTATTTTTGTTCTCAGTTTTAGTTTGACAGCCCAGACTATGACCTTGCCTTAGCGGGTCCTGTGTGAATCTTTTCCCCATGTTGTGTTACTTTAAACTCCACAGTGTCCTAACTGTTCTGCCACAAGCTCGCTGAACCTCCGATCTTCCTTGACCTGTGATTACCCACAACTAACACACTTGTGGGCATGTGAACATTGATTTTCAGGTGTTTTCTGCAAATGTAGAATTATTGGTTGATTCTGATTAAAGTGGGGCTGAGAGCAAGGCCTGTTGGGGGGTTTAGTTTCAGATTCAAAAGCCATTGAATTTCACACATTATAAAAGAAGTTGTAGTAATTAAGCGGTTGGCATTACACATCTTCTCTCTTACAGTGAGCAAATATAAATATCCTGTTTACAAAAGACAATGTAATGGATATCTAAGTGGCTAGGCTTATTTTAATTATTTAGTTTACAAAATATATTAAAAGTTATATGTGAGAAAATGTTTATTGCTATATTTTCTTCTAAAGAAATGCTGTCATTCACCTAAGTCTTTCTTTGAGCCAGGATTCAGTTTATTCAAAACAGATGACTATCTGTCTTAAGACTTTGTTATTGTTAGTGCAGTTGAGTGAATTCTGGCTCCTAGAGACCCTGTGTACGGCAGAGTGGAACCCTGCCTGAGTCTTTTTGCACCATCCCGCCCGCTTCCGGCGCTCTGCCAGACAATGCTCTTCTGCTATTTACAGGGTTTTCATGGCCAGTTTTTTGGAAGTGGGTGGCCAGGTCCTTTTTCTTAGTCTTTCTTAGTCTGGAAGCTCTACTGAAACCTGTCCACCATGAGTGACCCTGTTTCAAATACCCCTGGTATAGCTTTTAGTATCACAGCAACATGCAGCTGTCACAGTATGACAGCTGACAGATGGGCACTGTGGTTCCCTGACCGGGAAATGAACCCAGGCTACGGTGGTGAGAGCACTGAATCTTAACCACTAGGCCACCAGGACTGGCTGTCCTAAGACTTACTGTACTGGAATTCATTCTAAAAATCTTTACTCTCTTAACAGTTTATTGTAGGGCTAGAGAACTGTACCATATAAGTTATTAGTCTCTTTCTTGTTGCTATTTGTTATTAGCAGGAGAACTTTTTGAGATTAATAGGTAAATAAAAATACATTTTTCATCCTTTCTTTTTAATTTAACCATGGACATGAACACTTGTCAATATCATAAGAAAAATCAGAATGGAAATTTAAAAAATCAGGTCATAAGCATAAAATAATTTCATATTCTCCTCCATATTTCAGTGTGAGCAGAATATTGGGGAACAGCAATATTTGAGTATTAGCACAACAGAGGAAAGGAGCCAAACGCTGGAAAGGTAGCAGTGAGGCTAAAGGATAAGAGTTTCAGGAAAGAGGATCAAGGGGGCAAACATAGCAGGGAATCAAGCCAAGTAAGGATTAAAAAATCTCCATGGAAAACTCAACTTTTTTCATTATAAAAATAGGATACTTGACATGAAGGGGTTAACAGGCGCTTAACCAAGTAAGGTCGCTAGGGCACACCTCTGAGTACAGTGAGATAGCTCTGGCAGAAAGAGACTTAATTGAATCAGCAGAGATGGTGTCATATAACCTTCATTTCATAGCACATCACATGAAGTAGACTCTTGTCAGCAGACACAACATCTTCTGACAGAAATGGTAGTGATTTTACCTGATTTGGCACTGTAATCTCCATCATCTGAATCTATTAGTGTAACTGTATTTAAAGAGCATAAGGGAAGATCAGCCTCAATCTCTTTTAGGTAAAAAAATGCTTCATCGTAGAAAAAAACTTCTTTGCAATTATGGAATGTTGTTTTTGATCATTGAATAAAGCTCAGATTTTAGGAATTTTTGTTGACAATGTAAGTTTTGAGTTGAGACAGTTGATTGTTTTATAACTTTTGAAATATTTTGTTAAAAATTGATAACAATGGAAAGTTTGGAGAGGAGTCTTTCAACCAAGATTCTTGTGAATTCAAGCTAGATAAAATAGCATTCTTGTATAATATATTTAGTCATTGTTTATATTTAACTGTGGTTTTGCAAAAGATTTGCTCATCAGAATATTAAAACCTTACTATATATCTTCTTGAGAGAAAATTGAAACTCTCATTTTAGAAACTAATATTGCAACTTTCTATCTTATCATTTGCCTTTATTCAAGGCGCTATTAGTTTTATAAGTTAATATACATGTAAAGATTAATTCTGTAAACGTATGTCAACATAAATTCTATAGCTATACAAGAATCATTTGCATATAGATAAAGATATGCTAAATATACACATGCTAAATCTGTCAGTAGAGACGAATTCTGTAAATACATGATCTGTAAGTCCTCAGTTTTAGAGGGAAGCTTCATCTTGGCTTTAGTTGCATGAATCGAATCCTTAGATTTAGGGAGCTGGCTGGAATAGTAGCTGACTGCATTGCCTTTCCAATTACCCCTAAAAGGGGCAAAGCACAGCTTCCCTGAAACGAGAACCATAGGGATATTTGAAAGTGTAATGTGTAAGTCTCCCCAACTTTAATCCTGATATGCTTTCTTTCACTTTCTCCCATTGCAGATAGCTTAAAAAAAATCTGTCATGTACTTCTGTGTTAGGGCCTAGAATGTTGTGTTTGGATACAATTAAAAGTGTGTTGTACACAAATTATCTACTGTAACGTTTGAAATTGGTACTTTTTAAAATTTAGCACAGAGCAATGTGAAGTTTAAGGTAGTATATTGTGTTTCAGGAAAAAAATCCTTCTTTGTCTGTTAGGTTTTCATGACAGTGTTAAGACTTTTCTATGCCATTTTTTTAAAAGGAAATTTTGTGGATTTGTTTATTTATTTATTCGGTGGCCGTACTAAGGATACTTCATATTCCTGTCTCTAGGGTCCTTTAGTCTATCTGATGAGTTGGTTTAATGATGTCCACATTTTTAGTGTCTTATACTCTGATTATGAAATTGGAAAGTTTTACTTGAAGTTATTACCTCCTTTCTTTTCCCTCTTGTTTTACATTGCTTGGTATGTGGAGAATGTGGAATGTCCCATAGTTGATATTTTGCTTACATTCAGCATTGCTCTGAATCTGTGTTCTCCTTTATTGAAAAATTTCTTCTTAACTGGGGGTTTGAAAATATAGACCTTACCCTTTTTTTTTCAAAGACCACAGAATCCACAAAATATTATTGTTATCAGCTTGTGGGAAAACAAGGTGACTAATACAGCTCACAGGAGAGAGAGGAGCGGGGGCTTCTTTACCACACATGTGCTCCTGATTTGAGCATTGCTCAATCAATTTCAGCTTTCAAAAAACCAGTTGCAGCTTCCATGTGGCTCAGTTGTAGCCACATTCTCCTTTTTTCCTCTCAACTGCCATATACCTCTTTTCTCTTATGATCTGATAGAGCCACCCCTCAGAAGAGAATACTTGGTGCATTCCTAAACTATGTCTATAAATCGTCATTTGACTGACTTCTTTTTAAAATTTTTACCCCTTTTCAATTGTATGGAAACTTGTGAAGTTTCTTGCTATTTAATAAGTCCAGCTTTGAAAAGAGTTAGAGCTGTATCAATAAATAATACTGAGATAGGAATATCCCCAATTCATGAGCTTATTCCTTCTGAAGACCTTTTTGTTTTGTATTGCCACAAAGTCAAAGGTCCTTTCCTGAAATTTTGTGCAGGATCCCTTGTTAGGTTTCTTTTTACTTCTTAGCGTGGCCATAAACTTCTCCTTGTTTGAGATTAACTCAATTTGTTGGCTTTGATGATACATATACCTTGTTTTGACTTTAAAAATTTTTCACTCCAAAAAACGACATCCTTAATTTATTTATTAGTATAGAAAAATAATTAACTCTTACAAGTTTGATCTATATTATAAACTGTTGAACAACTTAGAACCTTTCTTACCCTGTGTTAATAGTTGCATGTGCCAGGTCTTTCAGTATTTTTTGCAACTCTTTTTAGGCTGTGAAAAGATACTTCCTAGTTAAATAAGAATGATAAATTCCACATATTATGCATCCTCTTCTCAGAGATTGTCGGTTTGCAATAGCATGTTTGAGTTCTGAGAACTCAAATGCTGAGTGAAGAAACCTGTTTTATTTTGTTTTGCCTAGAGTTTCTTTTCTTTTCTTTGTTTTCTTTTCTTTTGGTGAGGAAGATTGGCGCTGAGCTAGCATCTGTAGCAATCTTCCTCTATTTTGTATGTGGGATGCTGCCACAGCATGGCTTGGTGAGTGGTGTGTAGGTCCACACCCAGGATCCAAACCTGTGAACCCTGGTCCACCAAAGCAGAGCACGTGAACTTAACCACTATGCCACCGGGCCGACTCCTTGCCAAGAGTTTCTTAAAACCATTTGGACAAGGATTGCTATTTTTGCAGAATCTCAGTTAACATACTATATGGCACAAAGTTCTGAGAAACCCAGTTTCTCAGATGTTTCTGATCACTGAAGGATGTAGTGACACTTTGACCAGAGGAAAGTATAATAATTAGATAGGATTTCTGCTGCATAAAAAAATCCAGGTTTTTGGTTTTTTAATTTTTTTTTTTTACGATTGGCACCTAGCCTATCAACTGTTGCCAATCTTCTTTTTTTTTTTTAAGGATTGGCACCTGGGCTAACAACTGTTGCCAATCTTTTTTTTTTTCTGCTTTATCTCCCCACACCCCACCTGTACACAGTTGTATATCTTAGTTGCAGGTCCTTATAGTTGTGGGATGTGGGACGCCGCCTCAATGTGGCCTGACGAGTGGTGCCATGTCCGTGCCCAGGATCCAAACCCTGGGCTGCTGCAGCAGAGCGTGCACACTTAACCACTCGGCCATGGAGCCGGCCCCTGGTTTTTTAATTTTGAGAGGGTTTTAGAGAGAAGAGGGATTTTGATCATTTACCCAGAAATCTGGAACCTGATCTGTTCTGGAGTTTAGCTAACAACTATAAAAAGAAATGAAGCATGGTAATTTAGAAGATATGTAAGAGCAGACATAGTCTGATAAGAAATATATTTTAATAATATGTATCTATGTCTAGAAAACCAAATAGGAATTTATTATGCAAATCAATTGGAGTATGGAAATATCACTCATTTTACTGATAAGACAGTACAAATCTTTTTTTCTTCCTACTACTTGCGCCAGCATCACTTTTTGATGCACTGTCTTGTTTTTTCTTTCCACTGAGTGGATTAAAGAATAGAATATATGATCTGTCTGCATAAATGCATTACGGAGATCTATAGGCCCAGACCTCTGGCTCTGTATTTCACATGGGGTTTTGGAACAGTACAGAGGTTATTGTTCTTGCTGAATTTTGGAATGAGACAGAAAATGTACTTCAAAAAGTTAATGGAGACTTTTATTTTTACAAGCATCTGCTTATTCTGGAAGTTTACATTTGGCCAAACTCCTGGTTGTAAAACTGAAGATAGGGGATAGAATCTCATTACAATAATGTTTGACTGGGTCATTCTTAAAGACTTAATGCTCTTCCAAATTCTCATTAACCTGGTCTCCGAGGACAAGAGTGCAAGAAGAATGCATTAGTTACTGAACTTTCCTGTTCTTTCTTCATAGGTAGATTCATTTTGGACTGTAATTATTCTGAGGTTTAGAAAATTGTCAATGAAAAAAGGAGGAAATGGTGGGTATTTCTGGGAGAATGATTTCAGGGAAAAAGAGTCAATTTAAAAAAGAATGGCTATATTTTGATTTCTTCAGTGTCTTGGGAAAATTTTATGATATTGTTTGACTGGTTCTTTATACCTCCCCTGAAGCAAACTAATAGAGCAGTCTCAAGGCTATGGAGTCTATAGACTGTGAAATCCAAAGGTATGCCAGACTTTATGGCAGACAAAGCATTTAATCAAAGCTTTCTAAGAATGTTCCTCAAGTGTTACAGTTAGTATTCCTATTCCTATGTTACCTGCATATGTAATTTTTTATAAGCAAAAAAATATGTATCAAGCACAAAAATAGAGAGAGAAGTTTTAGAATATAGATTAATCAGTAACAAAGATAATCAGATCAGGACTATTTATTCTCACTGAGTATTTTGAGGTCACCCTCCATTTACCCACGTGCTACAATTATACCTATCTGAATATACACACATATCTAAGGAAAAGACCCATAGATAGTCTCCAGTCATTGCTTACTCAGTCATAGTTTCTTATATCCTGAAGCTTAATCACAACCCTTGTGATAAATAAGGAAATGACACTGGGCAAACAATAGCCGAGGTTTATTGAGTGCTAATATGCCAGGGGTTGTTCAAGGGCTTATGTTAATTTAATCTCTCAAACCTGTGAGGTAGGTACTATTATTATTATTCCCATTTTAAAGATGAAGAAACTGAGGTATAGGGAAATTAAATAAACTGCCCAAAGTCCAGAGGTAACAAGTAGAGCTGGGATACAAATCCAAGCAGTATGATTCAGCAGAGGCTGGAGTTCTAATCCATTCAATTGTGATAGAAGTGTGAGTTCTCCTTGAAGTAGTGCCTGGGATAGAGTTGAAGTATGAGAGGTGTATTGGGGGTTACGCCTGTGAAACATAAACAGAGAAAGAGAAGGATTGGGTGGGGAATCCTTCAGACCTTAATGCTCATCTGAGAAGCAGAAGAGGGCAGCAATTCAAGATACAGTAAATCAAGATAGTGTGACATTGGTAAGAGATAATAGAACAATAAAACAGAATAGATCAGTGGGAAAGAATAGCAAATCCGGAAGTAGACCCATGTATATATGGTTAATTGATCCTAGATAAGGTACCAAGTACCAAGGTAATTCAGTGGGGATAGGATAGTTCTTTCAAGAAATAGTCTTGGAATGATTAGATATCCACAAGGAAAAAAATGAACCTTAACCCTTATCTCACACTTACCCCTCAAAAATTAACTCAGAATGGATCATAGACCTCAATGTAGAACTAAAACTATAAAACTTTTAAAAGACAATATAGCATACATTGGGTTTGGCAGACATTTCTTACAGAAAGCACAAGTCATAAAAGAAAAAATTGTTAAATTGGACTTCAACAAAATTAAAAACTGTTGCTCTTCAAAGGACACTATTGAGGAAATGACAAGGTAAGCCACAGATTGGGGAAAATAGTCATAATACATATATCTGATGAATGACTTCTATCCAGAATATATATATATAATACATATATATTATATTATATATATATTATAATATATATTATATATGTAATATATATTATATTATATATGTAATCTCTTACAATTCTATAATAAGACAAAGAACCCAGTTTTTACAATGAACAAAAGATTTGAAACAACACTTCACAATGATCACTATGCACATGTAAGCTCATTAATCGTCAGGGAAATGCAAATTAAAATCACAGTGAGATACCATTACACACTCATTAGATGGCTAAAATTAAAAAGACTAATGATAGCAAGTGTTGGTGAGCATTTGGAGAAACTGGAACTCATACTTGGCTGGTGGGAATATAAAATGGCAGTCACTTTGGAAAACTGTTCAGCAGTTATATTCCTATAAATATGTATATAAGTATATGTTTATATACTTCTCATACTACCAAGCCAATTTCATTCCTTGTTATTTTCAAAAGAGAAATGAAAATTTATAAATATTCATAGCAGCTTTATTTGTAATATCCCCAAACTGGAGTCAACCCAAATGCCCGTTGACGCAAATTTCTAGATGTCACAATATGCCCAAATAGTGGCAGAGCCATATAATGAGATACCATTCAGCGATAAAAAGGGACTGTTAATTTATGCAACAACATGGATGAATCTCTCAAAATCATGCCGAGAAATGGAAGCCAAATGTAAAAGGTTTTATTTATATTATTCCATTTATATGACAATCTATAAAAGGCAAACCTAATCTCTGGTGATAGAAAATAGATCAGTGGTTGTCTGGGGCCAGTGTTGGGCTGCGGATTGACCAGAATGGATACAACAGAGTTTTTTGGGGTGTTGTGAACGTTCTATATCTTACTTGTAGAGGTGGTTACACAAGTGTACATTTATCAAAACTAATCAAATCATTGACCTAAAATGGTGCTTTTTATTGTATGTAAATCGTTAAAGTTGATTTTAAGGAAAGCAAGGCACAGAAAAAGTCAGCCTAACAAAACTATTACAGTACCTCATCATTTATCTAGGTGGCTTTATAGATTTTGTTATTTATTATTCAATAATTTAGATTTTCCAGTCACTTTCTTTATTTTCTCTTTTCTAAAGAACGTTCCACCTTTTGGCAGTTTCATTGTTCAGTATAAAACCAGTGGAGTACGAAAAACAAAAAGAAGAATGCAACATTTGAATTGGTCAGTTAGGCTCTTTGAGGAGAATGTTCAAACTATTGGCTTGTTATGAAAGGTTATCAGTTATCATGTATCTGTGTTCCTGTTCCCAAAATATTCCCCAATGGATTATCAGTGGTGAAGTGTATCACATATATACAATATTTATGTGTATACGTAAAAAGAAAAAAGATATGAGAAATTGATTCAGTATTTCTCTTGACCTTATTTTATCAGTCTAATATTGCTCACAAGTGAGAATGGAATTCCAATACTCTTACAAACATGACCATAATTGTCCTTCTTCAGAGGTTGTGTTTCTTGCACATCTATGGAAAACAGGTGGACCAAAATATTCCCATCTGGACAATGCAAAATGTATACACCTTGTCATGGGTATGTGCCTCATATCGTACTCGTAGTTTCATTCAGAAATCTCTCAGCAAAGAGGCTACAACTGTTCTCCTTCTGGACTGCACTGAGAGCAGAATTATCAGATTTTTATTTCCTCACTTTTACTAATCAGATTAGTAACAGAGTAAGACTTTTCATAACCTGAATATTTTGCATAATAATAGGTGGCCTGGGTTGTTAATCTGACTTCTGTTGAGTATATTTTTCCACTTCTTTTTATTAATTTAGAATTTCAAAAGGAGTTCTCAGAAGGGTAGTGGAAAGACTCAGAATTTGAGCCAAAACACTCAATTTGTAGGTGAAGAGGCAGAACTCCAATCCAGGTAATTAGATTGCAGGCCTTGGGATTATTAACTTCATTTTAAGTGTTCTTTTCTGTAAGTGTTGTTTTAGCATAGAAATTACTTGTGTTGGCTTATATTTCTCAGTGATACTAGAATAAAATTATTAGTTTACAAATGATAAATTATCATACTTCCATACATCCCTGTAGGAGTAAACTCGGTAAACTACCTAAAATCACCCATCCATCACAAAGATAGCTTTGTTAATCAGATTTCAGAAATATGTCAGTTTAGCAGAGACAGAATTGCGTTCATGAAAATTTAGACGCAAATATAAATGGACTTGTTAATTCAAAAAAGTATCAGAATCATTTAACAAAGGGTTTAATCCAAAGGGAAGTCAAAACAGTTCTTAGAACTACATCATGTTTTGTCCTGTTTAAACTTTGACATTAGTCCAGATGATTGTGTCAGAGAGGCCAGATTTGTAATTCACATCCGATTTGTGCCTTCAGCTATTTCTAAATGTATGGGTCTCAGATTTTTCCTGAATAATATGCATAGATTTCTACTATTCAGTGTCATAAGAATGGATATCATCTTTCAAAGTTTTTATTTTAAGTATTATACATGCAAAGTCCTTTTTCATTTTGCTTTGATTTTCAGGTTTCACTGTAAAATAATGTGATTGATTTTTTTAAACTAAGTTAGATGCGAAGGAGTGTTATCGCTTCCGAAGTGATACCCCGGAACTCTGTACAGGGACTACGGCTCGTGTTCACAGTGCTTTGGGAATACCTCTTTGAAGATTATCTTCAGAACCTGCAGCAATTCTTTTAAGTATCACAATGATGGCATTTAAGAAAAATCCTTTGAGGCTGATATTGATTCTTGAGAATAGTCAGAATGACAATATTGATCCCAGGCAGCATTTGGATCTTGTTCTTGTTCACAAAATATTTGTTCGAATCAATTATTGCTATTTAAGAAAGAGGGAAGAAAATTATCTACAAGTTAAAACTATAAAGCAATGAAACTTATTTTAAACACACTTTGCAAGTAGCTGAGCAGTTGTAGCATCACTGAATAGAGACATCGTCTGAAGGTCTGCACTCTGAAGGGTAGCATTCATATTCATTTGAGTATGTAAATTCTGACAAATTTCTCTGAAAATTTTCTGTATTTTTATAGCCGGAAATAAGTTGGAAGATATTTTCCCACATCAAAAAAGCCTGCTGACAGCATAAATGGCCCTGCACTTGGCCTTTCTGGCTTTTCTCTTAGGTGGCAGTACTCCCTCTGTCTGCTCCTGTAATCTTGGGTATTACTTAACCTTCCTGGGCATTACTTGTTGCTAAATGGTGTCTAGGGACCTTTCTAGCTCAAAAATTTTGTGACTCTGATAATCTACAGCAAAATAACATACAATTCTCTTTGCTGCTCAAAACTTGATCCCTAGTGTTTTGTGGAAGTTGATGGCTTTTAGAAATAAACAGTTTGATCTAGACGAAATTGAGAGGGAGACATAGATTTAGTGATTTAAATTACAGAAGTAAATGAGATGATTGAGGTTGGGGATAAGGTAATTACTGGAACATGCATTTGAGGAGACCTTTAATTCTCTATGGAAAGTTTGCAGATGGAGTTTATAAAAGCATTTTCTAAATTTTTTATATGAAGCCGTTCTGGCATGAGAGACTGTGCAGACTAGAAATGGAAGATCGAAGTACATTGCATGTTGAAGCACAGATCAGTCCTTTAGAGCCCAAGCTGCCCTGAGGATTTGGGCGTGTACCCAGGCTACCTTCAACTCTTAGAGACCAGGATGCAGCCTTCCCCATCCTATATACTCATCTCCCCTCACACCACCTTTGCAGTCTATCAGGTGGCTTCCAGACATAATTCTTAGAAAATCTTGCTTTAAGTTATTGCTATCCTTGGTCTCCTGTTAAAATGTAAAAGTAACTTGTCATTTGTCTATTTCCATATACTCTTTCACATACTATGTGCTTTTTTGTACTTCATGTTTTATGTTTCATCTCCCTTAAACTAAACTCTCAAAACTCCCCTCCCTCTCAAACCTTTCCACGAGGCCTTTGGAAGGCTATCCTTAATAAATGGCTGTCTTACATCCTCAGTTCCTCACTGGATGTTCTGTTTACCTCCTTGCTTTACTGAATCATGGCTCTCATTTAAGACCTCCACTTTTCCTATAGCGCTTTCAAATGGTAATCCTTATTGATCTCCACAGTGTTTTAGAGTTGGGAGATGAGATCAGTGTTGGCTCCCCTCTGTCCCTGTCAGACTATTAGTACTCCACCCTTATGTAAGCACCCCCGCCACTTCTTTGATGTTTATGTCCATTAGGTTTGTCACATATCTATCTTATCCCAATTTCTTAACTACTCTCCCCTGATTCTTAGCCATTTTCAAAGTCTTGATCTCAACCCACTTTAATTTCCACTTGGATGACCTTTCCTTGGACATTGGCCTTTCTTGTTCTTAAGATCTTCATTTCTAATGGCCTTTAGTACCATATCACTTTAGATACCCATTCATGGGCCTTGTCTTCACCTGCACCTGTTAAGACTGAAAAACTAAAGTCACACACCTTGATTTCTCATGACAACTTCCTTCGCTTGTATATCTCTCAGGTCACTCAGAAGCAGGATGTCCAAAACTGAAATCATGATCTTCCTTACCAAACCTGCTGCTTCTCCTGAGGTTTCCTATTTTTTAATATCTCCATCCTCTACCAAGTTGCCCAAGCCAGAAACTTGGAGTTCATCCTTGATTTCTTCTCTCTCATCATCTACTTCTCTTCACCTAATATTGTCAGTTCTGTCTTAAACATTTCTGAAATCCATCTGTGTCTCCTCGTCCCCATTCTTGTTTCCAGATGCAGGCCTGGAGTTTTGCAGCAGTCTGCTAAATAAATTTCCTACATCTAGTCCTGTCCCTCTCAAATCCATTTGTCATCCTGACTGCACAGGGTTCGTCTAAAATGCAAATTGATTGTGTCACACTCCTGTGTAGTGTCCTATGCTTAGGATGAAGTACAAACCCCTTTACACAGATTAGAGGCCCTGCATAATCTGGCCCTGCTTACCCCTCTAGCCTTAATTCTTATCTCTTTCCCTTCAAACCCTGTGATTCAGTCATAATTTATTTTAGTTTCCCGAAAATGCCATTTATTTATTTAACTCTAGGCGTTTGAGTGTATTCCCTCTGCCTCACAAATTCTTTCCCTTCCTCTTAACTTGGCAAACTCCTCATCCTTCAGGCTTTAGCTTCCTCTAGAAAGTCTCTACTAATCCCCTTAATTCTGGATAGGTGCCTCTCCTCTGTATTGTGGCATCCTGAATTTCCTCTATCATAGCATTTATCACACTGCATTACAATCTCCTATTTATGCATCCTTCACAAGACTGTAAGCTCTATGAGGGCAGGAATGTGTCAGCTCACCTAGAACAATTCCTGACTCCTAGTAGGTGCTCAGTATATTATTTGGTAAATGAATAAATAAGGGAAGAAAAGAAGGATAAGGTTTCTTTTTGAGAATAGCAGAAGATAAGGTTAGATCAGATCTTGTTACATAGGACCTGCTGTTAAATAGCATGACAACATTTTTTTATTGTGTAAATGATACTCAGTGGGGAGGAATACAAAAGCAAGGAGACTAATTAGCAGATTGCAGTACTACTGCCATCATGTGGTCCAAAGAGCCTGAACTTGAATCGAGGCACAGTTAATGTGAAAGACGTATCAGAAGGCATAACAGAACTTGACCACTAGCATGTAAGGTAGAAGGAACATAAAACATGATTATAGCGTGTTGACATTGGCGGTGCCAGTGATGCAAATGGGAAAAGTTTGGATAATAAGTTTATAAGGAAAAGATTCAGAATTTCTAGGAATTTTATGTTTACATGTTAAAGTCATAAGGGAAAAATTTTGGAGGCAAGAAGTAATTTTTAAATATTTTTTCTAAAGTCTGTTAAATACCAACTTGAGTTATAAATGCAGCTTCAGAATTTGTTGAATATTAAGGAAATCACAATCTCACAAACTCTCTGCTATTTTTTTGAGAAGCAGGCAACACCCAAACAAAATGATTCCATTTGACTTATGATTCCTTGCTTGCCCTTGATAGAAAAGAGTTGTGATGTTTTTTGGTACTATAGATACTTTTACAGAAATCTATTACTGAGTAAGAATGATTGACAATATATAAAAATATTACCTTAAACATTTATTCCTCATTTAAAGAAAAAAAAAGATTCACAATGTAACATTTCTCCAACTCTTTCTGGAATATCATTTTGACAACATTGAGTTGGAGTTTCTCTGAAAGCTCAGCAACAGCGATATAGACTTAGAAGTCATTGTCTACATATGATTGCTGAACCCCTAAGGATAGGTGAACTTGATAAGGGAAAGATTATAGGGGGAAAAGAATGAAAGAATGTATGATTACTGCTGAATCTTTATAATCTCCACTGTCACAGAGAATAATAAAGAAGTGTCAGCAAAATATAATAGAAGGAATGGTAAAAGAAATGAAAGGAATATCTAAATGTTACAAAATAATACAGAAGTAAAGTAGCGGGAACTGGAGCCATAGTACAGTTAGTTAACAAAGGAGTGAACATATTTCTCCTCTTAACTCTTACCTACAAGGAAGAATTAAATTTGAATGGTTCTTGGCCAGAGAAAACTTCATTCAACTTCAAATTACTTATCCTGGCATTCGAGACTATTCGTAAACTCAGCAACCAGCGTTGATGTTCTGAAGTTCCCCAAATGTCCTCAGTGTCCTCCAGAGCAAACTGTGACACCTCTATGATTTGATTCCCTTTCCTACTCCTTTCCCCATTTGAATCCTACCCAAGGGCCCAATTTAAGCCTCACCTAATTCATGTGGTCTTCCCCAAACCCTGTAGTGATCTCTTTGTGTACGCTGATTTTGCTTTTAATTTGAATCTTCTTTAAATTAAATGCTTATATCTTTTGTCTTCCCAGTGAGACTGTAAGCATTTTAAGGGCAAGATCCATGTTTCCTATTTGCTGCTCAACTCTTGGTGCACCCTCACACCTCAGTTACATTATTCAAAATGAGTAATTAGGAATAAATTATCTCTAATTGTATCTGGAGCGACCGTGCTCTAGATCTTGAGTGCTTCATGTACCATGTGTATAATAAATCCTAAAAAGCCATTTTACCCAGTCTCTTGGGGAAAATCCAAATGTGCCTGGTTGACCTGGTTATAGTGAATTCTTGCTAGTTTATAATCAAAGAAAGACTAATGTTTTCACCAATATCTGCCCATATACTTCCTATAATAAAAATGCCTAGTATAGTAAATGCATACAAATGCTGTCCTGCTAGTTTTATGATAAAATTAGAACTCTCTTATTTTTTCAGTGCAGTCCTTTACTTTGTCAATATACTGTTCGCTTCATTGACTTGATTATGATGTTGTGCCCTGTGGAAGCCAGTATATACAGTAGTTAAAACCGTGGCTCCTGTGAGTCAGTCGAGACCCTCCCACTTATTAGCAGCATTAACTCAACGGTGGCCCTTAGTCTCTCTGAGCTCCAGTTTCTTCTTCTGTAATGTGGATAACAACACCTCTTCACTGGGTCACTGAGAGAATTAAGTGAGATAATCCCTATAAAGTATGGAACACAGTGCCTGGCACTCTAGAAGTGCGATAGGTAGTGATTAGGCATGGTAATAAGGTTTTCATCTGATTTAACAATGCCACAAGAGAAAATTCTCTGCAATTTTTACACATTAATTTTATGGGTGGTATTTCTGTCAACTTTTAAAACCATTTACACCCACTATTTTATGTGCTATTTTGATCATAAAATAGTAGGTTCTTTTCATAGTTACGTAGAATTGAATTGGCTAACTTTCTTGTGTTCCATTACTTATAATTTCATAGTGACAAGCCTGGTTCAACCTAAAACAAAATATCCTTTACATGGCTTTCTTTTATTATATGATGCAAGATGCTTGTATCACAAAATGGATTCAGGATGCATCTCACTAACTCTTTAAGAGTCAAATTAGCGTTAACTATCAGGTAAAGAAAAGTCATGAAGTTAAAACTGATATGCAGTATTCTCCAGAGGATAATTCTAAAATAAACTTATGGAAATGATAAGGTATCTTCTGCGCCTTTTTACTACCTATGCCTATTCCCAGATTTCACTTAAAAAACATTTATAAATTTACAGCCTGACCACATTGTGTCCTAAACACTGAAGGCAAACCATACTGTGGGGATTTCATTTTAACCACAGAGAAATTGTAACAAGTCCAAAACCAAAGGACCAAGTAAGCAGTAGATCCGGGAATAGAACTGAGAAGGCTCTGATTCCTCCTCATACACTGAAACCACGGGTTCTGCTGCTTCTGAATGTAATAACAGATCATCTCATGCTGCTGACCACCAGTGCACGACACACCAGGAACAGACCGTCTGAGGGCACTGTCTAAAAGCATGCAGCCTTTGCTTTCTGTCGGCCTGCTTAGAAACCAGAGAAGCAGCGAAGATTATTCACTGATATTTATGTTTGGGGCAATCAGTTGCTACCGCAAAGTTTGTTTCTCTGCTAAGGTTATTAAAAAAAGTACTAATTTATAACCATAGAAATGATGTTACTCATTCTTAGTACTATTTTAGTAATTTTTAATAAAGCTAGCTAAAGGGTTTCCTAGAATGGCATCGTATATATAAGGAGCATAACAATTTTACATTCCTTTTAAGAATTGATCCCCCTAGACTTTACTTTTAAACTTTTGCTTTTTTTGCCTTTAGTTGATTTCCAGAGCACTGAAATGGTTGTTCTGAAGGATTTGTCCTGCTGTATTGTTGCTGTTTGGGGAATAAATTTGCCAGACTGCTCACTCTGTCATGCCAGAAGTAGCCTTATCCTTTGTGTTACTATTTTACAGGGATAAAAAAAAATTTGTATTTACTTATATTTTACTGTTTTATTATATCATAGACCTTCTTTCTGGGATTATTTTCTTTCTTCCTGAAACTTCCCTTTAGAAGTTCCTTTAGTAAAAGTCTTTTGGTTGTTATTTATCTTTGTTTTAACCTTACTCTTGAAGAATAGCTTTGCTAGATTTACTATTCTAGGATAACAGTTATTTTCTCTTAAGCTTTTGAAGATCTTATTTGACTTTCTCTGTCTTCTATTGTTGCTATTAAATAATAAAAAAAACTAGTGATGATAGAGTACTCATGTGCTGGTCTTTGCACACTAAGCACTTTGGTTTATCACTTCATTTAATCCTGATACATTTATGACAATATGCCACTATTATTCTCATTTTGTCTAGTGGAGAAACAGAGGCACAAACAGTTAGGATACAGAATAAGTGAGGAAGACCCGATTTCATCCCAGGAGCTCTGATTCTAGAGCCGTTTTTAACACACTGCCACAGCCAAGCAAGTACTTAAAAAGAATGAGAGATAAATAACATTAATAAACATTAAAGTTATTTTACAATATAGTAATTAAAACAGGGGGGCATTTTTTTCTGGATGGAGAGATGAGTAGACTAATCATTACTATTAGACCATAATTACTAAGTAGTATTAACATGCTGTGTTTGTTTTCTCTTCTATAAAATGAGAGCAATAACAGTACTTGCCTCATAGAGTGGTTGTGAAGAATAAGTGAGTGTATACATACACACACATATAACTTAAAAGTGAAAAAATATTTGTTGTCATTAGCAGTATTAAAATAAAAGAGAAAAGCATGGAAACCAACCCTACTATGGATCAGAATATAGTATCTGATTACAGTGATGGAGGGGAAAGGATGGACTGTTAAATAAATGGTGCTGGCATAGTTTGGTGCAGTATATAGAAAACAGAAATTTTGATCTATCTTTTTAAAAAAAATCTACATCCAAACAGTAAAAATAATACCAGACATAGAGGGTAACTATTTTCTAAATCCATGATATTGTTAGAAGAAATTTTTTTTTTTAAAGATTGGCACCTGAGTTAACAACTGTTGCCAATCTTCTTTTTTTTGTTTTTCTTCTTTTTTCCTTTTTTTCCCGCTTTTTCTCCCCAAATCCCCCCAGTACATAGTTGTATATTTTAGTTGTGGGTCCTTCTAGTTGTGGCATGTGGAACGCTGCCTCAGCATGGCATGATGAGCGGTGCCATGTCTGTGCCCAGGATCCGAACCAGTGAAACCCTGGGCCGCCGAAGTGGAGCGCCTGAACTTAACCACTTGGCCACGGGGCCGGCCCCATAAATTTTTGATTAATAGTTAAATAAATGTATGTGGAAAGACTGTAATAAGCATACCATCAAGGGCAGAAACTATAAATTAAAAGATGGAAAGATCTGACTACCTAAAAAATTAAAATTCCTTTTGTAAAGACAAAGAAGAACACTGTATAAATGAACTGTATAAATGATCAATGGCATAGTATACTTGAGTGGGGAAGCTTTATGCAACATATATAACAAAAGTTAATATTCTTAATATGTAAAGAGCTCATGTGAAATAATATAGAATTGGACCATTAATAATAGAGAAATGAACCAAATAATGTGTAATCTTCCAGAAAGAATTACAAATGACCAAGAGACATAGAAAAAGATTCCAAGCTTCACTAGTAATCAAAAAAATGCAAATATAAATTGAGATTCCAGTTTTCACTCGTGAATTTTGGGTAATTATAGAAGATAGTCCAAGGACAAATACAATAATATACAAATAACCACAATGGAAGAAAAATAACTGACTTACAAAGTATTTTCTTGGATCAGAAGAAAGAGAGAGACCTCATCTCTGTTGTGATATCAGGACGTAGTGGTTTGAGACTCTGAATAATAGACATAATATTGACAAGAAGTGGGAAATGAGGGAAAGTTTATTGCCCTCTCTTCTGAGAAGTTCGGTCATGGGAGGGAAGAAAGATAACTAACTATAGATTGGGTTTTGTCCTGGTCAAGGGATGTGGTTTTAAAATCAAGGAGTCCTGAGAATCCTTGGAGACAGGAATGGGCCACTGAAGAAGGAGAAATTGAAGCTGTTAATATAGAGAGGTAAAGTTGAAGCAGTAAGATCCGTAGGGAAATCAGAAGCAAGGAGGCAAGAATACTTCTCAGAAATAGAAGAAAAGAAGTAGATGTACGAAGATTTTTAAATTTTTAAGCATGGAGGAGAACTGAGAAAGCTGATTGTTCTCACTCAGTTGCATTAATCTTAGTGAGGTAGTGACTGGTAAGAGATTCAGTGCTCGTGGGACAAGGAGAGTGGAAAAAGGTTTGTAAAAGCTGCTTTGGGATCATGTTGGGGACCAATAAGCAATGAAAACAGATAATGCAGGCCTTGACTGAGGGCCTGGCTGAGACTCCACAGCGTGGATTTCTGTGCGAAGTGGAGTGCGGGAGTTATTCAGAGTGAGGGAGAGCAGGGGGACAAGGGAGTCTAGCGAGGTGGTGAGTGTGCCACTGACATAACTGTGTGGCATACAGAGGTGAAGCTAGGAAGAGTGAATTAGGAGGAAAGGTCTCTGACACGTGGAAATGTACGCTTTTATATAGAAAAACTTGTTGAAGCTGAGAGTCAGGAGTCTTCCTTGGTTTTGGAAATGTTCTATGAAAATGATTGAGTTTAGATAAGAGATTTAGGTTGGACATACAGAATAGGTAATCTACAAGAAGGTGTGGGTTTAAGTCTTAAGGAAACAGACTTCACCATGAAGAGGTAGGGCCTCCGTGAACTTTAAAAAACCAGACCTCTGCTCAGCAGCTTTGTATTAACTGCTGGTTTGCAATGCAGTGTAGCGCCTAAAGGCTATTCAGTCTTTTCACTAGTTTATTATTCTGGTTAATTTTTATAAAACCTTTCTATTGTATGAGACCTTATTTTTAGTCTTGGAACTTGGTGTTTGTTACTCAAAGGTATATGCTTAAAGGTATATATAATAATCTGTAGTATGATAGGAAAGAATCAGTTATAAACTCAAAGCTTACTTGAACCGTCAGACTACCATATCATCAGGCAGATCGGAGTGCCAGTCTCCCCTCTCCAATTTACCAGGTGCCCAAGGCTTCCCTCATCTATAAAACTGTACCTTGATATTAAATGAGAAAATATATAAAATTACATTCATCCAACAAATATTTGTTGAGCACTTGTAGGTACTATGGCAATATAATGAGTTTAATTTTGGACTTTCCCATTTGAAGTACATTCAAATAAAATTATCCAGCTGGCCGTGGGATATACAAGTCTGAATTTCACAGAAGTAGACTAGAAATGCACATTTGGGAGTCATTGTATATAGCTGGTGATTCAAACCCTTAGTATGATTGAGATTCCATCAGGATACACACAGACACACACACACACCCCCCCATTTGCAGTAGGCCAAGGACAGAGTCATGGGAAACACCAATGTTTAAGTGGTAAGGATTCCACAAGGGAAAAAGAATAAATGATCAGAGGTTTAGGAGAAGGCGTAGAAAAGTATGATATCACAGAAGTCTAGAGAATGAAGTTTCAAGAAAAAAGACAAACAGAAGTAGTGGCCAGGCAGCAAAGAACTCTAATAAATTAAGGATTGAGAACAGCGTTCATTGGATTTTCAGTCAGGAAATACTTTAACTTTAGAACAGTGATTCCAGTAGAGTTGTGAGGGCAGAAGGTAAACTATACGGGATTGAGAAGTAAATAAGAGATCAACTGTGAACTATTATTTCAGGTACATTAAATGGAAAGGATAGAAAAAAACATGGGATCAAGAGAGAACTTTCTCTCTTTAATCAGAGATTCAAACTCAGTTATCAGATAAGAGGAGGAACTTGTTGATAAAAAGGAGTTGTAAATACAAGAGAGGAGCTGGTTGAGAAGGAAGGGGTGAGAATGTGGGCACCAGTGGTAAGTTACCTTTAACACGAAGAGGAGCACCCTGTCCACTGATGCCTAAGGAGTGGAGCCAAAGATAGAGATGGGAGTGAGGGACAGAACAGCTGAGGGAGATCATGCATTATGCCCTCACCGTGCCAGACGGGGGAGACAAGTGCAGAGGTCAAGATTTAAAAAGCCTAGGGAAGGCTAGGATTAGCCATTGGGTGTAATAGAAATGGAAGCTGACCAAGGGCTAATGAAAGGATCACAACTAGGGTGGCAGTGGGAGTCCAGCCGAGGACGGAGACCATAAATCTGTTGTAGCAAGGATGTTCATGGCCATATGGCTTTCCCTGGCAGCTCTCAGATACTTGGGTTATCAATAATGTTAGTTTTCCTTCCCTTGGATGGATAGGTGGATGTGTGATCATGTGAATAAAGGGTCAGACAAGTAAGGTAATATCAGAAATAAAATTCCACTGTGTATACTTCAAAGCTCAAAGCCTTTCAGTGTTTGGCCGTGAATGTAGAACAAAAGCCAGAATTCTAGACTAGAATTTTGGGGTTTCCAGCATAAAATGCTGACCTTGTCTTTCACTATATCCTTGCATGTATCACCACATTAGAGCCAAATAGGGCTTCTGTCCATTTTTTGAAGAATTTTTTCTTTCTCAATTTTCACCGCAGTTATTTTGCTTCTGCTGTCTACTCAGCCTGTACAATCCTACATCTTTACTTTTGAAATCATAACTATTTATTTATTTTTATTGCAGTAACATTGGTTTATAACATTCTATAAATTTCAGGTGTACATCGTTACATATTTTGATTTCTGTGTAGATTACGTCATGTTCACCACCCAAAGATTACTATCCATCGCCACACACATGTGCCTAATCATCCCTTTTTCTCTCCCCCGTCGCCCTTCCCCTCTGGTAACCACCAATCCAATCTCTGTCTCTATGTGTTTGTTTGTTGTTGTTATAACTATTTATTAAAACTTAGTTCATTTGCTACCTGGTCTGTGAGCTATCTGTGCTTTTAACATGTATCATTTCTTGTTTATGCCACTTTTACATTACTTTTCATTTATTTTGTAATATTTTAGTTTCCACTAAATTTTAAATTCCTTGATGATAGGGACCACATATTTGTCCTCTTTGTATTATTTCACAGTGCCAACACAATGCTTTTTCTATAGTAAGCATGCAGTAAATATTTGCTGAACAGACATTGCATTACATATTTATACTAAGTAGCAAGATAGGAACTTCAAAAGAAAATAATGTTTTGCCTTTTCTATAGGTTAATTTTAAAGGTTTATTTTTAAATGTTATTTCATTAACCTCTTCTAATGTGAATGTTTTATCCCATAGGTATGGCATGAATTGCCTTATTCAGTTTGAAGACTTTGCCAATATAAATGCATTTCGTCTCCTGAACAAGTATCAAAACCAGTATTGCACATTCAATGATGATATACAAGGTAATAAAACTTTTATTGCATATAGATCGAGAACTTATTGTCCTGTAATTAGTTCATAATGGTATAATGCTTCAAATTCAGTAAGTATATGCTAGATATCTATGAAATGCCAGGGATTATTCTTGATGACTTAATGCATTATTTCTCGTTTAATTTCATATATTTGAGGAAAGTACTCTATGACTCTAGAATGTACCATATTATCCATGAGCTAGAGAATGAGCTCCCTGAAATCTGTAAAATCCTCAGTGATTATGGCTAAACAGAGAATGAAATGTATGAAAATATATTGTTCATTGTTTAAAAATAAGAGCATAATACTGCTCTCTTCAGCCTTTATCTCAATCAGCCACGATTTCTAAGCTTCACTCCAACAAAAGCTGCAGTGTATACAAGGTACTGCATTTTACTATTCGTCTTTTTTTTAATTGAGGTAACATTGGTTTATAATATTATATAAATTTCAGCTGTACATCATTATATTTCTGCAGTGTATACAATGTACTGCATTTTGCTATTTTTCTTTTTATTGAGGTAACATTGGCTTATAACATTATATGAATTTCAGGTGTACATTAGTATATTTCTATTTCTCTGTAGACTACATTGTGTTCACCACTCAAAGACTAATTACTATCCATCACCATATACATGTGCCCTATTACCCATTTTGCCCTTCTCCCTCCCTGTTCCCCTCTGGTAACCACCAATCTAATCTCTATATCTATGTGTTTGTTGTTGTTGTTTACTTCCACTTATGAGTGAAATCGTATGGTATCTGACTTTCTCTGTGTGACTTATTTTACTTAGCATAATACCCTCAAGGTCCATCCACGTTGTTGCAAATGGCAAGATTTCATCTTTATTTATGGCTGAATAGCATTTCATTGTGTATATATTTTACATCTTCTTTATCCACTCATCCATTGATGGACACAGGTTGTTTCCAAGTCTTGGCTATTGTGAATAATGCTGCAATGAACTTAGGAATGCATATATCTTTTCAACTTAGTATTTCCATGGTTTTTGGATAAATATCCATAAGTTGAATAGCTGGATAATATGGTATCTCTATTTTTAATTTTTTGAGGAATTTCCATACTTTTTCCCATAGTGGCTGCACCAGTTTACACTCCCACCAACAGTGTATAAGAGTTCCCTTTTCTCCACATCCTCTCCAACACATGTTATTTCCTGACTTGTTAATTATAGCCATTGTGATGGGCATGAGGTAATATCTCATTGTAATTTTGATTTGCATTTCCCTAATAATTAGTGATGTTGAACATCTTTTCATGTGCCTGTTGGCCATCTGTATATCTTCTTTGGGAAAATGTCTGTTCAGATCCTTTGCCCACTTTATAATTGCATTGTTTATTTTTTTGGTTGTTGAGTTTTATGAGTTCTTTATATATTTTGGATATTAACCTGCTGTCAGCTATATCAAACTAAAAAGCTTCTGCACAGCAAAGGGAACCATCAACAAAATGAGAAGGCAGCCTAACAATTGGAGAAGATATTTCCAAATCATATTTGTCTTTTTTTTTTTTTTTTTTTTAGGAAGATTAGCCCTGAGCTAACATCTGCTGCCAATCCTCCTCTTTTTGCTCAGGAAGACTGGCCCTGAACTAACATCCATGCCCATCTTCCTCCACTTTATATGTGGGACGCCCACCACAGCTTGGCTGCTAAGTGGTGCCATGTCTGCTGCCAGGATCCTAACTGGCCAACCCCAGGGCGCCAAAGCGGGATGTGTGCACTTAACAGCTGCGCCACCGGGCTGGCCCCTCATATTTGTCTTTAACTGACTGTAGATGCTTAGCTACCTGCTTTTGTCTAAGTAACCTGTTTGGTTTTTTTTTCCTTCTTTAAGCCCTTCTTTTTCAGTCCTCTCTAGATCCACACCCATCGAACCCCTTCCTCCCATCTGAAGCCTTGCCATGAGAATATTACTGATCCTGTTCCATTAAGGGCAGGTGGAGGGAAGTGCACAGGCAGAGATCCTAAGGAGGAAGACCATAATGAGTTTCAGCAATTTGAGAGAAGATCACAAATGGCTTCCATTTCACTAATTCCAGTGGCCACTTTTCAGTGTTTATCTTACTTGAATTCTCAGCAGCATTTGACATGGTTGACCTCACCTTCTTCCTTGAAATACTCTTTTATTGACTTCCATGTCACAGAACTCTGCTGACTTTCTTCCTACCTCTTTGGACTTTCACTTTTTTTTTTTTTCCAGATTCCTCCTTTTCTGACTAGCTGTTAAATGACAGAACACTTCAATACTCAGTCCCAGGCCCTTTTCTCTGTGTTCTATTGTATCCTCTTAGATATATACTCCAAGGCCACACATTCCATTAACGGATTAATATCTCTAGCCCAGATGTCTTTGAATTCCAGGTCCGTATACCATTTGGTAATTTAAAATCTCCCCTTGGATATCTCAAAGTTATCTCATATTCAACCTCCCCAAAATCAAACTCTTATTTCCCCACCAAACTTGCCCTTCTTCCAGTGTTCTCCTTCTCAGTGAATTCCTCATATCTCTTCTTCACCTCTCCCTACCCAATACAGTTTGTCATTAAATCCTCCTGATTTTCTATCATAAAGATCTGTGTCTTCCATAGATTTTCCTCCATTATCCTAATGTAAGTTACTATCATCTCTCCTAAACAATGGATATTTTCCTAAGAAATCTTTCCGCATTTACTCTTGCTTCCCCTTCTTGTCTGTTCTCTGAGTAGTATTGCTACACTTTGCCAGAGCTAGAACTAGGTGCTGAGGATTTAGTGGTGAACAAGCCAAAGTTTTCTTTTTGGTATAGATATCTAGTTATATCATCCCTTCCTCAGAATACTTTGATGGTTTTCCCCTGCACTTGGGATAAAGATCAAAATCCTGAATTTGGCTAAAAATGCATGGTTTGATTCCTACCTCACTCTCCAGCCTGGTTATTTTTCCCATTCTAGCTATAGCAGCCTTTTTCAGGTCCAGAAATGAGCCAGGCTTCTTCCTATTACAGCGTCTATCCAAATGCTGATCCCTCTTCCTCGAATACTCTTTCCTCCCCTCTTCAGATCTCATCTCACTCATGACATTCCTCAGAAAAATCTCCCAGATCCCCGTGTCTAGGTCAAAGCTACCTATTATAGGCTTTCAGAGCACTATTTATTTTTCCCTTGCGGCACTTATCACAGTAGCAGTATTATATATTTATGTAACGTTAAAAATCAATGTCTCCCACCCCACTAAATTTTAAGCTCTGTGAAGGGCAAGGACCATGTCTGATTTGCACATCACCGTATCCCTTATTGTTAACACAGTGCCTATCCCATGGAGGATACTTAATGTTAACGGGATGAATGAGTGTAATATGTCTAAAGCAGGGACTGGCGAACTATGGCTTATAGGTCAAATCCAGCCCACTGTCTGTTTTTGTGAAATTTGATTGCAACACAGCGTGTCCATTTGTTTATGTGTTGTTTATGATTGCTTTTTTTGCTGTAACAGCAGAGTTAAGTCTGGAACAGACACCATATGATCACAAACCCTAAACTATTGACTATCTGGTCATTTATAGAAAGAGTTTGCTGAGCTCTGGTCTAAAGGATTGCGTTTGCAAGAGTTGGTGAGAGTTGAACTAAGGAGTTAGGTTGGCTGAAGTGGGTTTGCATTTTGGAGAGATCACTCACACTGTTTGTGGTGTAGAGAATAGATTGAATGGAGCAAATTTAAAGGCTGTTGTGGGGCCAGCCCCATGGCCGAGTGGTTAAGTTCGCGTGCTCCGCTTCAGTGGCCCTGGGTTTTGCCAGTTCAAATCCTGGGCGTGGACATGGCACCACTCATCAAGCCATGCTGAGGCGGCGTCCCACATGCCACAACTAGAAGGACCCACAACTAATAAATACACAACTATGTACTGGGGGCTTTGGGGAGAAAAAGGAAAGATAAAATCTTAAAAGCTGTTGCCTACATGATGATTGTGCCTTGTTCTAAAAAAATGCTGGTGAAGATAGAGAGAAATAGACAGATGATTGGTTGTTGATGGTTAAGGTGAGGAAAGAGCCAAGGATAGAGCCTAGGGTTTTGCCTGGAAGAAGTGGAGGAATGGCAGGGGGGTAACTGAGAAAGAGAACATGAGAGACATTCTAACATGTACATGTTAAGATCCTGGACTCTGGAGTCAGACTGATTTGCTTTGCCCCTTACTAGCTGTGGACATTCATCGATTTACTTAACCTCTCTGAGTTTTAATTTCTCATCTATAGTAGAAAATTATGTAATAGCTTCTATCTTTTTCTTTGAAACAAGGCATAGGACCAGAGGTTTGACGAGAATAAAGGAGGTCTGAGAGAAGTGCTGTAGAGAACTAGAGAGCAACTGACTGTGAAACCCAAAAGGGTTCAGTAACGGGTGCTGAGGATCCAGTTGAAATTGAATACCACAAGTATCTCATGACACCGGGCTGAGCAGCTTGAGTTCAAGAGCTTAGGAAAAGCCATGGGTGAGATGGGCAGTTGGATTTATCTGTGCTGGATATTTTACTATATTTGGTCAAAGAAAGAACGATGAGATAAGAGCTCAAGTTAAAGTGATGACCATAGCACTAAGCTGATTAGGGAAGGAAGTGAAGATACAAGGATGGGTAAATAGCACAAAAGGCCTAGATGTTCCCATGAGGTTAAAGAGTAGAGATAATGAGGGTAATTGAATAAAGAACTGGAAAGGTAGGAGATTGTAACCCTAAGTTGAAGATACAATGTGTAATGATAAAGTGCCTTCCATGCCACAAACACAGGCTTTGTAGATCAGTGTCTCTGAGTCACTCATCAACTCAGTTTGCAGTGGTCTCTGAAAACGCACCAGTCAACTGTTGATCAAATCTATAATGTCCTTTCTTTAATATTCTGTATCTTTTGATTTTGTGGGTCCCACAAAAATGTCCATATATGTTAAAGACCAGTATTACATAGTTTTCAATAATTATACAGAATTAATAGGCATCAGAGTTCAGTTTAAGAAAGAGAATGTTAAGTCTAAATCATCAAACAAAATGAGCAATTAGGATTTAGGGTCAGAATTCCTATCAACTAAGTATGAAAATTTAGAGGTCAAGACCTGGGTTGCATCAGAATTAAAGTCAAGAGCACAGGAAATTTGAGGCAGATGCCATGTCAAGAGCAAGAGCACTCATGTGGAGTTGCCCTCAGGATCCACAGAGTACTCCCCCCAGCAGGTCAGCAAAGCGGAGGCATTAAGTAACTCGTTTGTCACCCCAACTAATCTGTCCTAAAACATAATCTGCACACGTATAGTCTACCTGTTTGCACGTAGGAGTTTGGAGTATATTACCATAGCCAACAAAAAGTTTTGAGAAAAATAGTCCTAATCTCTCTGACTAGAGAGAATTTTTGGCAAGTTATTGGGGTTCTGACTAGAAATGACTAAACCGTTTTGTGCATTTCTCCATACCAAAATAGTGTCCTTAGTAACACATTTTCCCCATATGTTTCTATTTTACCTTTTTAACCTTATGTTTTTACCATTTTGCCCACAAATGTAATACTTTCCCCACTGGGGGTGTAGAAATTGCATTCCAGTGCCAACAAAAATAAATATGTAACTATTACAGCCTTACCATGTAAATAAATGTTTTTATGCTGGACCCTTGGGAGAACTTCTTTTTTTTTTTTAACAGATGTGTTATTTAAAGATATTATTTTATGGAAGTATTTGATTTTAAAGAATACTTAAAATGTTACTATATTAGCGATCTAAAATAATCTTAAGTAATAGAGATTTTGGTTCAAAATTTATTTAGAACTTAATGCATTCTAATTATAAATTATTTTTAACTGGAAAAAATGTGCGAGTTAAATCTATTAAGAAATTGGACATTTAATTATATAATCTGGAGCCCATCAGAATTCAGCGAATTCAGATCAAAGGAATAAGGTCTCATCCTCTAGTCATTTAAAATTAGCTACGAAAAGAGATTTTTCTTCTCATTATGGCTTCTCTGGAATGGCTGTTCTCTAACATGACATCCTAAATGTTTTACATAGAAATTTTAGCCATAATAAACTAGTTTGATTGTTAAGATTTTTTAAAATAAGGTAAATGTAGCCTAATCTTATATTAAATGCTTTGATAATTGAAAAGATCAAAATCAGACATAGTAGAACAGACATTTCACAAAAGAAGGAATACCATTGGCCAGAAAACAAGTTTTAAAGTTTAACCACACCGCTATGTTTTATTTATTTATTTATTTATTTTTTGAGGAAGATTAGCCCTGAGCTAACTACTGCCAGTCCTCCTCTTTTTGCTGAGGAAGACTGGCCCTGAGCCAACATCCATCCCCATCTTCCTCTACTTTATATGTGGGACACCTACCACAGCATGGCTTTTGCCAAGTGGTGCCATGGCTGTACCCGGGATCCAAATCAGTGAACCCCGGGCCGCCAAGAAGTGGAACATGCGAACTTAACCGCTGCACCACTGGGCTGGTCTCTAACCACACCACTATGTTTTAAAAAGCATATTAAACAAGTGAGAAACTGATTTGCCCTATCAAGCTGGCAAAGATTTTATTATAATCCCAACTATTAATGATATTTTAAGAAAATGTGCACTCTCATACAGTGATGGTGGAAATATAAAAATGTAAATTGGTACCACTCTTGGGGAGACAATATATGTCAAAAACTTTAGAAACATTCAGATCTTTGATTCAATAATTCTATTTTTAGAAATTTATCCTGAGCAAATAAAGGGGTACAAAACAAATGTATAAGGATATTTATTTATTGATTTTTAAAATTGAGATGTAATTGACATATAATATTGTATTAGTTTTATGCGTGTAGCATAATGATTTGAAATATGTATATATTGCAAAATAATCACCATAACTCTAGTTAACATCCATCACCACACATAGTTACAAGTTCTTCTTCTTGTGATAAGAACTTTTAAGATTTACTCTTTTACCACCTTTCAAATATACTGTACAGTATTAACTATAGTTACCATGCTGTACATTACATCCCCAAGACTTATTTATGTTGTAACTGGAAGTTTTGTACCTTTTGACTGCCTTCCTTCATTCTCCCCACTCCCCAGCCCCCTCCTCTGGCAGTCACTAATCTGTTCTCTATATCAATGAGTTGAGTTTTTTGTTTCTGTTTTACATTCCACAAATACGTGAGATCGTACGGTATTTGTCTTTCTGTGTTTGATTTATTTCACTTAGCATAATGCCCTCAAGGTCCATCCCTATTGTTACAAATGGTAGGATTTCTTTCTTTTTTGTGGATGAATAATATTCCATTGTGTGTGTGTATATATATATATCTGTATATATATACAGATATATGTAGCTATATATAGATGTATATATATTCCATTGTGTGTATATATATATACACACCATATACACATTGTGTGTGTGTATATATATCTGTATGTATATAGATATATGTAGCTAT